>NC_058134.1:142404053-142677403 GCF_016433145.1 Gracilinanus agilis | reverse complement strand
CTTCCTTCCTCCCTTCCTTCCTTCTTTCCTTCCTTCCTTCCTTCCTTCCTTCCTTCCTTCCTTCCTTCCTTCCTTCCTTATTATTTATTTAGGCAAATTAGGCAAATTATTTAACTTCTCAGCTTCCAAGCTAGAGGCCTCCAAACTTTTTGGATCACACATTTCCATCTGTAATTTTTTTTCTTGGTATTTTGCTGCTAGTGAAATGTGATTTTCCCAATGGTATTTGCATAATTGCTAAGATTAGGTGTAAGCCTAACCCAGAAGGAAGATAATTGGGTCCTTGACATTGTATGGGGCTTTAATTAGTGAAGAGTAGTTGTGGCTGTACTTGGAGACAAGTGCTATGATTGGTTATCATAGAGATGGTAGGCTGTGACTCATTTTCTCACTATCTCATTGGTTGATAACACATTCTTATGGTCAAGCCATAGCCCTTTAGGAACACTGGCACTAACTATTCTCTCATTTTCTAAAACTTTACCTCACAGATAAGTTGTTGGTCTGCATTGATGGATATGGAAAGTTTTCCACATCATTGTAATCAGGTGCCTTGTCCAAAATTTTTTCTTAGAATAAAATTAGCTTTTAAAAGGTTTTACTTAAACAAGGTAGTTCAATAATATTTGGTTTTATGACATATTTGACTATGGACAAACTTTTAAAACAATTTGCTGAGTGTTGGCACAGGCATAAAATATGGAGAAATATGTTCACTTAAGGTGTCTATCAGTAATGGATGATGTCCTGCATAGAATCCAAACAGAAAAATTCTTATTGGTTATGTTTTCAAAGTGTTCCTATTTGCAGTTAACCTTGTAATGGTTGTTTAATCTCTAGAACACTAAACCTTTCCCTCAGTGAAATCCATAATTATTTGAAAGGAATTATTTCAATTCCACACTGGGAAAACAAAGTAGATGAAAAACATACTGCTCTGATTTCAGCATTCAAATGGATTGATTGCCTTTAGAGTTAATCTGTCAATATATTCATCTTGGAGAGGCTCAGCAATGACCTGGGCCAGATTTGAGCAGGAAGAAAGGATTTGGACTGAATTTAAATAAATTCAACAAACATTAATAGCCTATATATGCAAAGCAATGTTTTAGGCCCTGGGGATCGAGACAAAAACAAAAATGATATTTGCTTTTAAGTGTCATTACATCCAACTAGATTGCAATTGAGAACTACTGCAATACTTTCAATGATAACAGAGCTGCTCCCTGCTGCAAAAGCTCTCTTTTTTAGCACTGCATTCTCCCACTAGTGTTATATAGATTCAGATCTTAGAACACTACAATCTCAGAAGAGTAAAAAAAAAATAAGTTCAAGAGACCCAAAGGATGATGAAAAGGGATGTAGTGTTTGGAAGCTAGCTATAGGACATTACCTACAACTTGCACATGAATAATGGCAAGTAAAAGGAATCATTGTTAGTAGATACACATATGACTGGAAAGGAGGTAGGCAAATGAGAAAATAGATGAACAGTTTCAGAACTATATTGGTACCCTGAAGATGAACTAGAGGAAGATCCTCAGTGAAATGGTTGAATCTTCTATAGAACAGTGGAAAGAGCATTTTAAGATTTAGGGCACCTGAGTTTGAATTCTGGCTCTGCTGCTTACTATCTGTTTAACATTGGCAAGTCCCTTAATTTCTTGGGACCTTAGTTTTCTCATCAGTAAAAATGAAGGGATTATCCATAGTGGCCCCATAAGTTTCTTTTAGCTCTAAATCTATGATCTTGTGATTATTATTTTGATGGGTAGAGAGAGAAACTATAGTGATGTGGTACAGAATTTGATCCCTTTTATCCATGAAATGAAAGCTAGTTCCCTGAAGAAGAAAACCACTTTCTTTTTACCCTATAATTAAAAAAAATATATTTCTAAAATCATTTACTAGGCCAATAGTGCCAAGAGGATGGGTTGAATGCCATTTATCTGAAGTTCTTTTAGCATGATATGATTCATGTTAAAATTATTCAGAAACAATAAAAAATCCAAATGAAAAAGACCTTGTTTCTTTTGAGAATAACTGATCTGAGGAGGTTGAATTCCAAACTTTTTGTTAGGTGGAAAAACCTTTATTTCAAAGTCTGAACTAGAATAACACTCAGAAAACAATTCCGAAATGGTTCAGTTGAAGGCATTGAAACAGTACAGTATACAACTATTCAAATCTGCAGTTGATTATGAAGTAGGTAATTTTCTTAAGCACTTGACATCTTTATTTCTTAGTACAGTCAAAGGAAATATAGTTGACCACAGTCTGGAAGTGAGTCAGCAAACTGACTGCTGAGATATTAAAACTGTGACATGTAAGTGCTGGGAAGAAAATCTGCTAAACTCTGCATTAGTGAAAACTTTATTAAAGTAACATAACTACCTTGGGTAACTACACTTAAAAAACAACACAGATAAATATGAGAAATCCTAGGGAAGAATGACAGGGTACAAAATACAGAAGATTAAATTATGGAGTGGTTGAATGGGCCTTGGATAAAGGAAGTCAACTGGTAGTAGTTTATCTTAATTTCCAGCAGAACATTAAGGAAGAAATAAAAATATCTGGAGTGCTGAACTTGGGAACTTTGCCTTATAAAGTGATGGCAAAAATCCCATAAATATCAACACTTCCCAAACGAATTCATTGTCTCATAGGATACTGTGGTGGAACAGATTTTAGAGGTAATCTAAACTAAAGGCATAGATTTAGAGCAGGAAGGACCCTTCGTTTAATCTAACCCTCTCATTTTTATAGATGAGGAAACTGAGAGCTTGACTCTTGCTCTTACTTACCAAGTTAAGTGATTTGCTCAAGGTCAGGTAAGTACTGTTAAGATTTGAACATAGGCCCATTTTTTTTTAATTCCTTAATTTTATAGATGATGAAAGTGAGGCACTTGGGGTGAAATCTTTTATTCTGCCTTCATCATTAACATTCTCTTAGAATGGATTCCTGTTTTTGAAATTCTTGTCAATTTCTTTTAGGGCCCACATTATCCTGTTGTTTACGTAATAAAGTCTAAATTCCTTAAGTTCTTCTCTCTCTCCCAAATACCACTCCCCAACCCATTTCCACAAACTTTCCATTCCATCATTATTTTTCACTACTATTAACACAGATTCCCCATTCAAGAGAGAAAAGTAGCCTCAAGGACACATGCCATGTTCATTCTTCCATAGTGGAGTTTTGTTCTTCTCATTGTCTCCAGTGTGAATTGTCCATCTTTCACTGTCTCCAGCACTTAGGATCTAGGTGAATCTTATTCCTTCTTTAAGGAGTAGCTCATTGCATTTTTTCAGGAAGTTTTCCTTGACAATTACTGTTCACAGAACTCTCTTCCTTTTTTGAATTTTCGTGGTGCTCATCTATAACACTTGCCTTACTTAATGCATTGTCATGTTCTCTTTCTTATTGTTATTTAGATATTTTATATGTCAGGATCCTCAACTAGACAATAAATACCTTGAAATCAAGGACTATATCTTCTATGTCTTTTGTGTTCTTTATACCACAATGCTATGATGCTATGTACATATTTGCCTTATAAGTAAGGCATTTATTTTATTTTTTTAAACCTTTACCTTCTATTTTAGAATCAGTAATATGCATTGGTTCCAAGGCAGAAGAGCAATAAGGGCTGGGCAATGGTTATATAGCTAGAAAGTGTCTGAGGTCAGATTTGAACTGAGGACCTCCTGTCTGTAGGTCTGGCTCTCAGTCCACCTAGCTATCCCCTGGCATTTATTTTAGGTCTAATTTAACTTGTTTCAAATTCTGGGCTGGTATGATGCTATTAATGATAATGACTAATTAAAAAAATTGAAATCTTGAAGCTTATCATTACTTTATACTTCTCAAAGTTGTTTTTGTAATTTAATAAAAAATTTTAGAAAAAATACTATTTTTCAATATGATTTTTAAATGAGGAGATAGACAGTAGATTTTTCCTTATTTTTAACTACTCAACTTTTGTCTTTATTAGCCTTCATGGAATTCAAGTTGATAGTAACTTATTATAAAGATAGGTAGCTAGAAATTTACTCAGAGGCTATTAAAAAACTGGAGTGAAAATTTGTTTTTTAACATTGTATTTAGGGCACTAGAGGCTTATAACGTAGGGACATATTGACAAAGAAAAATACTTGATCCAGCTTTGGATCTTATGGGAAGATAATCTATATCTGGATTTCAGGCTGTCACATGAACTGAAAATGGATTTTTAATGGATTAGAAACAAAATATTTTCTGTCACAATGTATATATAAAATAACAGGTTACTGGAGATCAAATTATTTCAATGACAACTCTGCTTCTGGGTAGGTAAGAGTATTTTAAAGCAGCAATTCTCAACCTCTTACAGGATAAGGGCTCCTTTTTAATGTGAAAAAATAACATGGACTCCTTTTTGATGGTTGTTGTACTCTTAGTATCTGTCAGTTGAGGAAAAAATAGGTGCTATAAATCAGGAATGGTTTTTTTTTAACCCTTAACTTCTGTGTATTAGCTCATAGGTGGAAGAGTGGTAAGGGTGGGCAATGGGGGTCAAGTGACTCTCCCAGGGTCACACAGCTGGGAAGTGTCAGGGATGGTTTTAAATAAAATGTATTTTATTAATCACAAAGGCTTCTCTCATATGTATTAAAAATAGTAATAACGTAATATAAATAATGATATGTATTAAATTAGTTTGATTTTTAGTGTATTTGTAAATAGAATTCTGGGGGCTCTTTAAAATAACTTTTTTTTTTTTAAGCCCTTACCTTCCATGTTGGAGTCAATACTGTGTATTGGCTCCAAGGCAGAAGAGTTTAGGGTAGGCAATGGGGGTCAAGTGACTTGCCTAGGGTCACACAGCTGGGAAGTGTCTGAGGTCAGATTTGAACCCAGGACCTCCCATCTCTATGCCTGGCTCTCAATCCACTGAGTTACCCAGCTGCCCTCTTTTTTACATACCCTGCAGCCTTCTAATTTACCTCAAAAGCCTTACCTCTGTATCTATCACACTCATTAATTTCTCTATTTATCCCCTCATGCCTCCTCCATATTCCTCCATATTTTCTTTTCCATTCTCTTTTTTTGTAGTGATCTCCCTCTTTTTGAATTCCTTATGCTTAGTTTCTCTGCATATCTTTCATCACAGACTTTATTCCTTCCATATCCTCTCTTACCTCACTTAATTTTTCTCACATTTCCCACATTTACTTTCCCTTTTTGCCTACCTTTCCTTTCCCTTTACTTCCTCATCCACATTCTCCATTTCTAGGGAATAGTACAACTCTGTGCATATGGCATAATCAGTTGAGTCCTTCATAGCCCTAACCCAGATTTCTCCCATTTTCTTCTTCAAAAAGTCCTACTTCCATAATTTACTCTCTATCCTTCATGCCTTCATATCATTCTTTCTCCTCTCATTTCTTCATCCCCTTTCTCACATTCCTTCCACTTCTTCCTCTTTCCCTGCCCAAATTCTTCCTTCCTCATTGTTCCCACCTTGCCTCAACCATTCTTTTACATTTAGGCCTTCACTACAGTCAAATCCCTTAGTATGGGGTCAATAACCAAAATCTAGTATCTTTGAAGGTTTCTTGTCATTTTCCAAAATCTTCATCTCCCTTCTACCCCAAATTCCTCAAATTTTCCCATTAGGCCAGAAAGCTCAAGAAGGAAGAGTGGCCAGGAGAGAGCAAGATACTTCTTCAACACAGATCTTAAGAAATACCTAAAATTATTTAATACTCCTATTTAAAAAGTATACACTCAAACTTAAAAAACAAGATATATATATATTTTGACTGCATCTACAACATTTAAAGTGATTTCTCAGAAGTTTGTTGTGTAGGCTTAGTAAGCTTAAAATTAATATACAATAACTGGGTATTATATTTTATAAAGTTTATTAATAATAACTAAAGTAAAAAAAAAGCTAGCTAAACAAGCCATGGTTGGGGAGGGGAGGGAGGAAGAGAGGGAGGAGCTACAGAGCTATATAAACAATAACGTAAAGACACACTTAAATGAAAAGGGAAAAGGAATTTTGGGACGAGGAAAGAATTCTGGGAGATGGAGTTCAAAGGTTCAAGATTTTTTAAACTAATATAGCTTAGATTCTTTAGTAAATAATAGAAGGGATGACGAGGAAAATGGTGGGAAAAAAAGAATATAATTTTCTTCTTTCAAATATCTAGAATTTGTTTTCCATCAGTCTCTAGTACCTATCCCTATTTCTCTCTTTTCCTCCCCACATCTTCATTGCTCTGCAACAGATATTGCTTTGTAGGAACTTAAATTTCATTAACTTTAGTTCTTGATTCTATCTTTAAGAAAATGATTTTAAGAAATTGGATTCACTTTAAGATAGGTTCAATCATTAGCTGGTGCAAACAATTGAAGCAGTAGAATGGCTCCCATTCTTGGTTAACTCACATTGTTTCTTGGCTAGAAGAGGCTCTCCCTGATTTGTTGCTTCCTTAATGGAGATGCTGCACCCTGGGAACAACTCTTTTAAATACAATTATAACATGAGTGGAAGTTGCCTCTGCTTCTAATTCAGACTCAGCTTTTGCTGCTCATGGTTCCCACAGAATGCTCCAGTCTTGAAAAAGATAGTTACTGAAACAAGGAAAGCAGGAGGCTCAGTTTGGTGGGAAGAGAAGAGTAACTCTGTACAGGACATGGATTTGGAAGAAGTAGATAGATCTTCGTAGAGAGAATGGTCTGGGTAAATGAGTGTGGGTGTTGAGGCCAAGAGGAGAAGGCAATGAAGTGATGGAACAATGGAGCTCCCAGGAAGAGATCATGTTGGTCCAGGTAGACCCGTGAGAATTCCTGAAAGGGTGAGAGCTTTTGTTGATAACACTTGGCTATAAGGTATCAAAGGGCTCTAATCTGCATTACTGAATTTCCAGGGAAAGATACTCAATAAGTAGACAGCTGTGGACTAGTGCTCTGAGTCTGAGATGTCCTCTGTATGGTTGTAGAAGCAGAGGAATTAAAGGGAAATGAGATGATTGTCCTGGAGAAGTGGGAAATGACAACTATTTTTTATAGAGCACAGAGCACATTTACCTATAGATTTAATTCCTTTTTGAAAAACATTTCCTATTCTATTGGAATTAAATGCCTTTTTAGCACTGAAAATTCATGACTTATGGTCTATGATGCTTTGTGATGTAGTAATTAACTAGCCTCAGAATCAGAAAGAGATGGATTCAAATCCTCATTCTCATAAGTACTGACTGTGAGGCCAATATGGGCAGGTAAATTAACCTTTCAGAGGTCCAGGCAATTCTCCAAGATTATATTGCAGAGTAAATACTGATCCATTTTAGTAGAAGGAATTTCTTTACTCAAAGTTCCTTACATCAGAGAAAACACTCATCCAAAACCCAACCAAAAATGTATGGTCTAGGATAGAGATCTATTGGTAGGGCCTTGGGTCTAAGTTTGAATACCCATGGTACCAAACAGCACTCAGAACTTGGGGAGTAGGAAGTAGTTCCAGAGTCTTGTGGGGAAATAATGTAAGTTACTGAATAATAAAATATTTTTTAAAGTCACCAGTGGTGGACAAATCATTTTAATGTAGCATCAGTGCTTAATGTAGCATGAGTAGCAATCATTTAGCAGTTCATAAGTACATAGCAAAAATTTCTGAAGTATTTTCAAAGGTTTCTGCCCTATTGTCCTTTTTTCTACCATAATATGGGACACTCTTCTTAATGTTCATATGTTTAATTTTGGAGGCATAATAGAAGAATACATATTTTAGAAAGAAAAGATGAATTTATTGCCCCAGTTGACAGTTGACAGACAGAATGTGATAAGTGTTGCTTTTATGAAGAGAATATACTGCTAAAAAGTTATGTAAAATTAAATTTTTGTAAATCTTGCCTTAAACTTTCAGAAAAGATTGCTGTTGATTTCTGTTTGTGCTCTAAAGTGGTAGCTATTTCCTAATTCCTTAGATTTAGAGTTCCTGAATATCAAATTTCTTTGTCTAGTAAATAATGACTTTAATGTGGTAAAGTTCCTTATTGAAAATCTATTTGTAGTGGGAATAATTAGTCCAGTTTTCCAATTAATCTATTTTGTCATGTTATGTACTTGATTTATTTTGATGTGATAAAAGAAATGATGAAGTTTTCTGTGGGTTCATTGGAGCCAATCAATCAACAATCATTTACATTTCTTCTGTGTACTAGGTGCTGTGTACATGTTGAGGTTACCAAAGAAAAATGAAATTGTTCCTGTTCTGTGCTATAATATTCTTTTAAAAATTATACTAACACATTTATTTTTATATCACCTTTTCCCAGTGTATCATTCTCCCTTTTCACCCCTCCAGAATCATCCCTTGTAATAAAGAATAAAAGAAAAGGGAAGGGGGAAAAACGAACCAACATATTGGAAATGTCTCTCTTTATGTGCAGAGTTCCACACTCAGAGTTTTTGAGCTCTTCAAAGAAGCAAGTTTAAAGTGTTTTTAAATTTCTCACTTCTTTGATTCATCTTTGTCATATTTTTGAAGCATTAAATTTTGTTCATTTTATTGTTCTTTGCTTTGTTATGGTCATTTTCCTGGATGTGCTTATTTCACCTAACAAACATTTATTAAGCATTTATAGCATAAGATAACTGCTTTGGATTCTGGTTTTTTTAGTAACTTTCTAATTATATATATATTTTAAAATTAATAGCCTTTATTTTTTTCCCTCCCATTTTCTGCTCTTCTGAAAAAAATGAAAGAAATACAAAACTTTTGCTAATATGCATACTTTGTTGTCTCTCTGTCAGGAGGTGGATAGCATTATTTATAGTCATTCCTCTGCATTCATAGTTGGTCATTATAATTATCAGAGTTCCAAAATCTTTCACAATCATTCACTTTTATGAAGTTGTTAGAATATATGTTCTTCTCCTAGCTTTTCTCACTTCATTCTGAATCATTTCAGACAAGACTTCCTGGGTGTCTCTGAAAGTGTTCCTTTTGTGATTTCTCATAGTAAGCATGGCTAGGGCTTCTTAAAATAAAGAACAGTAGAAGATGGGAAAAGGAAATTGCATGTTGAGGAAATGGAGGCAAAAAGCATATAATATTCTCTTAAAATGTTCATTCATGAAGAGAAAAATCTGTTTTTTTAAGGGTGCGGTCAGTGTACAGGGAAATTCCAATAGATTTGTAGATGGAGAAAAGAGCCAAGAGACAGACAGTAAATGATCCTAAAGCTCTTAGAAGAAATGATAGGCAGTGGGTCAAAGACCCAACTGAAGATTAGTTTTAGCAAAGGAGTGAGCCCCTTCGTTCTTTGAAACTGGAAAAAAGAATCACTGAGGATTAAAGAGGTTGAGAGATGGTTAAAGTAGACCTTGTGAGTTTATGGCTATATATAGCTACATAACTGGTTTGACTGAAACACGAGTTAGTTGGATCTCTTATTGTCAGTCTCCTGGATCCATTTAAATACATCATAACCAAATCATTTGAGCAACAAAATAGTTTTGACTAGGTGAAGGCTTGTGAGTTTGGCTGCATATTTACTGATTATTCTCAAAATTTTTTAGTCTATAGACCACTCTGGCAGTGTTAAAGACTCATATGGACCATCTGCTCTGTTAGTACCCTTTTGATTCTACAAAAACAACAGTCAGCCTCAATAGAATTACTGAAAAATAGTTTTGTTTTTGAAGAGACATAAATGTGGGTATGGGTTTATGCATTCAAGTAAATTATTAGTCCATCTGAGAAATATATATATATATATATATATGCCTTGTCATACTATAAACACTGATATGTTTGTAATACTTTACATTTGTAAAAAACTTGGGAGGAAGCATGATATATTATTGGGAAGAGTGAGAGAACTGTGTCCAAATCTCACCTTTGATGTTTACTACTTGTATAACCCTGGGAACATCATTCACCTTCCTGGGCCTTCCTAGATTGCCTCTTAGTATCTTCTCAATAATAATGACTCCAAATTTGTGAAGTTGATTTTCAATTATAATGGGAAGAATTGTGATATCTCAAATTCCACAAGCCTAAAACACAGTTCATACTTTTACCAAAACCAAATTCTCCTCCAAACTTCCCCACTTCTATTCTAAACAGCAATAATTAGACAATAAAGTTTGGAAGAAGGGAGGATTTTGGTAAAAACATAACGTGTTAAGTTTTAGACATTTAATTTGAATATGTAGAATATGTTACAGAATATCCATATTATTATTTAGCAAGGCAGTCGGTATTATTGGATTAGAGTTCAGGAGAGAGGTAAGGGTTGGATATTTGGTTTTGGGAATCATCATATAGAGAAGATAGTTGAACCCTAGGGACTTATGAGTTTACCAGATACAATAATGTAGAGTGAGAAGAAAAGACCTTTGGTGTATACTTATATTTAGTGGATGGGAAGAAGATGATGATCTAGCAAGGGAGCCTGAGGAGTAGTCAGACATGTGGGAAGAGAACTAAGATAGAGCAGTGTCATGGAAACCAAGGAAGAAAAGTGCTTTAAAGTTTACAAAGTGCATAATAATTTACAAAGCATTTCCTGTATAAGAACTCTAAAAGATAGTGTAAGATTTAAATTAATATCCAATAACTCTAAATATTATACTTTATAATATTTATTAATAATCACTTGAAGTAAAAGAAACAAAAAAGAACAAAAGTAAAACCCTGAGTAAAGAAAACTTTCCCCACCAAGTTTGCAGGAAAAGAGAAAGGGGCAGGCTTACACACAAACTTTATCTCTAAAACGTGAGGACAGAACGTAAAGAGAGAACGAAAGTGGGATGCTGGGATTTAGAGTCCTGGGGAACAGATTCTAATGACACAATAATGACACTGGTGCAAGTATTTTATCATTTTTACAGATGAGGAAACCTTAGCTCAGAGTAGTTTTCATGGAAATCATCATTGGACTTAAATCTGGAAATGACTGAAGAGATTTGATACAATTATAGATGAGGACAGTGAAACATAGAAGTGAAATGACTTAACCTAATTCACAGTTAGTGGCAGAGATGGGAACAGAAGCCGTATCTTTTGAGTTCTTTACTCTTTCCATTATACCTAACTACTTTATACCAAAACAAACCAAAACAAAATAATAACCGAGAGGACTGTGATGGCTCATTGAAAATCATTGAGATAGTCCTTTTATTGCCTGGCATAGTCATGGCATTATAGTATCATGAGATTATAGGGTAAGAGCTGGAAGGAATCTTAAGAGATTTTCAAGGCCCTCATAAAGGCCAAGTCAAGCAAGGCCTCGTTTTATTGAGTTCTAGAGAAATACAGTGACTCACCTGGAATCACATCGCTAATACATGTTTGAGGCATATTTTGAATTAAAGTCTTCTTAATCCCAAGTCTAACACTAAGCAGGCAGGCAACACGTATTTAGTAAGCTCTTGCTATGTTCTAGACACTGTGCTAAGTGCTAGAGATAGAAATATAAGGAAAAAAAAAGATAGTCCCTGCTCTTAAGGGAAACAGAAAAACAATAAATATAAAGGAGCTAAAAAAAAAAAGTGTGGGTTGGGATGAAGGGAGATCAAGAATAGGAAAGATGGTGGCAAAGTTCTGAGAATCAGAAGGACAGGGAGAAGGATAATAAAACATGACCAGGCTGGATCCATCTCCAAAACTGAGGTTCTGGAAGGAACTCACCAATGGGAAAAAGGGTCCAACCAGGTGGAACATCCTTATAAGAAGGATGCCAAGACATGGTGTGTCTGTGTGGAGAGTCAGAGTGCCACTTAGATCCCACTTTCTTTTCACTCACTGAAAGAGTGGCCACCCATTTATGGTTTAGACCATAAATGCTGCCAAAGATGCCTGAGATATATTGAAGAACTGGTCAGTGTCAGAGCAGTGTTTGAACCCCAGGCTTCCTTACTCCACGTCTACCATTCTGTCCACGACTCCGCGCTAGTTCACAGGGCTTTTACTATGGAAAAAGAGTACCTCCTCCTTTGGTGTCATTTCCGTGATTGTTGTAGTCATTGGCTTCCTACTATATGTTACCATAACTTCTGCTTAAGGAGATCTGTAGGGCAATTAAAAACACATTTTTAAAAGCAATAAAAATAACACAGCCACTAAAATACTATCCAGTAGCATTCATTGCCGGAAATTGTTCTCTCCTATGCTGGGGAGAAAGTGGATATTTTAGCACTTGAGACACATTTATGGCATCCATTAATTTCTTCCCAGAATTTTCTTTTTGTTAATTTGTATTTTTGAACAAAGAAGATGGCATTCGGTATTATGCCTTTTTTTTCTTTTATGGTTTGAAATGACTTAAAATATGTTGCCAATATGCTAACAAGATGGTCTAAGGTTTTATGATGCACGCTGTCATTCTAATATAGTACTGCTGTCAGGCTAGGTGCAGTCCATTTTGTCAACTGCGTCTGCCTCATTCTGCACTGGCCACTGCCCCGAGCATGGGACTCATTTAGCAATTCATAAATAGTAGCATGAAAACCCCTTGAAAGGTCTTCCAAGGTTTCTCTTCTGCTGGTTTATTCCAGTTAAAGCTTCATCTACTTTGGTTTTCCTTTGTGTTAAGTGAGGGTGAGTAGACACATCGGTGAAGTATAAAGATGCAATTGATTTGCAGCTGCAATATTTTCTCTTTCTGCCATTGCATTGACTTATTTTATTATAGGGATGAGGAGACACAGCACAGGTTCTGAATATCTTCATAAAATCTATCAGCATCTGTCTCACATCTGACAGGTAATCAGGGAATTTGATGCTTCTCTCTCTGTAATTTGGAATGGAAAATGTTAAAAAGTAACAATGAATAGCAGATCCTCAGTTCTCAATTCCAAGGAAGTCACCTTTTCAATGAGACCACCCATGATTCAATCCTGAGGGATGTGTAGTAGACAGCAGCACTTAAATAATTCAGTGGGTAGACCATTGGACTTGGAATCAAGAAACCTGAATTCAAATCCTTCCTCACATAGTTGTGTGGATCTCTACGAGTCACAACCTTTGTCTGCCTCAATTTCCTTATCTTTAAAATGGAATAGTAATAGCATCTTTCTTACAGGATTGTTGTGAGGATAAAATAAGATGATATTTGTAAAGTGCTTTGAGAACATTAAAGTGCTACATAAATGCTAGCTAGTATTATCATTACTAAATTACGCTGGAATTACAACAAAACAACGCTCCCTAAACTCTAAATTAGGATGATAATCATGTAATCTCTCTATAGGTTTCATTGTGATTAATGCAAAGGTATTTCCTTTTAAATTCCATAATTCCATGGAAATATGTTTTATATGACTTCACATGTATAATCTATATCATATTGCTTGTCTTCTCAAGTAATGGGGAGGGGGTTAAAAGAGGAAGAGAATTTGGACTTCTAAATTAAAAAAAGAATGTTAAAAATTTTAAATAGAATTGGGAACTATTTGATGAAATAAATAAAAATATATTAGCATTTTAAAATTAACTGTGAAAAAAACTATGTGACGAACATAATGAAGTTATTTGATTAGCATACCTCTCCATTCCCACCCCTATTACTTAGTATTTATTTATATATTTAACATGATGTTTCCTTTTAATAGAATTTAAGTTCCTTGTGGGCAGGACTCCTTTCATTTTCAGTTTTGTGTCTCTGGTACTTAGCAGAGTGCCTTGCATATAGCAGTTACTAAATACATATTGTTGTTTTGAATTGAATTAGTGTGACTTCATGAAACATTCGATTCCTTAATGTATCATATTGATGCCATAAAGAAATGTGTTTTAAAGTCCCAGAAAGAATATTGGGATTATTTAAAAATCAATGTAAAAAGCAATTTTATCATCCTAGTCTACTTTGTAGGAAAGGGCAAATTTAATGACAAAGTTCCCTAGGAAGATGGCAATCAATTTCAATAGACTCATTTGCTTGTCCCCTCCCTGAGCTGTTAGTGAGAACCATTGGAATTTGCCTTCTTAACAAAATAAGTAGCTGTTGCCAAGAAGATCCCTAACGTCTGGTAAATGTTTGTATAGATCTCATAGGTTAAACAAAGGTATACTTGTGCTTTTCTGAAATCCAGGAATTTATATTAGTAAACATCATTGTTTTTTTGTTTTTTTGTTTTTTAAGCTTTTTTTTTTTTTAAACCCCTGTACTTCGGTGTATTGTCTCATAGGTGGAAGATTGGTAAGGGTGGGCAATGGGGGTCAAGTGACTTGCCCAGGGTCACACAGCTGGGAAGTGGCTGAGGCCGGGTTTGAACCTAGGACCTCCTGTCTCTAGGCCTGACTCTCACTCCACTGAGCTACCCAGCTGCCCCACATCATTGTTTTTTTTGCCATTTGGCAATGCATTTATAAAAACATTTATCAAAAAAGGCACTTTTACTCACAAAGATCAATATTTGTGACTGAAGCAGTAAAAGTGCTAAAAACAAATTATTATAATGCAATTCTCAATCCTTTAGAAAAACAGTATGAACTACCTTATGCCAGGATCTCCTACTGTGGTTATCAAGGATGACATATTTCTAAATGGAGAGTGTTACATGATTGTAAAAGGCAACAGGAATAGCATGAAAAAGTCAGCAAATCTGGATTTGAGTGCTGGTCCTGACAGCTATAGGAATAAAGGCAAATAACTTCTCTGAGCCTCAATTTCCTTATCAGTCAAATGGGGAAGATTTTTAAATTACTTACTTCATAGGTAGATAGCGCAGCTATATAAGTTGGAGTTATGAATAAAACCATGACACAAGGCCAGTATGCCATCCTGTAAGAATGAATAAATTAGAACATGTTTATTAAGCACTTTTTATGTGTCATCCATTATGCTAAGTACCAAGAATACAAATACACAAAGTAAGGCAAATAGAGCAAAACAATTCCTAGACTTTCAACTGAAGTGGGTCCATCCTATGAGTAAAGGTGGAGGTAAACATAAAGTAGCCCAAAGTTAAATTGTGAAGGAATTTAAATACCAGGCAGAGGAAGTTTGTATTTTATCCTAGTGGCAATGGGGAGCCACTGAATCTTCTTGAGCAAGGCAATTAAATGATTATACTTATACTTTAGGAATATCAGTTCAACAGCTAGAAGATTGATTAGAAAGAGAAGTCTGAATGCAGGGTTAACAACTTGGAGGCTATTGCAGTCGTCTATATGAAAGACATGAAGTCTTAAGCTAATATAATTGGAAAGAAGTAGGGAGGAAGATGGATTTGAGAGATATCTTGGAAGTAGAGTTTATAGATTTGGCAAATGAATGGAAAA
Organism: Gracilinanus agilis; assembly: GCF_016433145.1. NCBI lineage: Eukaryota > Metazoa > Chordata > Mammalia > Didelphimorphia > Didelphidae > Gracilinanus > Gracilinanus agilis. The sequence goes on along the minus strand of NC_058134.1, from coordinate 142,662,117 downwards.
GAAGTGTGTGTGGGGGGGGGTAGGTAAAGGAGAGTAGAAATTTATGGATTACTTTTATATTGTAAAAATTGGCATTATCCTTGACAGAAATAGGATCATTAGGAAGAAGGTATTTGACTAGGAAAGGTTAACAATTTTAATTTTCAGATGAGAAATCCAAAGCCTAGAGAAGTGTTTTGCTGAAGTCACATAAATAGTAAAAACCAGAACTGGGTTTTCATTCCAGATCTTTTGGCTACAAACCCACTGTTTTCTCTCTCTGTAAGTCTCAGAGTTGATCTTGGTCCTATATGCAAAGGGATGAATGAATGAAAGTGATCTAGTCTTTGTTCTTTCTTTCATTATTCCTCCTTTTGCATGGATTGTTCAGTCCTATTCCAGCTAGATGTGAGATCAGATACCAGGCTTATAGCTGATTTGGATTCTTTTTTGGCAAGGTTACTAAATATCCCAGCCTTCACTCATTCTCTTCCCCAATCCTCAGATCTGTGAATGAGAGACTGAACCTAGTATTAGAGGAATCCCTTTCTTTGCTTCCTAAATGACATTTTCCCATGGGGATTTTGATCTTCATGGAAATTTTGGTCACCTTCCTAGCCTTAGGCTCAGTAGCTATGGATTCATCAGAGGTCTTTTCTTCCCTCTCTCTGCTTTCTGAAACTTGTGCCATTTGTTTTCTCTGATTGTCATTTTATATCATCCAAAGAGTTTCTGTTTATATATTAAACCTATACGAGACAGGCACATATGTCCACTTGATTTGCCTAAATGTATAAATCTGAAGCTTTTGGTTGACATGGATAAATATGATTAGAGACTTGGCCCATCTCTTTAGAGAAGAGAAGGAAGCAGTGTCTGTAGTAGCCTAGGAGGGAAGGAGATGGACAGTCATTCCCCACTTCTGAGAGGAGTATTTGGCTCTGTTTCTGCCTCTGTTTCTCTCAAATCTTTCTAGTTTAGGGATATTAGTCTGAATTCAGAAAGAAAACCATTAAAGTGCTGGCAACGCTTAGGGGAAAGGTAGTTCTTATCCTACACTTACCTGAATAGCTCCTTCCCAGAAAATTCTGTTTATAGAAAAGATAATCATGAGCATTAAATGAGTAAATCCATTTATCTAAGCAAAATAGAAAATAGAAGCTAGAGAATTTCTACAGATAAGAATATATCAGAAAATATTCAAGAGTGAATGAGCTCTTTAGGTTCATATTAGAAAATGACCTTCCCATATATGTCTGTTGTTTCCTTTTCCTTCTGTCTCTTACAGATTGTCTCTTTAATCATTTTTCTCTCTGAAGAAAAATCTCTGGAAACCCAAGTGCCTCTCTCTCTCTCCCACACATACATATGTAGCAGCAAACAAAATGCCTTAACCTGGGTTGGAAACTGGGTAATACCTGAAAAGAATGGGCCATCATCACCTCTACTGCTTGATGCTCTCTCTTGCCTTGACCAGTCTTCTTTGTCTTGACTAGTTTTCCTAAAGTAAAATTCACTTATCAGACTCATTAGGTGAAGTTTTTGGCTCCTAACCTTTTGTTTTAGGTGTTATAGGAGATCTCTTCTTTCTGGAATATATCTGCTCAAAGACTGTGTGGCCTAGGCTACTATGATCACCTTCCTTTTAAAAAAATTATTTATACTTTGCTCCCTACTTTTAATTTACTTTTTCTAAAAGTTTTTTAAAAATAATCTTTTCTTTCCTCTCATGTTAAACAAATTAACAAATAAGCCCCCAGACAAATCCTTCAATACATATTGAAATAGAGCAGTAAAACAAATTCCCACATTAGTTATGTCTGGAAATGTGTCTTTTTTTGTATTAAAATTCATCATTATTAGGGAGTATGCCATATTTCATCTTCATGACTTTGAACTCATGATTTATCATTGCATTGATTACAGTTCTAAAATCTTTCAGACGGTTTCTTCTATTATGTTGTTATCATTATATAAATTGTTTCCTATGTGTATCAGTTCATAAAAGCCTTTCCACTTTTCTTTGAAATCATTCATTTTATCAGTTCATATGGTACAATAATTCCATTGTATTTATATGCTTCAATTTCTTTATCTGTCTTCCCAATAGAATACTCCTTAATTTCCAATTTTGGGCTACCAAAAAAAAGCAGGCTATGAATTCTCTTTTTTTTAGATTTCCTTGGTGGATGGGTCTAACAGTGGTAGAAGTGAATCAAAAGATACAGACAATTGGGAATAGTTCCTAACTACTTTCCAGAATGCCTAGACCAATTCGCAGCTCCACTAACAGTGAACAGCATAATTGCTTTCTCATAGTCTCTCCAACATTAATAATTTTCCTTTTTTGTCATCTTTGCCAGTCATATAGGTATGAAGCAAAACCTCAGTTATTTTAATTTGCATTTCTGTAATTATTAGTGATATAGAACATTTTCCCCCATATGATTCTTGATAGTTTGGATTTCTTCCTTTGAACACTGCCTGTTCACATCCTCTGAATATTTATCTATTAGAGAGTGACTCTTAATCTTATAAATTTAAATCAATTTCTTCTATACTTTGGAAATGAGACCTCTACATCGTCTCCCTCCTTGAACTTAGAGGCCTGGTATTGTTTTTGAGTGTAAGTTTTCTCTAGAGGACCTTGTATTTTCCTTTTTTAAACTTATGCATCTGATAGACTCATAACCAAGTTCCTTTTTGCAAAATGCCCTTCATTCTTACTACATTAGCTAAACTGACATTGGACACAGCAGTGCAATAAAAGAAGTCCAAGGACTTAGACTTCAACTCTAGCATTTACTAATTGAGTGACCTTGGTCAAGTTGCTTCATTACTCTGGCCTCAGTTTTCCCATCTGATAGAGTAGGACTAGAAAGCCTTGAAAGTTCATTCTAGCTCCATATGTATAACCTTATGCCCTGATGACTTTGGGACCATTAAACAATTGACCGTTTCCATTAGTCCAGATGTTCCAGATACTTCGAGATAATCCTGCAGCTGACTCGGAGCTTACATTTCCTTTTCAGGGAATGGTTTATAGCAAAAATCTAACCCTTGACCATATAGTGAATAACAACTATTATTCTCATTCCTTCTAGAATGGGACTTATTAGAATTTTCTTTTACTTTAGAGTTATAAAGAAGGGGAAAAATCTATACAGCCAGTAAATGAATTCTAATTACCATACTCGCCTCTACTCCAGCAGCAATGATTAGAACTTGAGATAGGAAATGTCTAGGACTTGGAATAGGAAAAGAGAAAAAGGAAGATTTCTCTAGATGGGAAAAAAGATGAGTAAAAGTAGGGAGTTAAAGAATCATTCGTTCATTTATTCTGGAGACCTTTATTGAGTAGCTGCCCTGTTTTTGGCCCTTCTTCTCTCTCTTCTTATGTAAATAAATTTCCATAAAAGTTAATTTTGATTTGAGATTATTCTTAATTGAGGATTGATAATAGTTCAATCCTCTGGCGACCATCTTTAATATATTGAACCCATAAAACCTCTTTTTCACCCTTACAGATGCCAAAATAAATAAGGCGTAGTTCTTGTCTTCAAGGTCATTTTGGAATCCTCTACTTTTTAGTGATTTATGTAGTTGAGATAGATAATAAATATTCAATTAAAAATAATATGATGAATGTGTTATAGTGGACATTATCTTGGAGTTAGAGTCAAACTACCTGGGTTCAAATCCTGACTCCGTATTAACTATCTATGTGATAATAGACAAGCTCTGAAAAATGGTGTGTTTGAACTAAATGGTTGCTTGCATTCTTCCAGCACTAAACTTGTCCTATGAATATGGCATTTTAAACATTGAAAAGCACTTTGCATACATTATCATGCTTGATTCTCAACAGTGACCCAGAGGCAGGTCATAATAGCCCCATTTTACATTTGTGGCAACAGAGGCTTAGTAAGGTTATATGGCTTGACTTTGGTCACTCAGTGAGTGTCAGAGGTTGGATTGAAAATCAGGTCTTCCCGACACCCGCACCTCCGCTCTTGCTCAGCTTTACATTCCATTAGTTTCCAAAATGATCAGAATGATGCCTGAGGCCATTTCTTATTGATCAAAAACAAAACAAGAAAAAAAAAAAAGAAAATCCCAGCAATCAATGGATTGCTTCTTGTATATGATGTTAAACAACTGGTTGGTCTTTTAAAAAAAACACTTCACTGAATTGATTGGTGGTGTGGATAAATGATAGAATTCAGATTTGATCCCTATAATATTAGTGATGGATGCAGTTACCGCCCTAGTGGAATATTTATTGGTCAGTCCCATATCTCAGGGTTACATTCCTCAAAAGCTGAATTATTGATAGGAAGTCAGGGAAGACATTTTGGTAATTGCTCAAACTCAGAATGCACTGAGACTGCCTAGCTGTCCTCCTGCTCTGCTGTGGCACCAGCTGACAGTGATGAAATCTATAGAAGTAGGACACATTTCCATAACATGAATATTCAGGGTTGGTGATGCAAGAATTATTATTAAACTACTGGGAAGGATCACATCCACCTTTTATTATTTGAATACTAAATACAAGCTTTCTCTATTAATTGAATACAAATACTCAGATCATGAGCATGAGCAAGGGGGTATGCTTGGAGAAAAATCTCCTCTATTCTCTCATTCCACTCCCCAGTATATCAGAGGGAAATTAAATTAAATTTAAAATGTATAGTGTGTCTAGAGGAGCTATTTGAGAGTCATTACCTACATTTCATTTAAATCTATCTTAAGTTATGGAAGTTTAATATAATGGAATTCCTGCATATAATTTCATTTAAAATGCCTCTTTAAAAAATATCCAAGAACAACCTACCATCATCTAGAATTTATAATGAATAATATTCAAATATAAATATGAAACAGCAAAAATAAATAAAATGCTTATTCCAAGTAACAATTATCATTATCAAATCAATATTTCACAAGGCTAGATGTATATGGTGCTATATTAGGCACTGCTCAGAAATGTTCAAAATAATAATCCTTGGTTTCTATCTAAGAGTGCCAGTTTTCTTAAAGAGCCCTATGGACCTTTGAAAACAGAAATATCACATAAGAAAAACACCTTGCATTTTTATTCCCAAATAAGTGACCAAGGATATGTATCTGGAATGTTTACAACAAGGATTTTCATTACTTTCTCTTCCTTTCTTCCCATCCTTCATCACTTTCCTTACTCTTTTTCTCCCAAGAAATTAGAGTAGAACTGGCCTAGCGAAATTTAGGAGGCACAGTTTGTCTTTGGCAGCAACTTACCTACTTTTAGCACCTATCATAATCCACCTTAAAGAACTCTCACCTGCCCCAGGAATCTAATGCTCTTATGGATACTTGCTAGATGGCTGCTGTCTGCTGCCTCGGCTTCTCCATCACTGCCATCACCAGGCAGTAGAGTACTAGGTCTACCTCTTAACTCTCTTTTCCTTTACTCTTTCTTTCCCAACAAGTCTTTTGTGTTCTTTATCTAAAAATCCTTTGGTCAAAGTAATAAATCTTGGAGAGGATGTGGCAAAATTGGGACACTAATGCATTGCTGGTGGAGTTGTGAATTGATCCAACCATTCTGGAAGGCAATTTGGAATTATGCCCAAAGGGTTTAAAAGGGTATGCCTACCCTGTGATCCAGCCATACCATTGCTGGGTTTGTAATACCCCCAAAAAGATAATAAGGAAAAATAAGTGTACAAAAATATTCATAGCCACATTCTTTGTGGTGGCAAAAAATGGAAAATAAGGGGATGCCCTTTGGGGAATGGCTGAACAAATTGTGGTATCTGTTGGTGATGGAATACTATTGCACTAAAAGGAATAATAAACTGGAGGAATTCCATGTGAACTGGAATGACCTCCAGGAACTGATGCAGAGAGAAAGGAACAGAACCAAGAGAACATTGTACACAGAGACTGATACACTGTGGCACAATCCAATGATCTAGCAGCAATGCAATGATCCAGGACAATTCCGAGGGACTTATGAGAAAGAAAGCTATACACAATTAGAGGAAGAACTGTGGGAGTAGAAACGCAGAAGAAAAACATTTCCTTGATCACAAGGTTCAATGGGGATATGATTGGGGAAATAGACTTTAAATGATCACTCTATTACAAGTAGTAATAATATAGAAATAGGTCTTGATCAATAATACATTTAAACCCAGTGGAATTTTATGGGAGTGGGGAAGGAGGAGGGAAAGAACATGAATCATGTAACTATGGGAAAATAATCTTAATTAATTAATTAATTTAAAAAAATCCTTTGGTCAACTAGTTGAGCAATTAGTCAGATAAACTAATTCTCCACTAACGTGTTAATCTTTGTTAATTCTAAATTCCTTCCAGCGGCAATTATATTTAACAGAATTCTTAAAGACAGAAAAACATTAACCAAAAGGAATAGTAGCCCATTAGTAGCTTGTGACAGGTTGGTGGAGCACATATTGTGGGGACAGTGAGACCTTCTCAGTGCCCTTAATAGTCATCTAATCCACCCATTTAAATGTGGATTTTAGAAAGACTGAACAATCTTTGGAAAGATTCAATTGACCACAGTTGGAAATATGAGATCCTTAAATGTATTCCTACTTGCTTTGCTATTGATGCGGCACCTCACCAGAAGGTATGATGGATAGGGGAATGGAATCAGGAAGACCTGGGTTAAAATCCAGCTTTAGATAGCCCCTAGCCTTGTGACCTTGGACAAGTCAATCAACCACTATAAAATGGGGATAATAATTGTGAGGACCAAATGAGATATTGTTTGTAAAGGCAATTAGCACAATGCCTGGAACATACTGGGAATATATAAATGTTTCTCCCCTTCCCTTTCCCTGATGTTTTGACTTTTTTTTTTTAAACCCTTACCTTCCATCTTGGAGTCAATACTGTGTATTGGCTCCAAGGCAGAAGAGTGGGAAGGGTGGGCAATGGGGGTCAAGTGACTTGCCCAGGGTCACACAACTGGGAAGTGTCTGAGGTCAGATTTGAACCTAGGACCTCCCATCTCTAGGCTTGGCTCTCAATCCACTGAGATACCCAGCTGCCCCCATGACCTTTCTTTTATCCAAGAAATACTCATGAATATCCAGCTGCCAATATGGGCAAAGCATATTTACCTGCTGAAAATACTGGAATATGCCCTTTGCAAACTCAAGGACATACAGCTCTCTTCTTTTTCATTGAGGACAGACTTTTTTTTTACACTCCAGGAGCTAGCATAATGTCTTGCACAGTGTAGGTGCTTAATAAATGTTTGTTGAATTGAATTAAAGGCATAGGGCTATTGTCATGTCACTCTGAGATTCCACATCTCTTCAGCTCCCTTAATAGCCTCTTATAGAGAGGTAACTTTGGACAGTGTTAAAAGCTTAAGGAAGTTGGACAATCTGTATTCAAATTCTGCTGTCATAGCCTTTATATCAGGAGATTGGGAATTACTGAATTGAAGAGCTCATAGATCATTCATAGTTAGTATTTAATTAGACAAGAAAAGAATAGAGAAGAAAGAGGGAAAGGAATAGGTCAATGACTGAATAAAAGAAAGTGAAATTAGTAATTAAGGTAGTATGAGGGAAAGAACATTGGCTCTGGAGAAGTCCTGTGTTTGAAATTTGCCTCATGCTTAACTCCCTCATCTTCCTCTGGTAAGTCCCCTGGTTCTAGGCTCTTTTCTACATCACTTTCATCTTACTTCTCCCACAATTCCTTCTCTTGCTGAGATACTATAGAAATCTCCATGTCTTCACTTTTTTTTTTTTTATCATGAAGGTGGTGGGAAATATCTCGCCCATTCTCCTCTCTCTCTTCTCTCCACTTATACAACTTCTCATTCTCTTATTCTCTCCCACAGAAAGTATCGATTTACCTGAAGATGGTCAAGGAATTTGGTTCAAGGCATATTAGCTGAACCAATATAATCTTCTCCTGAGTTGATAAGTGCCTCCAAGACATTTAGAGCTGTTTTCCTCTTTTTATCTCTTGGGGTGTGTTGGAGCCAGCTCCAACTGTTTCCCAAGATCTGACTGTTATATTTGAAAATTAGCAAAGCTACTAATTATGGCTTGATTTATTTTTGTTAATTGTCTAGTCCTAAAAGAAAGTGATGGAGTCACTGTAAATAGTGCGGATTAAGCTTAAAAGTAACTTACCTGTATGCCCCAGTTCTTGATTTTCCTTCTTTGTTCTTTCTCTTTACCATATTGATCAGAGGAATCAAATACAAATAGAAACAGATCCCTCCTGGCTGCACACTGACTTAGAAAACCACAAATTAATGTTATTTAGGTTTTCTGGAGTTTTGGGCTACTGTAGCTGACTGAGTTCGACTCTTCTGCTATAGATTAAATTATCTCCTTTAAAATAATAACCTATAAACATTAGGTAATTGTTTTATTACTTAATCATTTCTTGACAATTATATGTGCTTACTTTTCTTGTTCTGTTGTTTGTGATGTTTTTAAATTGAATACAGTAATTGGTTTGTCTCTGTGTTTGTATTTTGGCAAGAATTCGCCAAATTTTGATGAATTTCTTTTCATTGATCATGAGTCACTTTTGTAGGATGTGTTTTATTCCCTTTGCTGATTTCTCTTAATTGCCAAACAGTCCTTTGTTATTCAAATATCCTTTCTTTAATATTTGAAGGTCTTTATCCTGGACTCTTGAACCATTTAATCTTTATCTTTTTTGCAGTTTAAAAAGTAGATAATTTTTCTCTGATTTGATTTTTTATTATTTGAATTAAAATGTTTTGGGAAATTTTCTTTTATTATTTGCTGCATTATTGTATCCAGGCCTTTAGATTTGTTATGTTCTGGGAGACCCTGGATCCTTAAGGTATTTCTATATACCCTGTATTCAGTGTTAGTTTCTTTGCCTTGAATATAACTCTCTCTTTATTTATTTATTTTTAAACCCTTACCTTTCCTCTTACAATCAATTCTGTGTGTTGGTTCCAAAACAGAAAAGAGGTAAGGGCTAGACAATGGGGGTTAAGTGACTTGCCCAGGGTCACACAGCTAGGAAGTAACTGAGGTCAGATTTGAACCCAGAACTCCCATCTCTGGGCCTGACTCTCAATCTATTGAGCCACCGAGCTGACTCATAATTCTCATATTAAAACAAACAAAGAAAAAAACAACCTTGTTTCCTCTTGCTTCACTTCAGCCATATTTTCTTTCATCTCATTATTATTATGCTTTAAATATCTTATTCTACTTCTCATAGTTTTTGCTTTTTTTGGAAAGACCTTTTATCATTTGTTAAAAGTTGATTATATTTTAAAATTCTTTAATATTTCTAAATTTTCTATTAAGAACACTAATTTTTCACATTAATTCATTACCAATTTTTTATTTTGTGAATTTTATTTTTTTCTCTGGATTTTCTTGATATTGTTTCATGATCTCTGGGAAATCCATCAGATTTCATCTTTTGTTAGGCAATACTGACTCTTCCTAGTCTTTTCTGTCAGGGTAAATTAAAAAAAAAGTTTTATTGCTCACTTTCTTTTAAACCCTTACCTTTTTTTCTTAGAATGCAAATAAGTATTAGTTCCAAGGCAGAATAAGTAAGGGCTAGGTAATTTGGTTCAAGTTACTTTCCCAAAGTCACAAACCTATAAAGTTATCTGAGATCAGATTTGAACCCAGTTCATTTTGACTCCAAGCCTGAAATTCTATCACCTTTGTTATTTACATCATTTCAATAAAGAAATGCTAACCAAATAATCAAGTTCCATAAAACTGCCATATCGGGGCAGCTGGGTAGCTCAGTGGATTGAGAGCCAGGCCTAGAGACAGGAGGTCCTAGGTTTGAATCCGGCCTCAGACACTTCCCAGCTGTGTGACTCTGGGCAAGTCACTTGACCCCCATTGCCCACCCTTACCACTCTTCTGCCTTGGAGCCAATACACAGAAGTTAAGGGTTTAAAATTAAAAAAAAACAAAAAAACTGCCATATCAAAATTCTGAATATATATATGTACAAACACATAGTTTCCTACCTCTGCAGGGAACTAAGGGAAGATGCTTTCTCATATCTCCTTATTTAAATTAAACTAAGTCATTATAATTTTACATAATTTCATTTTGATTGTTTTGTTCTTTCCATTCACATTTTGGTAGCCATTACATGTATTGTTTTCCTGATTCTTCTTACTTACTTTTCACCAGTTCATATATCTTCATGTTTCTCCAGTTCCATTCCATTCCATTGCTTAAAGTACAGTAATATTCCATTGTATTCATATATCCACAGCATATTAATATATTTTCCAATAGATGGGAATTTACTTTTGTTCCCCTTTCTTTAGTTCTTTGATATTGAAAAAATTTATAAATATTTTGGCATAGATGAGATGTTATTTATTTATTTATTTGTCATTTACTCCTTAGAGTATATTCTAAATAGTAGAATCTCTGAGTCAAAAGATATGCATATTTTAGTAACATTCTTCATAAAATTCAAGTGAATTTCTAGAATGGCTACACTAATTCATATTTATCCCAACAATGCATTAGTATATACCCATTTTCCCACAATCCCTCCACTATTGCCTATTTTCATCTTTTTGGCATCTTTGCCAATAAGGTGAAGTCTCTAAGTCGTTTTGGTTTGCTTTTCTCTTTTTATTAGTGATTTAGAGCAGATGTCAAATAACTAGCAACACTGTGTTAAAGTGTAATTGGAAAATATTTAAACAAATAAATAAATATACAGTAGAACATAGATAATCTTAATATGTGGTTTTAAAATTCATTATCCTGCTGGCAGGGATCTTTATGTACAATTTAGTGGTTCCCTCTTTCTACTTGAGATTGACACCACTGATTTAGAGCATTCTTTCACTTAGTTGTTAAAAGCTCCCATCTTGCAAGGATGTTGTAAGAAACAATTTAGATAATATTTGTAAAGTGCTTTGCAAATAGATTTGTTTGTTATCCACGATATCTTGGATACCAAACTTTCATCAGAGATATGTAACAAATATTTTTTTTCCTACAGTTAGCTTCCTTGTTATTCTAGTTGTATTAATTTTGTTTATGTAAAAAAATGTTCAATTTCATGTAATTGAAATGACTGATTTTATCTTTTGTGACCATCTCTTAAACACAGGTACATAATCTGTTTATCTTTTAGATTTTTATGGCATAATTTTTAATACTTAGGGCATTTATCCATTATGAATTTATTATATAGGATGGAATCTATAAAATTTAAATCAATACCAATAACTACAGATTCTTATTTTTCCGTATAGTTTTATTAATAATCACTTGAAGTAGAAAAATAAAAAGGGATAGAAGTATAAAGCCTAATTTTCTAACCTAACTGACTGTATGTGGATTCTCTTGCCTGGCTCCCAGCCAGCCTCCTCAACTGTGTTCAGGGAAGAAGAGAGAGAGGACAGTGCCACACCAAAACTTTTATCCTCTGTCCATTCATGTAGTGTAAGCAAGCAAATGGGATGCTGGGTAAGATGAGCTTTGGGGAGAAAATTCTCTCTATACAAATCTTAATCTAAACTTAATTCCTGATAGACTACAGTTTTCTCAGAAATTATTTTCAAAAATGGATTTTTTTCCTGAGGTCATTTATCATTTGGAGTTTACTGTATATTGGGTTGTTGGGTTCAATTATTTAAAATTATGTTTTGATAAGGCTGTTTTATTGATCAAATTTTCTAATTTTGAACTGTTGTGTTTGTTTAAAGTGCTTTGATTTCTTTTGAAATTTTTCTCTTTTGTCTTGTTTTTAGGAACTTCTCTTTATTTTCTTAATATTTTTATTTAGTTTTTTCTCCTGACATTTTTGCTGTATTTATTATTTTTTAATTTATGTTCCCCAATCTGGTCTTCCTTGACTCCCTCCTCTTCCACCTGTGTGCAATCTATCCAACCCTAACCCAGCATTCTCTACTTGCACGTCTCAGCCTCCAAGCTCCAACTCACTTTGAGGAGAAGACTAACCCCAGCAGGTTTTGCTCCTATCCTTTTGTCACCAGGTGATCTCTTCTCCCTGAACTCCTGGTTCTGAGGTTAGTTTTAAGCTGGCACATGTTCAGCCTGCAAGATTTTTCCTTCCTCTCTTTTTCCTTTACTTCCTGTGACTGTGGAGAACCTTTTTTTGATGGGGATGGTGACTGAGTTCATGTAGTCACTACAGCCAAGGAGGAACCTTACCAGTGGGTCACAAGTCACAAACTTGTGAATTTGAACATATTTACTGCCGTGGAGGTTGGTGAGGAAAGGGCAATGAGTGGGCTTTTAAGTCCTGAACTTCTCTGATGTTAATTCATGGAATTTCTGACTTTGTACAAGGTTTTGTCTTTTATGTGATAGAATACTTATATGATTATACCACCAAGGACATATTCTTTGTTTTTTGAGTTTGGAGATTGGAGAGGTTTACCCAGAACATCTATTCTACCATCTTGCTGTTTATGTGATTCTCTACATAGTAAACTAGTATATAGAATCATAAAATTTAAGAGTTGGAGGGAACATTAGAGAAATCATTTAGTTAAACCCAGTCATTTTTATAGATGAGGAAACAGTTTTAGAGTGAATAACTTGAACCAGATCACAGTTAGTTGCAATAAAGGCAGGTCTAGAAAATATATCTCCTGACTTTTAGACCAGGGTTTTATTGTATATTTTTTTAAAAATATATATATTTTTCTTTAGATACATTTTAATTATTGAAAAATACAATGAACAGTATCCTTAGAAGAGCTCCATATGAAATGACACAACAAAGCAGGGATATGATTAACAAGTTTGGGAGGAAATGACAGAAAACAAGAATTCAAGTTCTATGACTTGGCCTCAGTAGCATTACAATCAAACTACATCTGCTTTGGTTGTTTGGTCAACCAAAATAGCCTTCCAGGGTGAGTTCTGATAAAGTCGTATTGAAGTCTATTCCATACTACTTCTTATATCTCTATTTTCTCCTCTGTATTCTCACTCCATAAGTAGAATTAGAAGGAATGTGTGGAAGTTACAAAAAAGCAGATTTAATCTCAATATATAGAAAACTTCTTGAAAATTGAAGTTATCCCAAAGTGGAATGGGCTGTCTCAGGAAATAGTAAGTTTTTATTTTATTAGAGGGATCTGAGCAGAAGCAGGCCATTTTTGGAGGAATGTTCTAAAGAGGATTCCTCTTTAGCTAAGGGTGGGTCAATGGCACACCTGAGTCCATTTCAATGTTGGGATTCTATGATTCTTACTTAAAAAAGGTGACACAGAGCTAAGATTAGCAGAAAATCTCTACCTAATAAAACAACATTTTTTGCATCATGTAAAAAAGCAAAACACAAAAACACAAAAAAGAGTCCTATTCCTGCTTAAAATATAATAATAAAATATTTGAGGTCCAGTAATAATGAATTTTACATTAAAAAAAAGATACAACTCAAATAATTTCTTGGCTCTTGCATTTGAACTGTGATTTAATTGTAAGCCATAGGAAGATGATGGATAAAGGGCTTCTTGCTAAAAATACAAAGAAGGAATAGAACATTATAGTAAATAACTATTTGTTTTCAGGGGATTTATAAACATACATCCTATCTGGGGCTGGCTTTGCACATAGATGGAGCTGGTGACTGCTTACTTAGTGTTTCAAAAATTTCCTTACCCAAAGCAATCACTCCTTTAGGCTTTTCAGCCCAGATTTCTACCATTTGTCAGTCCTTTCTGTTTAAACAGTGAAATTCCCTATAAAATGTTATTTTGAAGGGATAACAGTGCTATTCCAGTAACATCATCATTTTTTGCAATGGTAGAACTTGGTCATCCTGGGCAATCTGATAATACTGGGTCTAGTTGGACTGGGAGGCACTTCAGGAAGGAGGGAAGTGTCATAAGAGTTGTAAGGACACCTAGAGCTGATCATATTCACAGCTTTACTGCTCATGTAATAGGCCATGTTTTTTATTATTTACTTATCCTAATTTTTTCATATTTTTCCATTTTATATATTATTTTATTTTTTTTATTCAAAGATATTTTATTTTCCCAATTACATGTACAAATTTCAATATATGTTTTCTGAAATTCTAAGATCTTAATTGTCTTTGTCTTTTCCCTCCCCCCTCTTGGAGATGGCAAACACTTTGATCTGGATTATACATGTATTATCGTGCAAAACATATTTCTGTATTGGTCATTGTTGTAAAAGAATGCTTGTATAAAACCAAAACCTCTGGGATAGCTGGGTAGCTCAGTGGATTGAGAGTCAGGTCTAGAGACGGGAGGTCCTAGGTTCAAATCTGGCCTCAGCCACTTCCCACCTGTGTGACCCTGGGCAAGTCACTTGACCCCCATTGCCCACCCTTACCATTCTTCCACCAAGGAGCCAATACACAGAAGTTAAAACTTAAAAAAAAAAAAAACAGAACAAAACGTCGAAATAAAACTGGAAATAAACTAATGTGAAAGATCGTATGCTTTGATCTGCAGCTGACTCCAATAGCTCTTTCTTTGGACATGAATAGCATTCTTTGTCAGAAGATCCCAGATCATTGCATTGCTGAGAGCAGTTATACCTTTCACAGTTGTTTATCATACAATATTTCCATTACTGTGTTCTCTTGGTTCTGCTTATTTTATTCTGTGTCAGTTCATGTAGATCTTTCCATATTCTTCTGAAATCATCCTGCTTATCATTTCTTATAGCACAATAGTATTCCATCACCAACATATACTGCAATTTGTTAAGCTATTTCCCAATTGATGGACATCTTCTCAATTTTCAATTTTTTGCCACCACAAAAACTGCTTTAATTACTTTTGTACAAGTAGGTCCTTTTCTCTTTTTTATGATCTCTTTGGTAGACAGACCCAAATTACCTCTTTCCTTTACTATATAATATAGGCAAACCTGATAGCTGTGAGGTGGAACCTTAGAGTTATCTTAATTTGCATTTCTCTGGGTGTCTTAGAACATTTTTTCATATGATTATTGATAGCTTCAATTTCTTCTTCTGAAAATTGCTTGTTCATATCCTTTGACCATTTGTCAAATGGGGAATGGCTTGTATTCTTATAAATTTGAGAGATTAGAGTTTTACCAGAGAAATTTGTCATGAAATTTTTCCACCAGTTTTTTGTGTCCCTTCTAATCTTGGTTTTTTAGTTTTGTTTGTACAAAAGTTTTAAATTTTAGTATAATCAAAATTATTCATTTACATCTTATAATGCTCTCCGTCTCTTTTTTGGTCACAAATTCTTCCCTTCTCCATAGATCAGCCATGTAAACTATTCTGTGTTCTTCTAGTTTACTTGTGGTATCACTTTTTATAACGAAATCATATGCCTGTTTTGACCTAATCTTGGTGTAGGGGTGAGATATTGATCTAAATCTAATTTTTGCTATACTATTTTCTAGTTTTCCCAGCAGTTTTGATTAAATAGTGAATTCTTATCCCCCACCCTGGGGTATAGGCCATGCTTTAAAAAAATTACCCAAGGGGCAGCTGGGTAGCTCAGTGGATTGAGAGCCAGGCCTAGAGACAGGAGGTCCTAGGTTCAAATCCGGCCTCAGACACTTCCCAGTTGTGTGACCCTGGGCAAGTCACTTGACCCCCATTGTCTACCCTTACCAATCTTCCACCTATAAGTCAATACACAGAAGTTAAGGGTTTAAAATTAAAAAAAAAATACCCAAGGTTCAAAGAAGGTAAAATGGAAAAGTTTTATTTTTATTTTTGTTGTTGTCATTGTTGAGTTGTTTTCACTCATGTCTGATTCTTCCTGACTCCATTTGGGGTTTTCTTGGCAAAGATCCTAGAGTGGTTTGCCATTTTCTTTTGTAGTTCATTTTACAGATAAGTAAACGAAAGCCAACAGGGTAATATGAGTTTCCCAGGGTTACACAACTAGTAAATGTCTAAGGCCAGATTTGAATTTACAAAGAAGTCTTCCTGGCTCCAGATCTAACATGTCACCTAGCTGCCTTAAAAAAATTACATTTTTTTTTGCATAATCAGAACCAGTACAGTTAAAATTAGAAAAGCAGTTAAATAAGAAAAAAATTTCTGCAACAAGTTTCTCTGATAAAGTTGCCATTTCTAAGCTATGTAGGGAATTGGTTCAAATTTTCAAGAATAAGAGTCATGCCTCCAGATGACAAATTAATATTTGAATAATGGATATCAAAGGATATGAACAGGTGGTTGTTGGAAGAAGAAATTCAAGCCAAAAAAGACATATGAATAAATGCTGTAAATTATTAATAATTAGAAAAATGAATACAAATTCTAAAAAGTTAAGTTTCCACTTCATACTCATCAGATCAACAAAGTTGACAAAAGAGGAAAATGGCAAAGACTTGATGTGCTATAGGAAGGTGTATTTTAATGCATAATTGGTGGAGCTGTGAGTCAGTTGTGCCATATTAGAAAGCAATTTTGGAACTATGCAAAGTTCTTAACTATGCCTACCCTTTGGCTCAGCAATATCATTAATAAGTCTATTCCTAGAAGGGATCAAATAAAGAGGAAAATGGCCCATTTGTATGAAAATATTTAGAGTGGCAAATAATTGGAAATTGAGGGTCATCAAGTAGGGAATTGCTGAACAAATTGTGGCATTTGAATATGATAGATTACTTTTGTGTTGTAAGAAATGATGAAAATGACAGTTTTAGAAAAAATCTAGGAAGATAAGTGATACAGAGTGGAGTGAGCAGAATTGGGAAAATAATTTATATAATAACAGTAACACTGTGAAGACAAACAACTTTAAAAGACTTAGGGACTCTGTTCTATGTGTGAATAACCATGATTCCATAGGACTCATGATGAAACCTGGTAACCACCTCCTGACAAAGAGGTGATAGACTCAGATTGTGAGTGAGATATACAACAATTTGGCTGTGACCAATGCCAGAAATAGTTTTCATTGACTATACAAATTTATTATAAGGATTTAATTTCATTTATCTTTTCTTCCCCAAAGATAGGAAGAGAGTCGAAACAGAGAAAGAAGGCTTATCTTGCTTAAAAATACCTAAAGTAATTAATTATTATTAATTTATTTTTTGACCTTTTTTAAATTTGAGTTCTAGATTCTTTCCAGTCTCTCCCAAGCCCATGGCGAAGGAAAGGAATGTGAAATCAATTATACATATGAAAACATGCAAAACACATCTTCATATTAGCCATATCATAAGGAAAGCAAAAAAGAAATTGAGAAAATTATACTTCAACTTGCTCTTAGAGTTTATCAGTTTTTTCTCTGGAGATGGTTAGCAATTTTTCATTATGAGTCTTTTGGAAATGTCTTGAATTACTGTCTACCATGATCTTTCAGTTCTTCTCACTTCACTTTGCATCAGTTTGTATAGGTCTTGCAATGGATTTTCTAAAACTACCCTCTCATCATTTCTTATAGGTCAATAGTACTCCATTACAATCATATACCACATCTTATTTAGTCATTGACCAACTGATAAATGTCTTCTTGATTTTCTATTCTTTGTCTCACAAAAAGAGTTGTTATACTTTTTGTGTATATAGGTGTTTTTTTCCCCTTTTTCTTTTGATCTCTTTGAGCTACAGATCTATTATTGGTATTGCTGGATTGAAGGGTATGCACAGTTTTATAGTCCTTTAGGCATTGTTTCATATTGTTCTCCAGAATAGTTGGATCAGTTCATTACTCAACCAACAGTTCATTAATAATCCTACTTTCCCTTATCCCCTGTAGCATTTGTTATTTTCGATAGGTGTGAGATGGTACCTCAGAGTTGTTTTAAATTGTATTTCTCAAATCACTAATAATTTAGAGCATTTTTTGCATGAGTAGAGATAACTTTGATTTCTTCTTTTGAAAACTGCCTGTTCACATCTTTTGGACATTTATAAATTATAGAATGGCTCTTATATAAATTTGTTTTGGTTCCCTGTAAAATTTTTTGATATTGCTTCATTGTCTGTAGTATCTTTTAGCAAAATGATTCCCAAATTATCTCTTTCAATTAGATCTAATTTTCTTTTTTCTTCATCAGAGATCATGATTGATATTCCTGCCCTCTTCACTTCAGCTGAAGCATAACAGACTGCTCCAGACCTTCATTTCAATTCTATGTGTGTCTTTCTGTCCCAAGTATGTCTCTCATATACAACATATTGTTGAATTCTGGTTTCCAATCCTTTATGTTATCTGCTTCTTTTTTTTAAAACAGGTTAGCTCATACCATTCACTGTATCTAACTTTGTATTTCCTTTTATTCCATTTTCTTTTATTCATACTT
This sequence comes from Gracilinanus agilis, assembly GCF_016433145.1. Classification (NCBI taxonomy): domain Eukaryota; kingdom Metazoa; phylum Chordata; class Mammalia; order Didelphimorphia; family Didelphidae; genus Gracilinanus; species Gracilinanus agilis. The sequence goes on along the minus strand of NC_058134.1, from coordinate 142,643,854 downwards.
CTCTCTCTTTTTTTATCTGGTATCTACTAAAAAGTCTGTCTTGCTTCTGACCACTGCCTCCCCCAATCTGTCCTTCCTTTTATCAGTCTTCCTTTATTCATCCCTTCTATATCCCCTTCCTATTGTGTAAGATAGTAGATTTCTATAGCCAACCAAATGTGTATTTATATTCTTTCCTTTTTGAATCAGTTCTGATGAGAATGAGTTTTGAGCATTGCCTGCTACCCTTTCATTCTTCTTTTTACTATAAAAGCTCTTCCTTGCATGCCGCCTTCATATAGGAAAATTTGTCCCACTTTACCTCTCCCTTCTTATTTCACCCAGGGTGTCCCTCTTTCTCATTCCTTACATTCATTTTTTTGTGATCATCCTAACATAATTGACTCACACCTATGTCCTCTATTTAGGCAGATTCCTTCCAACTGCTCTAATATTGATAAAGTTCTTGAAAGTTGCATGTATCATCCTCCTATATAGGAATGTAAACAGTTTAACTCCATTGAGTCAGTTATGATTACTCTTTAATGTTTACCCTTATGCTTCTTTTGAGTCTTCTGTTTGAATGTCATATTTTCTATTCAGCTCTGCTCTATTCATCAGGAATGCTCTATTTCAAATTTAACAAAGGTAAACTAAGGCACATTCTCTCTGAGCAAGATAACAGTTTACTAATAGAGTGTCAAACTGATTAATAAAGGGATCTGTGACCAGTCTTAGTTTTTAGACAAGGACTTTGGGCAAAAAGACATCTCCTCTTTTTTTTGGATTTTGGGGAGCACAGAATAAAAAAAGAATAGGCAGGTGGCATCATGGGGTTGAAAGCAACATGACTGGGTACATTAAGGAAAGTGAACATACACGCAAACAGGATTGGTGCCACCTCTCTGTTTTGAAGGGATACTTTGTGAATTAATGGTACCTTGCTGCATCCCAAGGCTATTGATAATGAACAAGAACAGCAGACTTACAGGATGAGATAAGAGGCTAAGATGGGACAAGGTCAGCTTGTGTACCCTCAAGGATAGCACACAGATATCATGGAATTTCATAGGAGCTGAAGTTATGTAGGATAACAAGCTTCCTTGGCACAAAATGATTGCAGGAGGTGCTGAGATAACAATTCCTTGGAGTTAGAATGTTTGATGAGAAGTATTAAACTTTAAACTTCAGCTCAGTTTTTCTTTAAAAAAATGATCCATAGGGAAGTTAAACTTTTGATATCTAAAGACAGAAAAACAGAGAAAGAGACATTGAACTCATGAGTCTCTTTATTCGGTGTCAGAACTAGAACATAGAAAATGGCCACAGAATACACTCAATTATACAATGAAATATATAATACAGGATCAATAATTAATTCTTGCACATTCAATATCCTTTTTCCCCTTTAAAGGATTATACTGAGTTTTGCTGAGTGGGTTATTCTTAGTTATAATCCTAATTCCTCTGCCGTCAGGAATATCACATTCTCAAGCCTCTATTTCTTTTTTATGGAAACTGCTAAATTTTGTATGATCCTGACTATGACTTCCTTGAATTGTTTCTTTCTGGCTACTTGCAGTATTTTCTCTTTGACCTGGAAGCTCTGTAATTTGGCTGTAATATTCCTGGGAGTTTTAATTTGAGATCTCTTTCAGAAGGTAATTGGTGAATTCTTTTAACTTCTAATTCATCTTCTAGATCTAAAATGTTGTGGGCAGTTTTCCTTTGTAATTTCTGAAAGTATGTCTTTTGATCACAGCTTTCAGGTTATACAGGAAATCTTAAATGATCTCTCCTAGGCCTATTTTCCAGGCCAGTTGTTTTTTTCAATGAGATAGTTCACATTTTATTCTACTTTTAAAATTTTATTTTATTTCATTTTATTGTTTTTATATGTCTAATAGAGTCATTAGCTTCCACTTGCCCAATTCTAATTTTTTAAGAAAAAAATTTTTTTTCCATTGAGCTTTTGTACCTCTTTTTTTCATTTGGCCAATTTTGCTTCTTAAGTTTGTTTATTTTTTCCTCAGTGAATTTTTGTGCCTCTTTTATCATTAGGTTAGTTCCTTTATAAGGTGTTATTTTCTTTCATTTTTGTGTGTGCCTCTTGTCAAGCTGTTAATTCTCTTCTCATGATTTTCTCTTGCATTACTCTCATTACCTTTTCCCAATTTTTCCTCTGTCTTATCCCTTTCTTCAACTCTTCAAGGTATTCTTGCTGGTCTTAGGTCCAATTAGCATTCTTTGAGACTTTGCTTATAGCTATAAGTTTTACAGACTTTTCACATTGTCTGTCATCTTTGAAGTTTATCTTGGACTTTTGGGATCTCTTTCAGAAGTAAATTCTGAATATTTTCCCCACCACAGTAGTTTTTTGTGTTCAAATTCTTTTGTTGTTGTCGTTTGCTCATTTTTTTATCCTATTTCTCAAGTTTGAACTTTATGTTAAAGCTTGGCTCCACTCACTTGCAAATGGGGAGGCCCTGTTCCAAGATTCAAAGTTTTTCGTGCTTTAATTTTTAGAGATAGTTCTAGAATTCTACAAATTTTTGGTGCTTCCAAATTGGTGTGATCCTGGGAGAGATATGGCTATTGCTCTCCTGATCTATGCTCTGGTGTTTACCCAGGAAGGGCTCCTGCTCCCTTGCAGCCACAAGTGCTAGTGTTCCTTTTGGCCTTGAACTGTGGCCATGTCTTTTGCTCTTCTTTGTTTTGGAACTTTGACTTTGGGCTGCTACTCTCCTGAAACTAAAAGTGCTAGTTCTCTTCTTGTCTCCGAAGCCATGACTTGGGCCCTTGCTGTCCTGGGACCCAGAACTACTCCTGGGCAACAAAGGTTGTAAATCAGTTCTAATTGTACACAGTGCCTGCAAAGGGTCCCCAGTAATCTCTTTCTGACCAGTTATCTCCTTCCCTTGTCGTCTTTGGATTGAGAGCTCCTAAACCTGTTGCTGTTGTGATCATAGCCACCTCCAAGGCCCACTGCTGGTGTTCCTACCATGCTCTGGCCTTGTACCCATTTTGTAGTTATAGACCTCTCCTAAAGATCTCCTAAATTGTTTTAGGCAGGAAAAATATCTCCCTCTCATATTTTGTTGACTCTGGCACTCCAAAATTTGATTTGAAGAGCTATTTTAAAGTTGTTCAGAGGAGAATGTTGGGAGAGTTCATCTGGGTCCTGACCTGTATTCCTCTATCTTAGCTCTCTGGGGAAGGTCTTTGTTGCGTTGCTATCCATATTCATGGATGGACATTAAATGTAGTAAAAGAAAGAAGCAAGAATCACAAAATATTCAATAGTTACTTCTTATTTAAAGAGATAATATAGTGCTACAAATAAGAAATATAAGGGAGAAAAGCGTGTGGGATCATTTTCTTCTATAGCTACCTTTCATGTGAAAATCTAGGTGTTTATGGTGGATCATGTATCTCACTGATGGATTTATCCTGCCACTTAATGGAACTACATCTGTGACCAAGTATAACTTGATCTTCAGCATGGGAGTGAACGATAAAGATTAGGCAATGGTGAGTATTGATCAATTTTATTCACTATAGGAAGACCTGTGGGAGAGGGAAAAGCCAGTCCTTGTTCCTTTACTTCATTTGGACACTGGGCAGGCGTCTCTAGTTAGACACTAGTTGGCCAGAAGCTGATCAACTTGCTTGGTACATCTTACAACTGCCCCCAAAAATACATTAGCTTATTTCCAGTGATGGTATATGGCATAAAATATATTCCTGAGGATATTTAAAGATTGGGAAAGGAGTTGGGCCAGTTTTATAGTAAGAATGAGAGACAACAGAGTGCTTTACTGGTGCCCATATAATTTAAAAATTATTTCTTTTGTATTTATCACATCCACACTAAAATACATATAGACATATGATTATTCCTTCCACCTTGCAGGGGTTAGGAATATGGCACCCCAATCTGGAATCTGGAAAATCTGCATAAAATTTTTGTCCCTCCCTTCATATCAGAGAAGAAGTCTGAACTTTTTGTTTCTCTTTTATGGAGTGTTTAAGGTACCTTATTATAAATTTTGGGCTAAGTATACATTTCTGTGTTAAACTTTTTCATTGTCATCTACTAGCCTTAGTGCATCATCTATGGCTTCCACAAAACTCCTCCCAAATTTCCGTTCAGTTTCTTATGATGACCTGCAATATATCAAAACTGCAATGGAGAAAGTCACAATATGGAAAGGATAACTGTATGTCTCTTCCCACTTCTTACCCTAAAAGTCATACCATACAACAAAGATTTTAAAAGAAAAAGCAAGTAGTTTGGTAAAACCAGCCAACATAGCCATCATGTTCAATAGAATATGCAACATTCCACTCCGATAGTCTCTCATCTCTTCCAAGATTGGGGAAGGGTATATTTTCTCAACCCCTTTTCAGGAACAAACAACTTTTGAAGCAATTTTATTTGATGAAAAGGTTTTTTCTCCCCTGTTGCTACTTTCCTTTCTAAGCCTAGCTGCATTGTGCTTTTTTGTGTGTGTGTGCAAAAGCTATATACTATGTCATATAATCAAAGTTATCTACTTTGTTTTTTGATCCCCTCTACCCATTGTTTAGTTAAGAATTTTCCTCTTATGAATATAAATTGCTAAAAAGACCAAGACCTTTAAGGAATTAGTGGATCTTCCCCCTTTACGGAGGATCTGTAGGAGAACAAGCATAAAAATTATACTTGATTAGGTCTGAATGGGTTGTGATCTGCACTGTTGGATGGAGTAAACATATCATTGAAATCATGGATAGATAGAGGACTTATGATAGCCTGGAGGAAAAAAGTGAAATGTATTGACTTGTTTATTGCATAATATCAAACTCTAACACAGAAGCTATGATGCATGATAAAAATGACAACTGTTATGTGGGTTAAACTTTTGGATCCCTGAAAATATCCAGAAGGACTTTGAAATTGGTTGTTTATCAGATCCCCCACCAAAAAATCAAACCATACAGGAATGGCCCAAGGGATATTTAATGATGAAAGTGACCAGGTGAAGTTTTATAGGAATTGAGAACTTTTGCTGAGAGCTCCCTCTTCTCCCCTCCTCCTAATCTCAGATGACCCAGACATCTTCTCCAGTATCTCTTATTTGCTCTTATATCAGATAAAGAGGTGCCATTCTTCTCTGTATATTCATATTTCTGCTCCCATTATTGTCATGTCTTCTCTAGCAGATTGCCCCAACCATCATCCCCACTCTCTTACTAATCTCCCTACCTTACTATCTCCCCACCTACTGGCCCTTTCTCTGCTGTCTACAAACATGCCCATGATTTCCACATCATTAAAAAAAATACCCTTCACTTGATCCAATCCTACATGTTAGCTATTGTCCTATATCTTGCATCTCATTCTTGGCTAAGCATGAGAATACCATCTATTCTTCCATCAGTCTATCTAGTCTTAGTCTCTCATCTGACTTAATCCATATCACAAACTGTCTTTTGGAAATCTAGAACTGAATATCCCTCAGACATCTCAAATTCTTCATGCCCCAAGCAGAATTGATTATTGTTCCTCTCTAAACCTTCCTCTTTTTTGAACTTTCCTCTTACTGTTGAGGTTATTATCAGCTTCCCAGTTACTCAGGCTCACAACCTTGGTTTCTTCTTTGACTCTTTGCTGCCTCTTGTCCCATATATCCAATTTGTTGCCTGTTACCTATCTCCCAGGTTTGGCGTAAGGATAAAATAAGATAATGTTTGCAAACTTTAGAATGTTATATAAATATTGGTTTTTATTATTATTATCATTGTTGTTATTAATACATCTCTTGTATATATCTCCTTTCCAGTCATACAGCCACCAAACTAAGTTAGGTCCATATCACCTTTCATCTGGACTCTTCTTTTTTTACTTTAAACTCCAAGGCAACCTCACACACAACAAATTTGGCAATATGACAAACGAAGGAAATTGTTTTCTTTTTGGTCTCCCTGTCTCTCCATTTCAATTTATTCTCCATTCATCTTCCAAAGTGATTTTCCTAAAGTATATCATCCCTGCACCCTCTACTCACCAATAATGAATAAACTTTAGTGGGCCCTTATTATCTTCAGAATCAAATATATAGACCTGCTTGGTTTTTAAAGCTCTTCACAGCCTGATCTTACTTCCCTTTACATACTCTATGATCCAGCCACACTGTCCTTTTCTTCTTCCAACATGACACTCCACCTCTTCCCCATGTCTGGAATGCTCTACCTCCTTACCACAATGAAGTTCAAATCTCACTTTTGTCAGTAGGTTTTTCCCAATCTTCAAAGTTGCTAGTGTCTTCTTCTGAGATTGCCTTCCAGATACTCTGTATTTATTTCATTTCTACCTATTTTTGTGTTTGTCTCCTATTTTAGAATGTGAGCTGTTTGAGGGCAAAGACTGTCTTTATCTTTATCTCAGTTATTTTGCACATTTACCCACACTTAATAATGCTTATTAGCTGACTGACTACAGTATGAACACATCACAAGATTTTAGAAATGGGAAAGACTGTGAGCGTCCTTTGGCCAAATTTCTTTATTTAACCAAGGAAGAAAGTGAATATTTACAAAGTGATAGGACTTTCTCAAGGTCACATAGCTAGCAAATGGTCAAATTGAGACAGGCTTCTGAGTCCAGATTCAAGGCTTTCTCAGGTAATGATATGCCAGCGTCTTCTAACCATATACATGTTGGCCACTTCTTAATATGTATCCACAGCCTACAGAAATCAGATTGACTACTTTTTCTGACTTAACTGGTCAGGCCATTAAAAAAAAAGTCAAGCTAGTCAAAAGAGCCAGATCAATATGTTTATATAAAGACAGTCTAATAAGACTCTTTGACATGTCCTGTGATCATGCATGAAAAATAGTGCTGTGGTAGAAGAGAATTTCCTTTTTTCACTTTAAATTCCAAAGTAACTCAGGAATCATGCCTGTGGGAATCTGTATAATTGCTCAAGACTGTTCAAAGACTAATGGGAAAAGTTAGCTTGCTTCCTCTCTGACAAGACTAATGTCTCTCCTCAGTTGAAATTCTAGGAGCATGAGATCTCTGTAGCCCAGAGCCTTTGAGGTATTTTTGGGTGAAATTAGGTGTATTCAAAGGAACCTTGAGGAGCTTAGAATTGCTTTTGAATCTCAAAGGAAAAAGAGTAGGCAGGTCACTCAGACAAGCCCATCCAACTCTGGATCTGTGGTCCTATCTTAAAAGAAATATATTTTAACTTAGAAAATACTCCTAGAATTGCAGAGATGATGGCAAATGCTATGCCACTTGAATAGGGAAATGTTTTTAAATTACCCCAACTACATTTCAAAGGGGATCATGGAATATGGCAGGCCTAATATTTTCTGAAATTTTCACTGAGGTGCTTTCTATATAATAACCAATCTGACTTTTTTGCCTGACTTGACTATCAGTAAAAGAAACAAATGAACAAACACAAAACCTTATAGTTAAACTGGTTTATAGTTTTAGCTGTACAGCTTGGGGAATGTATGTAGTATTAGATCAGTTGAATTTTGGTGGAGAGTCAAGTGAGTAATACAATTAGGGTCCCTCAGAGAAACCAACTTATATAAATGTAATTAATTCTATTGTTGCATTTCTGACTCCTTCCTACTGCTCTGGGAAAAAGATTATAAAGTACACAGACAAACTTATTCAGCTACAAAGGGATCTTTTGTAATAAGCAAATGAAATTTTGATGCTTTGGCTATCAGTTATTTGATTATTAGCAGATCTGTATATTAATCCCAAACTATTTACTTAGTAATCTCATTTCTTTATAAGAAATAGTGAGGGACAGTGGAAAGCATACTGGGTTTGGAGACAAAGGTATGGGCTTCCTGTTCTGGTTCTGCCACTTACTTGTTGTGTAACTGTGGTCACATCACTTATCTTTAGTGAACCTCAGTTTCTTCACCTGTAAAACAAGGAGGTTGTATTTAGATGATCTCTAAGGTCCTATTCTAGTTCTAAATCCATGATTTCTATGATTCATCTTTTGTTAAAAGGCACCTTTATAAAAGGCCTTATCTTTGGTCCATTCATCTCCACCAAACCCAATCCCACTCAATTCTTGTTTGTTCCACATTTAAAGGCCTGCTAGACTCTCACACTGAGCAGTGAAGCCTGTGATGATGACAGTGCTTTCCCCCTACTGAATTTTTCCTCACTTTGAGGGAACAAGAATTTATAATGATCAAAAGCTCAGCTGGAACATGTTTCATGTGGAATAAAGTCTCCTCATAAGAAGATTTCCTCCTTGCTTACTATTAGAGCTGCTGAACTGAGGTGTCCCCTTTTTTTTATCCCTACCAAGATAGGAATCTGCCCTTTGCTGCCTGTGAATACAACCCTCCCTGAGAAACACTGGATAATAGATGGTTTTCCTTGCCTGTATCTGCCTCTCCATCCTGAGTAATTTCTCTTTTCCCTTTTCCCCTCCCTATTCCTAGCCATCATTACTCTTACCAGGATCAATACTTACCCTGAGCGACTCCTCCCTGCCTCTTAGTGGTCATGCATTATAGCAGCTTTCTGTGTTACCCTCCTAGGAATATTTGAATTTCAAAAGAGGCACCCCTATATTAAGAATGGCAGAATTTTCCCCTAAGGGTGGAAAGGTTGATAGGAGAGAAACTTTTGGATGAGGAACTTCCTTGGGTTCCTTAAATCATACCATATGATCTATGGTACTTTCCTACAAGACCAATTCTGCCCAAGTGGCAGGGGGATGAGGGAGCTGATTGCTTGAGGTTTTAGCTAGGTTGTCTTGTCTGCCCAGTTGGTCTGGATCTTGGATTTCTGCTTGCTTCTCTTTAGTAGGACAGGGCATGGAGTAAAGATTTATTGCTTTTCCTTCTTTTAAGTATTTTGTTATTCAAAGAATGAAAAGAGAATGCCATAGGAAGTTCTGAATCAATGTGTTCAACTTAAGTTTTAAAGGTAAACTTCAAATGACATGGTAGTTCCAGCACTGTAATGTTCATCTGTGACCCCTTTGTTTGTTTTTAAAATGATTTATTGATATTTTTTCTTTTTCCTTAGCGGTCATCTAAACATTCCCCCTCATTTTACATATATGGAAACTGAAGCTCACCAAGGATAAGTAACATGTCCACAGTTTCTCAAAGCATAGGCGCCTTTCCTCCTCTAGTAAGGTCATGAACTATTTCTCTTTGAAGCTATCTTAGCATGGACAAGAGGAATGGCTTCAGTGGCAGACTCTAGAGGAACAGTCTGATGACCTCCATTCCTTTCGAAGAACTTCAGCCTCATTCCTGGAGTCAGGGAGGATTTGGCACATCCCTTCTTTCCCTTTAAATTTAGTCACATAGTCTGCAGCACCTCTCCTTGGGATGCAGAATCTCATCATTTTTAAAATCCTTGTTAACCACTCAGCTCTGGACATGAAAGGGAGGTGCTGGGAACCGAGAGGATTGCTATATAAAGATGGTCAAGCTTTGCATATAGTAGATGAAAACATTTTTTGAATTGTCTAATTGAACTAAACGTTTACAAGTACTTTGACTAGTTTCTCCAAACCCCTGGAAACTATAGGGTTCTTAGAAGCCATAAGAAACACCTTAAGTGATGCATTATGTTACATGATTATGCATAATATTGCAATGTAATATTTGCTTTCTATTACCCTCTTTAACTCTACCTCTTGGAATCCCTAGCTTCCTTCAAGGCTCTGCACACATATCATCACCTCTTATAAGAAGTCTTTCCTAATTTCCCTTTCTCAAATGATCAAGTATATACTTATCTTTTTTAATATGTGATATCCCCCTCTGCCCTACCCCATTTGAAAGTAAACTCCTTTAGGAGGATTTTGATATTTTGTCTTTAGATTCTAACCATTTAGCATGATGCCTTGTACATTCTTTTGTAATCCAAACTCCTATTTCATTGGCAGAGGAAACTTCCAGTGTGGGGGTTCCTTTCAGTGCACATAAGCAGCTCCGCAGCTTCTGGTCCTCAAGGGTCTTCTGAGCCCCCTGAGAGGTTAAAGTGATTTTCCTATCCTGACTCCCACACTGGGCCCTTTCTCCACTCTTCCATGCTACCTCTCCTCTCAATCATAGAAGCTTGTTGGATGGCCCTGAAATGGATCACCTGGAGACACATAGCCTCACCTTGATTTCAATAACTACCATAAATTGCCCAGCCATTATATGAATTGATTTCTTATTTCACCTGTGCATGTTACTGAGGTTTATCCTCATAGATGACATCGTTTCCATAGTAACATAATGTGCTTCAAATGTTGGTGGAAAAGAAAAGTGGAGACTTACAAAGACCAATTAGAAACACTGTGCATAAATGAGTATATTAATAACTGAAGCCACAGCTGTGAAAGGCTTTTTAGAAGCAAACAGCTAAAGGAGAAGGAAGCAGCATTGTCTGGAAGATAGGACAAAAAATTGGCATTTAAGGAGCCTCGATTCCAGACTGCACAAGTCATTGGACCAGTCTACAAGCCCAGCTTTTTGCACTATAAACAAAGAACAACAGAAAAAGAGATAATCATGTAATTAACTTTTAATTATTTGTGGATTAGCCAAGTCTGATGTGTCTTTTCCACCCCCAATTTGTCTGCCTCTGGCTATTTCATTGTTCATTAAACCACTTGTAGGAGACAGAGCTTGTGGAAGAGAATGAGGAGTTCAACTCATGCTATTTTGCTACTTGCTTTCAATTCTGACAAATAAAAAAAAAAGAAGGAGTCATTGGAGGAAGGAAAAAGGTTGAAACAAGTAGCTAAAATAAGTCATTTGGATTTTGGATTATCTGTGATTTCACTTACCCTTGCTATAACAGTACCCCATTACCACGGATAATTGCAAATTGACAGTTCTTGCCAACTGCCTTGGGGAGCACTTCTGGTGATTAATTCAGAGATACTATTTGTAACTCACTGGAAGGAAGGTGTTCTAGAAAGATAAGGTATTACTATTCAAAGATATGAAATGAGACAGGGAGGAAATGGAATTTGATTATGGAATATAGTATAAATCTCGAGGCCTGATGGCTTCTACAGTGTTACAAGGTGTAGAATGTAACTCGGTTACCATAACATCTCCAAAGATGGAAAACTTTTTTTTTTCTCCCAAGTGTTTTGGGTTTGGCCCAGATTTTCTGCAGCTGACTGCTTGATAGGAGGTGATAGCTCAGGTTACTAGGAACTTTGCCAGAGAGATATATGCAAAGAGTGTGCCCTAGGGAACAGAGATAAACTTTTTTTTTTTAAATGGGGGATGATGTTTTTTTGTGCCTCAAGACAAACTAGATGGCTCTCTCCATTCTGCCCTGTTGACAGACACTCATGAAGAGTTCAGGCAGATCCTTATTGACATCACTCTGGCATGGGATTCTATCTGGCCACATCTTTAGTCTCTCAAAGAAAATCTAAATGTTTTTATTGGAGGCAAATGTACAGTCTGGGATGGTTCAAGAAACACATTACTCAGTAGGGACTGTTTTGACTGAATCTAAGAAGACTCAGTTTGCTGGGTCACAGTGCCTTACAGTAGGTCCCAAAGACTTTGGCAAATGTACTTTAGGAAACATACGGCCCTGAGAGGTCTTTTTGCTTCACAAAAATTGCCTTTACACTTAAATGTTATTCATTTATTTCTGTGACCTACCAGGACTGTGGCAACAGTTGAGGCAGCCTGCAAATCCACTTTGTAATATAATTCGGATGGGAGAGGGATGGAGCATAGAACTATGATAAAGCTATTAAACCTCAGGACACAAGGTTTTGTGAGAGTAGTGGCTTTGGGACACCACTCAAAAGGGGAAACAAAGACCCAGAAACCCCTGGATCCCCACTCCTGCCTCCTTCCCCAGGAACATGGAAGCACAGGTTGGGATAAAAGTCATCTGATATGCTGGAGGTCCTTAAGATCTCAGTGCACCATCAGTCATTTTTGTGGGAGCCCCCAGACTCTTCCCACCATGTTACATTCCTTGGTCTATTATTGGAGGGATAATTGATAGTCCTCACAAAGGGATGTAGTCACACTACTGGGATGGGGGAGGTAGCCCTTTCCCTAGAGCGATTATCCAGCTCCTCTATGACATAGACAGTTACCCCTGCAGGTAGAGGAGGGAAGGAAAGGGCAGCAGGCAAGAGGGATGTAGCAGAGGTTGTTTCCCTCTACTATGCCTTGTTAGTGGGAGGTTGTGTCTAGTAAGACAGTGCAAGGACCCTTAGACACGTCCATCCAGAGGTCCTGGTGAGGGAGTCACAGAGACTCCCAAAATACACAAACATTATATGGAGGTGTGATGGGAGAAGGAAATGCATCTCCTAGATTTTATCGACCCACCTTATTTGTTAGTTGTCTCTATCTCCTGAAGAACCACCATAGTGTTGGCAGCACGCTACACTTAGGCTCCCTGGGACAAAGACAGTTAGTTGCCTTGCTTTACTTAAAGTTCTTCTAAAAGCACTGGATAATATCCCAGTTCACAGGCTGTGGCATAGTCAACCCATTATTAAAATTATAGTGGGCTCAGAGAAAGAGGCTGCAGTATTTTTAAGAGGTAGAAACATGTATCAAGTAAGCAAATCTGTGCTTTCTCCAGAGAATGGGAAGTTATTTTTTTCCCCCATTAGCACATTTAGAAGTGACTTTTATTTACCTATCTGCTTACTTTCTTTGGGCAGAAGATAACAATTTGAGTGCCAAATTGTAGCAATGTATTGTCCTCCCATGTCAAACTCTGGCCTGGCAGTATTTAATCAGATGTAGTTCTTGCCAGTGGCCACATAGTGTATCACTGTCTCATGCCAACCTTTAGGTCTTTAGAGCTATCATTTCCAGGCAATCTTGGATACTTTTAATGAGTTCAGAAAATCAGTCAAGTTAAAATTATTTCCCCTGAGTCAGGGTTGGCTTTGTGTATCTTTACTAGATTTCCTTTCTAGATAAAGAATGATCAATAATTTACTATGCAAAAGGGCCTGAATTATCTATGAGGGTCTGTTTCTGGAGGTTTCATTTGGCTCACCAAAGCTTTAATAACATCTAACGTTAGCAATCTTTAGCAATGAAATGAGGGGCTGTGGAAAAATAAACAATAGGATCAAAGATGTAGAGCTAGAAGGGACCTTAGAAAACATTAAACCCAAGCTCTTCATTTTGCAGATGAGGAAACTGAGGTTGAGATAAGTTAAACTATTTGTCTCAAGTTACATAGCTATTAATTGTCTGACATAGGCATCAAACTCAAATCTTTCTGACTCCAAATCCAGTACTCAATTGTGCCACCTAATTGCTTTATCAAAATACTGACAAATACCCTATAAAAATGCTGTTAGAAAATATATATCTTCATTCTAGAGGTTAGCTTGGATTAAAAGCAGGTATATGTAACTTAATTAAGATAAAGGGGCTTTAATTAGGCAAAGGATTATTTGGGTTCTGAGGTTCAAAAGAAAGCTAAACCTTTGTCAGATCTCCATTGGGGATTAATGCACCTTAGTTATGGAGGTAACTGAAGCAAGGATAATATTATATTATTGTTTTCATATATGTGTTTATTCTTTGGGTTAAAAAGTCTTTGTTAAGTTATTTTTCCAAGCCAATTAAATTATTTAAGTTAATGCTATTACTTCAATATTTCAATACTTGGAAATTGTTGCATTTGTAATCCAGAGGATGTGTTCAAATTCTGCCTCAGATGCAAACCAGCTATAAGACATTGAGCAAGTCAATTTTTCAGAGCTTGGGTTTCCTTTCTACTTAACTCATAGGGTTGTTTCGAGGAAGCATTTTATAAGAAATAGAATGCTATGTAAATATTATTTATAACAATAAATGAAATGCAATATGTAATAAACATATTCTATAATAATAATTATAAACAACAATAATACTTAAGTAGATTTGAGATCTCCTGAATTCTCTCCATCAGTGCAGATTGCAGTGTATTCACAGTTTCTCAAGATAAGATTCTTGTTCATGTTTTCTACTTATATCTTCCAGAGAGGATTACTCAGTATATTAGAAACTTTTCTCTGGGTCTCTGTACATTTCTTAGCTACTGATGAAACCAGAGGGCTGACCATTTGTTACCTTTTATAACTTGAGATACCTTCAAAGTATCCCATGTGGTTATCACTGACTGATTGGCCCATCTTTTCCAATCCTTTTCCAATTCCTTCCAATATCTTTTCCAAACATAATTCGTTTCTGTAATAACAATAGTAGGCCAAATTTATAAAGGTTCTCAAATGCTTCACATAAAGTATCTAATTTAACATTTCACAACAATCCAGTAAGGTAGGTGTTATTATAATCCTTATTTTATAGATAAAGAAATGGGCTTAGAGATATTAGGTTAACCTTGCCCAATGTTACAAACTAGTAAGTTCCTAAAGTGGGATTAAAACTTAATGAATTCTGACTACAAATCCTACACTCTCTCCAGTACTCCATGCTGCATTTATAATACCCTTTATACCATTTCATGAGTCTGGATCTTGGTTGGAAATATGCTGTAGGCAATTTGTATTCATGGTATGTATATCAACTGTCCTTTGTGTCACTTGTGTATTTGATCCTTAGGAGGCTGTGATATTCCCAGAGTTCTAATCATAAAGCATCACTAGAACATTTAGGTTACAAAGATGGGGTTTTGGACAAGAAAAGAGCTTGGGATTGTTAAAAAATATATCTTTTTACAATTTCCAAGTATAAATCCCGCCTCTTTGCTTTGCTACATTCATTTTTGGGTACAATCCACTGTCCATCTGCATTGTCTGGCTCAGACATATACATCCCTAAATGTTTTTAAGCCAGTGTTGCTTATTGTGTGTTTTCTTCAGTATGTACTTGGTTGTATGGTAGTAAATCATTTCCCTGGCTAGACAACTACATGTCATAGTTAAGACAATAGGCATTTTTCATCCATTTAGGTTTACTTGTAGGGACTGTTAGGTCACACTTGTATTCTCTAGCCTGTTTGTCAATTATATGATGAAAAAATGTGGTCTGCTGTAAGAAGTTGTATGTTAAAGCCAATCAATCACTTAATCAGTCCATGAAGCAGTATTAATTAAACACCTGCTATGGATCAGGCTATGTGACACTGGGCAAGTTTCTTAACCTGGTTTGCCTTAGTTGCTTATCTATAAAATGAACTGGAAAAGGAAATGGTAAACCACTTAAGGATTTTTGTCAGGAAAACTCCAAGTAGGGCCATAAAGTGTCAGACATGTCTGAAAAGTGATTCAAGAACAACAATGTGTCCCAGGCATTGTGCTACCCACTGGGGATACAAAGACAACAGTGAAACAGACCTTGCTCTCAAGGAGCTCAGAATCCCACTAGAAGAGACAGGTATGTTTACACAAATATATGTAGAAAATATGAGATAGTCTTTTGGAGAGTGAAGCTTGGAATGTATGAGGAGGTGTGTGGATTAGGAATGACTTCATGTAGAGCAGTGTTTCTTAACATGGAGCTTATGAACTTGGTTTTTTAAAAAAACATATTTCAGTATAATTTGTTTACTTTGCAACCTTATATGTTTTATTTTATGTGTTTGAAAGCATCATTTTAGAGAGAGTTGGTAGGCTTTGCTAAACTACCAAAGGGTTTGTTTGATGGCTTCTACAGTTTTACAAGTTATAGAGTATAACTCAAAGGTAACAATCTCCCCAAAGATGGAAAACTTTCTTTTCCCAAGGGTTTTAGATTTGATCCAGATTTTCTTCTGCTGAATGATTGATATGAGGTGAAAACTTGAACCTTGATTGAGCTGAGCCTGTAAAGAAACTAGTATTTGTGGAAGGCTGAAGGAGAAGAATAAGCATTCCTGGCATGGAAGTCAGTTGATACAAAAACATTGGCATGAAAGATGATATATTGTCTCTGAAGAATGTTATGAAGGTCAATTTGGCAGGATGGTAGTACACGTGACAGGGAGTAATAAGATTGGGACCAGCTTGGGAAGAGCTTTAAATATCAAACAGAAAAAGTTGCACTAGATTCTTGAAATAGCCATTAGAGTTTATTAAATGTGAATATGACAAGATCAGACTTATATTTTAGGAATATCTTTTTGCCAAGTGTTTGGAAGATGGATTTAAAAGGGGGAGACACTTGGCTTGAATGTAATCTTCTCACATTTCCATCATGGATACCTTCGATATGTTTGTACTTCATCCTCATAAAGGTTTTACTTTATTTAATTTTTTCCAGATTACATGTCAAAATAATATTTCAGTATCTGTTTTCTGATATTTTGCATTCCATGTCCTTTCCCTCCCTCTATTCTCCCCAAGAAGACAGGTAATGTGATATAGGTGGCACATACACTATTGTATAATACATATTTCCATGTTCATCATGTTGTCAACGAAGACATATTGCTTTCATTAGAGAAAAATCCATGGAGGAAATAAAATAAAGAATGGTAAGTTTCAATTTGTGCCCTGTTCCTTCTATGGTTGTAAATTTTTTTTTCATGAGACTCTTGGAGTTGTCCTGGATCCTTACCTGGTTGACAGTAGTTGTCATTTACAGTTGATCATCACATAGAATTGTTGTAACTATGTCCAACCTTCTTCTAATTCTGCTCACTTCACTTTGCATTACTTCATATGTCTTTCCAGATTTTTTTTGTGATCATCTTGTATTTGGTTTCTAATGGCATAATAGTATTTCTTTACAAGCATATCCCACAACTTGTTTAGCCATTTCTTAACTGATGGACATCCCTTCAGTTTCCAGTTCTTTGCCATTACAAAAGGAGTGCTATAAATATTTTTGTACAGGTTGTCTCTTTCCCCTATCTTTCATCTCTTTGGGATATAAATCTAGTGGTGGTATTTCTAGACCAAAAGATCTACATAGTTTTATGAACCTTTGAGCATTGGGTCCAGACTGCTCTCCAGAATGGTTGCATCAATTTGCAATGCTATCAGTAGTGTATTAGTATCCCAATTTTTCAACTTCCCCTCCTATACTTATCATTTCCTCTTTTTTTTTTTCATATTAGCCAGTCTGATGGGTGTGAGGTGGTACCTCAGACTTGTTTTAATTTGCATTTCTCCAATCAGTAGTGATTTGGAGCACTTAAAATGCAATTAAAGATAGTTTTAATTTCTTCTGAAAATTATCAGTTCATATCCTTTGACTATTTATCATTTGGGATATGCTTTATTTTCTTATAAATTTGACCCCATTCTCTATATATTTGAGAAATGAAGGCTTTGTCAGAAAGATTTTTCTCCACACTTTGTTGTTTGCCTTTTAATCTTGGTTGCATTACTTTTGTTTGGGCAGAAGCTTTTTAATTTAGTGTAGTCAAAGTTATCTATTTTACATCTTGTAATGTTTCCTATGTCTTGTTTTATCATAAAGTTTTATAAAAGCAATGAATTGGTTGGTGGATATTTACGATCTCTTGGTCTCTTTTTCTGGGTAAAAATATTTTGTGTGATTTATTCCACTCTTTTACTATCTCCCTTCCCTAACTTCTCCAAAGCATACCTTATAAAATGATTTCAAAAAATTTTCAAGATTATTTTGCTTCTGGCATAGACTTCTTCACTGTGTATTTGGTTAAATAGTAGTACATTGGGAACTGAACTACTAGGGTACAAATAAATAGGTTAAAATATAATGGGATAAAAATAGATTCTTATAGAAACATAGACAAATCTGTTTTATTTTCCACTCATTTTCTGTCCTACAAATTTTACCTAGAAGTAGCTTTAAGATGATGTTCATTTGGGTTTCAGATCAAGTTTTGTAAAGTCTTGTTTTTGTTTATACTAACCTTTGCATATTATAAGGTGACATTGTTTATAATCTTTCTTCCATAGGGTGGATGAGTGAATTTGCTGTTTATATTTTTTTGCTTAGCAAAAAATAATTTTGCTTGCCAAGATTGTTATTGGGCTCCTTTGATATCATTGTAATAATAAATTGTTTCAGATTAGGCTATTTTTAAGGTCAATATCTTTTGCCTCTACTCTTTCCCCATCTTGCCTCATTTGTGACTCTTTTGAACACTGCAGGTTGAAGTGATTGTAATTGTTTACATTAGATTCTTTTTATCTTTAATATTTTTTCTAATATGGTCATCATGCTAATTAGTGACTGATCTGCCTGAATATAGATAACTGGTTCTGATATGACACCTATATCGTAGGATGACAGATGTAGACTTGTTAGCACTATGGAGGTTATCTAGTTCAATCTGCAATTTTGGAGACTCCTAGAGATTATATGGCTACATAGGTAGTAGGGGTGAGATCTAATATTCAAAGCTATTTCTTCTGATTCCAAATCCAGTGCTCTTTCCTCCACTTTTCTATCTGTGAAGATAGAATTAATTTCACTTTTTGTTATTTTGGTTCTCATCCTGGCTAGTGCTTTCCATCTTCCTTTTGGAAGAAAGTACTGAGGATAGATTGATGTTCTTAGATGATTCTGATTCAGGCCAATCCCTTGGTAGTTTAGGTTTGATATTGAAACAAAATAAGATTCTTATAGATTATTGAACAGATAACAAAAGGAGATTAATTAAAAGAAGGTGAAGACTATTTAACAAAGACAGGAAGTGAGAAATCCTTGATCTGAACATTCAATAGCCCACCATTGGCTAGCACTTTTGGTGCTTCTTGAGTTTTCTTTGTACTTTAGTGATGAGAAAATGACATCAAATTTTGTGCTCTTAGTCCCTTGAGGCCAAACAAGTTTTGAGGAATGTTTTAAAACCTTTTTAATTTTTTTTAAAAAAAGAAGCCCTTACCTTCTGTGTTAGAAAAAACGCCATGTGTTTGTTCCAAGGCAGAAGAGTGATAAGGGCCAGGCAATGGGGGTTAAGTGACTTGCCCAGGATCACACAGGCCAGACTAGAACCCAGGACCTCCTAATTTTGGGCCTGGCTTTCAGTCCACTGAACCACCTAGCTACCCCCAATCTCAATACTTTTTTTAAAAGAAAAATAGTCTAACAGTTGTTTTTTTGCCATAATAAGTCATTTACATTTATTGTTTCTTAAACAAGAACTACTTTTTCCGACATAATTTTTACCATATTCTTTCTCATCTTCTTTTCCTTTTTTTTCACCTTCTCAGGGAAGTCATAGTCTCTCTCTTTGAAGGTATTTAAGTATAAATTGGATGGCTCATTTTTGAGTATGTTATACTGGAGATTTTTTTTTGGTATATAGGTTTGATTCTTTGGCTACTGAAGTCCCCTTTCAACTGTCAAATTCTGTCATTCCTCAATGACTACCTTTGTATTGAAATTTTAACCATCTAAACTTTCAAAGTTTAACCAACCCCCTTTCTACCAAAGGCCATATAGCAAATAGAAAATAAACTCATTTATCCAAATTGGTAGGAAACAGAAATCAGAAGAGGTGTATAGAATATACCAGACAATACACATAGAGAAAAAGCTTTCCCATTGGCAATGAAGTCATCCAAGAAAGATAGTTCTGGATCTCACCCAAGAGGAAACACTCCAATGTCTGTAGTGAAGCTAAATGGGAATAGATACATGATCGAGGGGCCAATTTCTCTACATGTTGGCTTTTTCCTGTTGTCTTTCTCACTTTTCAGGTCCCTGAAGAGAATCTGGAACCATATGTGTTCTCTCTTAAATCAGGATATCAAAAGACTATGCTTCTTCTTTCAAGTTCTTTCTAACTCTACTCTTCAGGAAGTCTTGGAACATTGATAATCAATTTCCACCAATAAAAAGAGTATTATACAAATGGGCTTTGCACCAAGATTACACTTTCATGAATAAGGTTGAACTAGATGCCCCCTATTGTCAATTGCTGTGATCCTATGACATCATCAAGAATATGAAGGACTAGAAAAAGAAGTGAGTCAATCACATAGTGGGACTGAAGAATAATAGTTGAACATTACAGTTGGGGTTATAGCTCCAAAGCTGGAAGAGATCCCTGAGATCATCTAGTTCAACTCTTTCATTTTATAGATGAGGACATTGAGACTCAGTAAGTTAGTCTAGTATTAAAGAAAAGATCATGTTAGAAGTTTAAGTGATTTGACTAAGAACACACTGGTAGTGTTTATAAGTGAGAGATGAAACCAGGTCTTTGACTCCAAAAAGATTGTAGATTTAGAACTGCCTTCTGCACACTTTTATGTCATACTGGTATCTCCCCAGATATTTTAAAGAAAAAGAGTGAAAAGCATCTAGCATATTGGGTAGAGAGGATTAATTGAAAGACATGGGTAAATGTGGAAAAGAGCATAGATATGGAATGAAATGACCTGGGTGAAAATCTCATCTTTGATTCTATGTGCAATATACTGCTTATATGGCTTTGGGTAAGCCCATAACCCCTCAATTTTCTCATCTATGAGAAACATAAAATTTTAAATGAAGGATTTGAACTAGACGACCAGTGAAAATATGGGTATACAGGAAAATATTAGGAAAATATGCTAGAAAACAGCTTCAGAGACTGAAAAGAGAAAGGCTCAAGACCTAGAAACTATGCAGAAGCCTCCTAGTATCGTGAGTGTATAGAGACAGTAGACATAGTGAACATGGAAACAACATCACAAAAAATGAAAATGATTATATTTTATAACACTTGATGAGAGCAATACTTCTAGCTCAGTGCTTGGTGGCATCACATTTTTTTTAACCCTTACCTTCCACATTAGAATCAATACTGTGTATAGCTTCTAAGGTAAAAGAGTGATAAGGGCTAGGCAATGGGAGTTAAGCAACTTGCCCAGGGCCACACAGCTAGGAAGTGTCTGAGGTCAAATTGGAACCCAGGACTTCCTGTCTCTAGGCCTGGCTCTCAGTCCACTAAGCCACCCAGCTACCACCCAGCTATCACCCAGATGCCCCCTTGCACTATCATTTGGCAACAGCTTCTCCAAATTCTACAGCCACAGCACTGAACACCCAGAAAAGAAAGTTCTTGTCACCAAAGTCCTTGACATTGTCAAAAGGTTCAAACCAAGAATCTGATATAATTTTATTAGTAGAAACAACTTTAAAGAAGATCATTATCATCTGCTTTGCCACATCTTCAGGACCAGAGGACCTTTTCATCTGACTTGTAGATGAAATTTTCCATATATATTTGTCTTTCCCATTAGAATGTGAACTCTGAGAACAAGGACTTTCTTACATATCTGTTTCTATCCTTAGCATTTATTATAGTGCTTTTGCACCTACCAAATGCCTAATAAAATGCTTCATTTATGCATTTGTTCATTCATTCACTTCCCTCAATGAATTTTCATAGGATTTTGGGTCTCTCCCATCCTTAAATCTGTGTTCCTATGATCTCATTTAAAACCAAAGTCAAGGACAATTACCATTTCCACTGGTGGAGTGAGTATGTATAAATGTATAAATATATATACACATACACATATATTTCAGGCATGCATATAGATTCAAATATACATATGTACAAACAAAAATATAAATATACATGTAAAATTGTCTATATGTAGAGTTTTAGTTACTGATATCTAGAGATAACATTTAGATTGTTTTTAATGAATTTTTTAAAAGTCCCAGTCCTGTAAGTCTTCGACCTAAAATGCAAATATGGAAAAAAAGTGAATGGGCATGGAATGTTAGAGTGGGAAAAAACAACCTTAAAGAAGACCCAGTCCAACATTTTGAAGGCGAGTAAATGTGATATTCTGAAAAGTTAGGTGATTTAGTTAGCTAGTGATAGAGTTTGAACCAGGAGACAACTACCCTGACTTCTAATCAGTTGTTTTCATTTTGCTTGTATTTGTATCCCCAGCACTTATCACATTACTTTGTATTCTTTTGCTAAGCAATTATATGATCAAATAAATGGTGAGCTTCAAGAGTGAGGAAGGGCTTGGGCAACAACAAGATAATTCTCTCTGAATAATAGTTGCTGCATTCTACTCTGATGTCTCCTCGTGGTGTGGAGGTGACTGTGTAGAATGGTAGGTAGGCCAGTAGAAAGTTAGCTTATTTAGATTTAAGGGGAAGGGGACAAAAGATTGAGAAATATTGCTTCATAAAAAAGTGAGAGGCAGTGGGGAGGTGAGAAGCTTTTCAAAAGCTGGTGAGAACCAAGCAAGATCATTCGAAGAACATTCAAGGCTGAAAATGGAAGGATGATAATTATATGACAAAAAATAGAAAAGACCCATAAAATTTATATTAGATAATTTGTCCATCAATCACAGTAGTACCTCCACATTTGGTCATGAACATAAAAATCCCTGATGTGCAGCATGGTGAAGCAGAAATGGCACTCATGAAAACAAAGATATTAAGAGCAGCTGGACTCAATCAAGTGTAAACAGAGGAGGTCTGTTCTGGAAGTGGAACAATTTTGAGGGTGTGGAGGGATTAATTCTCAATACATCTGAAAGAGAGGAGGATGATAAATGCTTGGAAAAATTCACAGACCTTGTTATTACCAAAAAAAAAAAGTTATTGAGGAAATATCAATAAGTACTGACTCATGTCCTGACTTTCCTAACTCTATAAAACCTTTGTGATTTTATGTATATTGAAGGGTATCCTTGATAAAGGAATAGGATGGGAACAAACACAGAATATAACATTCTGCTATGTTTATTATGTGTTAATGTTTTTTTTTTTCAGTTGAGCAAAATACCAGCTCTTCTTCACCAAGGAGTCTGCTATGCATATGTGCTAAAATCATTCAAGATTCCTTGAAAAATAAAAAAAAACAGAGGTAACTTTGTTTGATACCATACTAATTACTAATATAAAGGAAGATATACAGCAGGAAGATGTACGCTTCCCAAAAGTATTTGTCACTACCATGGAAGATGTCTAGTTTGGTTTCCAAATGGGAAAGAGATTTTCTATAGAAGATGCAGTCGTTGGCATTGGACTGATTATACTGAGCCCCAGAACACTGAAAAGCCTCTTGAATGGGGAAATTGAAGAGTAGCTCACACGTTCCATTGTCGCTCAAGTAATATCTAGCAATCTAGTGGAAGTCCCCAGGATGTTGGGTAGATCTCTCTCTGTGGAGCGTTGATAAGAGGCCATGGTCAAAAGTCATCTAGGATGGGAAGGCATAAATAAGTTGTAATATGTACCAACAGAGGAAGGACCCATGCTGATGAGGCCACAGATCCATTAAAGTAGTAACAGAGAGGTGTCTATAATTGAATCTCCCAAATGAACTAGTTGGTTAAGTAAAACAAGAGGCCATTTCAATAAAAAAAAAGAAAGTAGTTAAATCTGCTAGCTTGTCCCAAGTAAACAGAGAAATCTGATGGCTTCATGGTTTTTTAAAAAACAATGTTAGGTATCATTTTCAATTGGCATTTTTCTGTCTATTTTTATGATTTACATGACAAATTCTAATCCACAAAAACATGTTTTAGGTCTTCTCCATTAGACAGCTACAATAACGCATGTGATTGTCTAAAAATATAAGCAGACATGAAGGCTAATATATCACGGGGTCCCACAAATTTAGTCACCACTTTCCTTGTGGACCAACCTCTTTTAATGACCTTCTAGTTAATTCCTCTTGAGTAAGCTCTTGGCATAGATGAATACGCATTCTAGAGTCTGTGAAATGTCACTAATGCATTATCATAGTAGAGAAAAATTTCATTTTCTTTAGAGAGTAACCTTGTTATAAAACTAGTGTCTACTCTGAGTTTTGTCCCCCTCATGACTTATGACACGTTCTCAAAGAATGTTACCAACTAACCTTGAATCTATAAATTATGGGCCAGCAGTTCTTGTTTTTCTCTCAGAAAGGACACTGGAAGACCCTAAAGTAAATCATCTTGATGGACGAACATGTGGGAGACATTGTTGTCTAACTCCTACAAGGTCCAAAAGAAAAGACAGCTCAACAAGACTCCTTTGTTATCCCTATGGCACTGAGCTATGTTTGTAAAATGTCAAAAGAGTTATAATTTGATCTGTTCTTATCCCTATCATGAAAGGCAAATGATAACACTTTCAAGTCAACTGAAGGGACAGAAAGGATGTTTTTAACCACTGGTGTTGCTGAGGATATTTTCTTCAGATGAAAAAAAAACACCATACAGTCTAAAACATTTTTTTCATGCATTCTGGGAAAATCTATGCAGATTTAATTTTTTTCTTTCATTCAACAGCTTAATGTTAATTTGCTATTGAAATTTATAATTGACTTTTTTTGTAGGTCCTAAGAAATCAGTTTAAATTTAAGATGCGGACAAAAAATTTTAACAAAGTTGATACAATAAGAAATTAGCGAAAGAAAATCATGATTCTATTTTGCAACTTGCACACTTCCTACAAAAATGCTGTGAAAAAACTCTTCCTACTTCCACAGAACAGTCTCTCTTGCTTTAATTTGTAAGAATTCAAAATACTACAGATCACCATCAATTACAAATAAATAAAAACAAAGTATAATAACTCTAAATTCAAGTTCATAAATGTTGCATTTTGGTTTGAATGATCATAACACAGAGATGCAATGGAATTTCTGTATTTGAAAAGTTGAAACTGAATGCTAAAGTTATATGTGATTTTAGAAAGTGAAGGGAAGGACTGAGATTATCTTGATAATTCTACTTTAAAAACAATGCTCTTGTTCAAATTATCTGGAGAGTTTAAAATCAAACTTAGAAATATCTTTAGATGATTATACATACCACTCTGATTCTTATTAATCCATAAAGATCACTGGACAATCATGAAGAAGATGGTGATTCATACTGACCATGAAGATTACCAGGGGGAAACTATTTAACTGTGACCTCATTTTTTTTTTTTACTGACTTCACAAGATTGCAGCGTTATGTTTATATTTGGTCCCAGTGACCATGAGCTATTCAACTGCAACTCAGTAAGAAACAGCTTACAACTTTGCAAAAGTATTAGTCATTAACTCTCAGAGCAGTGAAGAATTAAACCTATGTGATAATGGTGAGGAAATAATTTCAAAGTAGAAAAAACTAGAGCAGCTAGTTGGATCTAGAGGTTAGCATTTTAAGACCATCAGTCAATAAAAAGACAGTGTGTGGGGAAGGGCTCATCTCCTGGTGCGGGTAACACATGGCTTAATGTTGGAATAATCTTATTTAATATTAGTATACTAAAAGAGGGATTGCATAGAATTAGTGAAATGACATTAGGCTGTCATTTGAGTTTCTGTAGGACTAGAATACCCCAGAAATTTTATCTGAAAACACATCCCAAAAGAAGCATGATGTGGCAATACCTTGTGAATATTTTTAAAGTCTTTTGTGATCTATTCTAGCACTTAGCAGGCTATCAGACCCACAGTTAATTCAGTTCAATGTAACAAACATTTACTTTGTGCTTAGTGTATGCCAGGCACTGTATGATCCTTAAAAATCTGATCTTCCTTTCAGTTTCCATATTTATAATGAGGGCAGAATCAGCTTCCTGGTCACTGAGATCTTTGCCTTCAGAGTTATTCTTGATTCTTCTATATCTCTAAACTCTGATCTACCATTTCCAATCACTTACTACGTCTGAAAATCTATCCACTTTTCTCCACAAGAGAGGAAGTGTGATATAGTGGATAGAGAGCTATCTTCAGAGCTTTGAGTCTAAGTCCTGACTCAGAAAAATAAGGGTTGTTTGACCTTGGGCAAGAGATGTAAATCCCTCAGGACCTTAGTTTCCTTTTTTTAAAAATGAAGGATCTGGATTTGATTCTTTTCAGCTCTGAAATCCATGATCCCACATCCCTAGTTCAAGACCCTCATCACCTCTTGGCTGGAATATTGTGACAGCTGCCATGCTAGTCTCCCTGTGTTCAGATTATCCTTTCTCCAATCTGTTTTCTACCCATTTGTCAAAATAGTATTTCTAAAGCACCAGGCTGATCAGGCCATCCCAAGGCTCAAAAGCCTTCAGTGTTTCTCTTTCGCTTTAAGATTGAATAGAAATCCCTCAGGCTGACATTTATCTCCTTCATACTCTAGAAAATATCTGGCTATAACCTACCCTCCAGACTTGTTTCAGATTTCTTTCCATCATATTGTTTTTCTAAACCCTTATCTCTGTCTTAAGAATCAATACTGTGTATTGGTTCCAAGGCAGAAGGGCCATAAGGTCTAGGCAATGAGGATTAAGTGACTTGCTCAGGGTCACACAGCTAGGAAGTGTCTGAGGCCAGATTTGAGCCTAGGATCCATTGAGCCACCTAGCTTCCCCCTTTCCCATCATATTGTATATGTATCTCCAGCACTTAGCACAGTGCTTGGCACATGGCAGGTGCTTAATAACTAATATTTGATTTTTGATTATACATGCTATTTTCTAGTTATACTGGTTTACCACCTCTTTACTGAATTTAACTTAAAACTCTAGCCTTCATGCATTTGACAACCCTTAAACCAAGAATATGCTCTCTCAGTATTTCTGACTTTCAGAATCTTCATCTTTTATCAAGACTCAATTCAATTGACACCTCATACATGAAGCTCTTCCTGAGTCCTCCAGACACTCTATATTCACTTATAGCTATGTTGGATTCACTCAGTAAATGTCAATGATTTGAAGATGACATCATTTTATTGTGGTCCTTGCATCCCCTGCCTATCATAGTATCTGTACGGAGTAAATACTTAGTAAATGTTTGCTATATTGAATTGAATTAATGCATACTAATTGTTAAAGATGAAATATAAGCACTTCTTGTTGCAGAGAAATAATTGAATATTTCTTCATATTATTTGAAGAATTTAAAAAGAAAAATAACACAAAGAAATTAAATATTTGTACTGCAAAAATTATATATTTATTTTAAATATCAATCAAATATAAAAATCAATCAAATATTAATCAAAAATAAATATAAAGTACTGTGTGCAACCTGCAGGAGATACAAAGACAACCACAAAATAGCCCTACACTTTAGTAGTTTCATTTGTTAACAGGGTGAATCCAACACAGATGTAAATAACTAGAAAGTCTTTGAAGGAAGGAGAAAATACTAACAACTGGAGAGATTCAGGAAGGGCTTCATGGAAAAGGGTGGCATTTGAACTGATAATTGAGGAAAGAAAAGGTTTCTGGAAGTGTGCACACCAATAGTGTTTGCCATTTACAGTGATGATTTCCTTTAGAGGGTCCATGTGGAAGAGGGATTCCCTAATGAATGTAAATTCTTTCAGATTGTCTTCTTTGTGGATAACAATGTATTTAATGCATCAAGACCTGAAAAATTGAAGTACCTGCCAAATGGGATACATAATCATTCAATTATCCACATAGGACAAACCAAGTGGATGAAGAATGCTTATTGTCCAGAGTCTGATGTTGGATGGATAACTTATCTATTGTCTATCAGCATATATGTCCTGGACAGGCACAATTTATATGACATTGTCTTCTAAACAAACAAGGATCTGGGTCAAGAAAAGGAATTGTATAGCAGGTTAGATTATCTGTGGGAAACTGCACAACACTTTTAATGACTTCTGAGGTTCTCCATGAAACCAAGACCCAGGTTTTTAATGTCTAAATTGTTTTGGTGATGCTAGAATACTGTAGTCCCCAAAGAATAAAGTTCAGGTCAGCCAAAGGATAAGTAAAAATGCAGAGTGGCTGTGATTAGAATCCCTCGTATTGTCAAGGGGAAAAAATTGCATAAGGGAAGATATGTTAAAGATATCAAAGACATATATTCATGGAAAGTAGAAAGGGTGAGGGTCAGCGAGGTAGCACAGCAGATAGAACACCAGACCTGAAGTCAGGAGGACTTTGGTTCAAATCTGACCTCAGAAACTTCCTAGCTTTGTGACCTTGGGTAAGTCACTTAACCCCAATTGCCCAGCCCCTTGCTGTTCTTTTGTCTTAGAATTGTTACTAAGACAGAAGGTAAGGATTTAAAAAAAGTAGAAAGGGTGGAAGATGACAAATTGAAAGCATATCTGCTCTCTTGATGATGATGCAATATCATTAATTCTGGAGGAAGGGATCCAGCCTAATGAGTGAATTATCAATCAGTAGCCCCAGGTGCTTTCTTGGTGTACATGCAGTATCAAAACATCTCAAGAAGACACTCAGATGGTTAGGTAGACTTTGTGAAGGATTTACTTGAGGAGACAGACAAAAAAACTTGCACAGGATGTGAGAACATGGAGGCAGGGTGATTCTGCCCCATTAGAGGGAGTACTATATTTATATTGTTAAGATCACAGGTTCATCTAAGCAGCAAAATACCTTGCATAAAATTTTAGCTCCTAATTTTCATCCAATAACATGAATACAATAGTCCAGATGTGATCGTTAAAGATATAAATAGAAAACATGCTTAGAGATAATCTACCTCTGCTGAAATTAGCACTGTTTGCTTTGCTGTATCTTCAGATATTTCAAAATTTCTTCAATAATAAATATCTTCAAATGTTACAGTGCGTAGTAGAAAAAAGTCCTGAATTACTTGGAGGAAGGAGACTTGGGCAGCAGCCTCTGCTCTGCCATTCACTTTAAATTTTGAATACCATTTACTTAAAATATCCAAGTCTCAGTTTCCTCTGCTGTCATATAAGGTTATTGCATGAGATGCTGGAATAAACAAGGAAAGGCAATATGATGTCATGGTTAGGGAGTTTTCTTTGAAGCCAGGAAGATTTGGGTTCAATTCTGCTTCTTACACATTATG
Organism: Gracilinanus agilis; assembly: GCF_016433145.1. NCBI lineage: Eukaryota > Metazoa > Chordata > Mammalia > Didelphimorphia > Didelphidae > Gracilinanus > Gracilinanus agilis. Next base: position 142,615,197 of record NC_058134.1, on the reverse strand, counting down.
CCTATGTGCTCCTGGACAAGTCACTTAATGTCTCAGTGACCTATGCTACAATCTAAGATGATAAGTTTCAGAGAAAGTGCTGACCTCTGTTGGTTGAGAGGATATTCTTACTTGGGATAGTAAGGAATATCCAAAGGAAACATACATTTTTCCACCCCCAGAACAAACCAAAAAAACAGTTAGCCAAAGTTTTATGCTAAAGGAAATCATCTAAATGGCTCTTTAAAAAAGAAATCCCAGAAGATGAATGGTGGGAAAACATTTTATACAAGCAAGTATTTTCTGATGAGCTTTTGGTGGCACATAGGTATCTTTATGCCCCTTATTAAATAGTGGGGTCCTTGAAGGACAAAACTAGGCTAGAAAACTGTTAGTTTCATCTGCATTCAGCTGATGACTCAGGCTGCTGACCTAAGTGTTATGAGTTTATTTCCCCCCTCCTCCTCAAGTTCATTTTGGAATATTTAATTACTTCTGGATTTAGATAGGAGGAAGTCATTTGGCATTTCCATGATAATCACTTTTTTCACATTTTATAAGTGGGCAATAGAAAATCATATTGGGTTGAAAAGAAGCTTGTGAATTTTTAACTTGAGAAAACTTTTATTTTTTTTGAGTGAAAGGAGGTGGCTGCCAGGGGAGAATCAGAAGAAAATCTTTTCCCTAAGTTTAAGTTAGCAGGTGGGAGAGATTAGAATAAGAATTTATTTTCCAATGGGCAATGACAGCCTTGCTAGCTGCTCTGGTGGAGAACCCTATTATCTCCTGCCTGGACTATTATAGCTGTTTCCTAATTAAATCTTGATTTCCTGTCTGTCTTCTCTCCCATCCCTCCTCCATACAGCCAGCAAATTGATATTCTTAAAGTACATCTCCCTTCCTCAAGAATCTTCAGTGATTCCCTGCTGCCTCTGGTATACAATAAAAACTCCCTACTTTGGCATTTAAAGGCCTTCATTATCTGGTTCCAACCTACCTTTCTAGCCTCATTTCACCTTCTTCTGTATCTCTTTCCCACAAAGACATCATTTCTTCTCCAGCTTTCATACCTTTGCATATACAGAGACCTCCCAAGAGATGCCTTTCCTGATCACCTTAATTATTCTCTCTCCTTCTTCAAGTTCCCTAGTATTTACTAATTAGCATAAATATCATATTGCTTCCAAGGAGAACAAAGCCCCAAGAGGGTAAAAACTATTTTACATTTTTTTTGTATCTCCAGCACCTTGCAGGTTGTAGGTGTTAAGAAGAAAGAATCTGAAAGTCTAACAATAAATACATTACTTAGAATATTTTGCAGGAATATTTTGTTGTTGTTTGTTTTGTTTTGAATAAGGGTCCTTTTCATGGTTTAAAGAATAGTTTGTAAACTCCTGGCAACAGGGATCCTACCCAGTTAGTCCTTCTGTCCTTCAGGGAGCCTATCACAAGTAAGTACTAAATAAATATTTTTGAACTGATACCAAAACATTTTTTATGTCACCCATTTTTTTTAAACCTTTACCTTGTAAGTTAGAATCAATACTCTATATTGGTTTTAAGGCAGAAGAGCAGTAAGGGCTAGGCAATAAGGATTAAATGACTTGCCCAGGGTTACATAGCTAGGAAATGTCTGAGGTCATATTTGAACCCAGAACCTCCTATCCCCAGACCTGGCTCTCTATCCCCTGAGCCACCTGTGTCTCCAATCCTTAGAATATTTAGATATTTTTCATAATTATTAATTTTGACCATATAATTATTACTTTGTTTTTAGCTATTAAGTGGTTAAATTTTTTAATCTTAAAAATATTAGACTAGATTTTGTGCTGTAAAATGTCAATGCTCTGTTGAATCCATTGGGAAGGTTTGGTACTCTGATTGCCTATTTATTGGGGAGGTAGAGGAATAAAGAGCAAGCATTTATTATGTACCTATTATGTGCCAAGTACTGTGCTAAGCATTTAAAAAATTTCATCTCTTTTGGTTCTCACAATAATTCTGTAAAGTAGGTGTAATTATTACCCTTATATTACAGTTGAGGAAAATGAGGCAGAGTGACTTACCCACCCATCACACAGCCAATAAATGTATAAGAAGGAATCTGAACTCTAATCTTCCTGATAGGCTCAGTATTCCATTGTGCTACCTAGTTGTAATATATTCATATTGTGGTGTTTTGTGTCATATTCTCTCATACTTGTTTATAATCCTGGTTTAAAAAAATATATAATAGGTAGTTTTTATACTTAGTGGAAACTGCCCAAGCAAGATTATTATTCTGTGGGAGGTCATGGTTTGATGCTCTGAATAAGGAGAAGTGCCCTTTGGCCTCATGGAGTATCGATCAGCTCAGCTTCTGAATAGCCAATGAGTAGGGCAAGTCCCTATGGAAGAGAAATTCTACTAGAGCAGCATGGAGAAGGCCAGATCATAGGGCAAGAAGCCCGCATAGGTATAGGTCTGAGAATTCATTTCATCGTGAATAATTATGGTAGCCAAGAAGATCTTGTCAGTAGTTAGTAAGCCAGTGAGTCAGAAAGCAGCTAAACTTAAGAAGTGCTTACTATGTGCCAGGTTCTGTGCCAACTGCTGGAGACTCAAAGAAAGGCAAAAGCAGCCCCTGTGCTCCAGGAACCAGAATTCTAATTTCCTTTAGGCAAAATAGCTACAATTGAAAGTTTCCTGGGGTCTAGAATGCTAAAGATCTTCAGATAAAAAGGTGATGAAATCACAGAGACAAAAACCTGAATGGAGTCCAACTGGAGAAGAGCTGGCTTTTTTTTTTTGGGGGGGGGGTAATGGAATTTGGGTTTGGGAGGAACAAGAAGAACTTCCTTAGGCCATGGTGAATGGGTCAAGTATGAGGCTGCCACTATAAAATGACTTAGGTAGGGGAATCTGCCAGTCAATCATTCAATCAAAGGATTGCAAGAGAAAAGGACCTGCCCACTCCCTAGACTCCAGCAGTAATCAAGCTTTGGGAGCTAAAGAAAGCAGATTCTGTAGGGCTGAAATACAGCAGCTGGAACAGCCAAATTCATATCAAGGGAATTGGAACTTTGTTAATATCAAGGGCAAGACCAGATAAAAGGTTGAGTGAGGGAGTCTATTTAGGATTAAGATTAATCTATAAGAGCCTGGCAACTTATCCATATTTATTTGCTGTCAAAGCTTCATGTGTTTTCCTATTTTTTTTCAGTAACAAGAAGTTAGTGGGTTGTTTTAAGGCATAGAAGGAAAAGAAAATGGCATAAGGAGGAAACCCAGCAGTATTCCCCTTGCTGGGGTCCTTGAGTTTGGGAATCCAATAAAACAAGAGGAAATAGTGATGGTGAAAACCAGTATATGGTCCTAAATGTATAATCTGTTTTTAAATAATGAATTTTCTAGGACTCCCAAGAAGCCCACAAAACTAAAGTAGACCTTTCTAACTGGTCAATTATGGCAAACTTTTTTTTTTTGAATAGGAAGATTCCATTTATTTATTTGTTGTTTGTTTGTTTATTTATTTATTTGTTTGTTTGTTTATTTAAGACTTTATTTTAATTTAGAATATTTTCCCAAGGTTACATGTTTCATGTTCTTTCCCTCTCCTCCACACCCCTCCCCTCCCCATAGCTGACACACAATTCCACTGGGTTTTACATGTATCATTGATCAAGACCTATTTCCATATTATTGATAGTTGCACTAGGGAGATTGTTTCGAGTCTACATCCCCAATAATATCCCCATCAACTCATGTGTTCAAGCAGTTGTTTTTCTTCTGTGTTTCTACTCCTACAGTTCTTCCTCTTAATGTGGCTAGTTTTCTTTCTCAGCCTTGCTCTGGATCCTTGCATTGCTGCTACTACAGAAGTCCATTACATTTAATTTTACCACAGTGTATCAGTCTGTGTGCAATTTTCTCCTGGATCTGCTCCTTTCACTTTGCATCAATTTCTGGAGGTCATTCCAGTTCACATGGAATTCCTCCAGTTTATTATTTCTTTGAGCACAATAGTATTCCATCACCAACAGATACCACAATTTGTTCAGCCATTCCCCAATCGATGGACATTCCCACATTTTCCAATTTTTTGTATGGCAAACTTTTTAAAGGCTGTCCCTAGCAACATAATCAGAAAGTCCTCTCCAGGGGAATAACAAAAGGAAAGAAATGTCTCCCTCTTACTCACTTTGTGATTCCACTTCAATTTTGTGCCTTTAGGACCAATGACTGGTTTTCAACTATCACTATTTCCTTTGATTTTATTTGTTTCTCTACCTCCAAGACCCTTGCATGGGGTATATTGCTGGGTTTCTTCATGGCATTTCTTTTCCTTATCAACATGGGTTTGAATAAAATTGGGATTGAAATCTTTCCATTTGTTTTGAATATTTGTAGTTATATTATCCTGGATTAGTCATAGCATCATAAATCTGGAGTTGAAAGACACTACAGAGAGAAGTTTAGTTCAACTCCTTCCAACTCGTGTTACTTTTAGCTAAATATTTTTAGACTGCCCCCATCAATTTATTAATTTCAGAGAATCCTACTTAGTGATTATGGCAAAAGGGAGAAATCTGACTTAGAGGTAAATAAAATGGTTGAGTAAATCTTTTTACCCACCAGCAGCTAAGCGGTACAGTAGATGAGACACTGGGTTTTAGAACTAACTCCTTGTGATCCTATTTGAGGTTTTCTTGGAAAAGATGCCTGAGTGGTTTGCCATTTACAGATGAAGAGACGGAAACAAACAAGGTAAAATGATTTGCTCAGTCACACAGATAGTGTCTGAGGTTGGATTTGAACTCATGAAGGTGAGTCTTGACTGCAGGCCCAGCACTCTATTTACCATACCATACCAAAAGCTGCCTATAAGAAAACATTCATTGTTGGACTTTGTTATGTAGCAAAACTGCTAAACAAATTGCAGCACAAGAATATAACAGAGAATTACTATGCCATAAGAAATGATAAATATGAAGAGAGCAGATAAACAGAGAAGAAGGCTTACATGACTGAAACAGAGTAAAATAAGCAGAACCAGGAAAACAATATAGACAATGACAAAACAAATTAAAAATAACAATAAAACAAAACTGAATGCTGTCTAATTTTAATGACCAGACTTGACTCCAGAGAAGAGTAAGGAAAATCCTTTTCCCTTCTTTTTCTCCAGGATTGGCAGATTACTGATCAGGTCAAATCAATACACATTATTAAGCCCCTACTATATTCCAGGCACTCTGCTAAATGCTGGGGAAAGGGAGAGAGGAAAAAATAGTCCATACCCTTAAGAAGCTTTTGTAATCTTTTGGAGGGGAAAACATGTAAACAACTGTATACAAACAAGACAAGTACAGGATAAGTAGAAGATTATCTCAGAGGCTAGGCACTAGCATAAAAGGAACCAAAAAAGGTTTCTTGGAGAGAGGAGAATTTTTTTGCTGCAGCTTGAAAGAAGTCAAGGAAACCAGAAGGTAAAGATGAGATTGTGAGCTCTTTGAGGACAGGAGCTGTGTTTCGCCTCTTTTTATAACCTCAACACTAAGTAATGCATCTGAGACATCATAGGCTCTTAAGGAATGTTTATTGATGATGGACTGACAAGGAAGAGTGTTCCAGGCATGACAGATAGCCAGCAAAAACACACAGAGTTAGGAGATGGAATGTTTTATGAGAAGAAGGAAGCCCATGTCACTGGTTAACAGTATCTGTGGAGAAGAGGAAAGTATAAGAAAACCAGAAAGGAAGAAAGTGGCTAGGTAATGAAGGGCTTAAAAACCTGTGATTCTAGATTATAGGAAGTCGCTGAATAAAGGGTTGGCATGGTTAGACTTGGGCTTTAGGAACCAATGGCTGAATGGAGTATGGATGGAGGGAGAGGAGAAGCTGGGGAACCAATTAGATTATTCTCTGCTCCTTGAAAACAGGATTGTTTTTGCCTTTCTTTGTATACCCAACATTTAGCACAATACTGGTCATATGATAAAGACTTAATTAATGCTTATTCATTGTTGACTGATTTTACTTGATTAAGATATCAGTGTAATCAATATCTGTTGTAGTTGAAATAAATATACTAGGGGAGTTGTTTATTTCTACCAAATGATATAATAGAAAGGGTATGAAACTAGGATTCAAAAGACCTAGGTTCTAGTCCTAATGTGTGATCTTGGGCATCTTTTACAACCTCTCAGTCTTGCAAAATATAGAATTTGGAGTCCATGAGCTCTGAAGTCCCCTATGGTCCTAGAATTCTACCAATCTACTATATTTCATTAGAAAAATTCACTTTATCTTTTTGCTCATTCATACTAGTAGTTTAGCTTTTATTTCAAAGGATTTTTTTTTTTTGGAGAATAGTTACAACTGGGTCTGACTGTATGACCTATCTATACGTCTATGCTTGACTTTCATCTTTAGAAAGCAGCTTGAATCCAGGTTATATCCATAGAGACCTGAAGGTTTGTCCACATGACAGCTGTGTTGTGATTAGATAAAATATTTCACAAAGCATAGTAAAGCTTGTAGTGGATTAATGTCAGAAAAATGGATAGACAAACTATCAAGACAATGAGGACTGCCAAAATTGCTGAAATTCATTTTTTCTTTGTTATTTTTGTCTCATTTGTTGACAGTAGTACAAATGTAGGTAAAAATTGGATTGGTAAATAGCTTTCAAAAACCATTAAACATGTAGACATTCTAGTCAATCTACAATCCTACATTGGTCTCATCCTGTTTTATCTAAATTTTGAATTTTCATCAGGATCTAGCACAGTGCTTTGCACACAGTAGGTACTTAATAAATCTTTGTTATCATTGCCTCCTGCTTCTCTTCATATCATTGCCTTTGTCAAATACTCAGCAGCCATTTTGACCCCTGAGAGTTTCATGTATAGTCCCTGAAGCAGGTGAGGGGATAAAGAGAAGTCATCAAAAATTCTTTTGATGCTGTAATAAAAAAACATGTAGAAGTGGAAATACTGTTGCCTTCCTGGTCATAATAACATGTAGTGGTAGCAATACTATTGTCTTCCTGGGTGTGAAGTCAGGGCACTCTCAATGGGAACACCCCTGCTATAACTTTACTGTCTTGCTTTGGCATATTCTAGGTACTCTGAATTGGGGAGGTTCTTACTTTGTTTGATCTAGATTGGGGAACCCTAATTTAAATACTCTGATGTAGGTTGCCTAACATTAGGTACAACTCAGATTAAGGTAGCCAAATTAATTCTTCTCTCAATTGGCTTATAGGGAGTCTTTGTGAGTGGCAAATGTTTAAAACAGTTTTGTTATCTAAATTATTTAATTTTTCCATTTTTAGTATAGTAGGCATGCAGGTAAGCCCCTCAATCTTCACTCATGAAGAATGTTTGGGTGCATATATAAAAACGAATCTGCTTTCTGGTATGAGGGTACATGTGGCCACATAGGGAAGAAATGGAAAGGTTGAGTCAAGACTTGTGTGACCATGTAGTATGTACAGGGAATTATGTGAATTATGTGTATCAATCTCAAGATCTATTCATCATCTCTGATAATCTGATAAGGACGGCTTAGTTGATAAGGAAATAACGGGACACGGGAGATGATCTTGACTGTTAACTCATAGCTACTTCTCTGAAGTGCCATTGAATCACAAGTTTAATTTATATGAAACTTCAAACTCCCTTTCACCCAAAAGCACAAGGATAGTTTCCCACAACTACACAGAGCTGTATTTTTAACATACACAATACAAAAACCTCAGAAGCTTCAAGGTGTAGATAAAACCCATGTTAAACTATCAACTATATTTGTTATCATTAAGTGAAGTCTGGGGCATTTTGGTAGGATGGAAATCCCCTGAACTTCTCAGCCTTGATGGTATTAAACAATATTTTTGAGACCCATTAGTTTACTTTAAATCTGGGCAAAATGCCCCTGCTAAGGGTTTGGCCTTGGTTATACCAGGCAGCTGCATTCCTGGACAAAGGGGAACAGTGTTAACCTCTTAAAAGCAGGTTTGCTAGAAACTTAAAGCTTTTCAATAAGGCCACAATACTTACTTTTCAACAAGAAATCACAAGGATCACAAAAGGGGTCAAAAGAGGAATCTCAGATTTTTATCTATTCTCTTATTGGCTTCCCACATATTTCCCCCTTTTCTTTAAATTAAAATGATTTATTACACAGGAAAACTTTTAATAATAAAAAGAGTCATCAATTAGTTATAATCATCAGCTATAGCTGGATCTGATAGGATTTACAGATTAAACTATTTATTTATGGTTCTCTACATATCAAGGAATCAAAGTCCAGTGGAAATGCTGAAATAGGGACACTGACACAATATAGAACAAATCTATAGGCCTTGCCTTGGTAGGTAGATTAATTTATCAGGGGACTAAATGGATAGAAGAGCAATGCAGGTACATGATAGGAGGAAAGAAGTTAATGGAATTTCCCTTGTTGCTAGAGAGATCAGTGCATCAAGGAACTGTTGCACTTATTAGTAACTTGGGTCTCTTCTTTTGCAGGGAATGTGAGTCACATAGATAGAATAGGTTCTGAGGAAAGGTTCTGCCAAAGATGAGGGTTGCTAGATAACTTTCTGTAGAAGAGTTCAGTTTTCCTAATGTTAGAGGATCTAAGGTATGAGCCTATTCTGTAGGTTTGTGGTTTTTTTTCCAGACTAAATGAAATGAATCCTGTTTTATGTATTAATAGCTTCAGTTGTTTCAGGAGACCTAAAGACCTTCTTCTGGAGCATAAAATGAGCTAACCATATTCTTGTGGTTTCCATGGGATGGGAATAAATTAGTCATTTTTTTTTGGAAAGACATGAAACAAATCAAGGTTTTTCTCAGGGTTCAGACACATACCAAAGAAATGTTGTGAGATATTCGCTATCCCAAAATTGTACCAAGATCTGTCATGTAGGGCTTAAGGGCCTTGAGACACAAATTATATTAGTTTAAAATATTTTATTAATGGATTTAATATTAAATATCTTGCTAATCTTAATGATCACTCTTGGTCACTTTATCTTATTTTACTTTCAAAAATACTCTGTTGCTTTTATATAAATACAAACAGAATTTTTCCACTAACCCAGTGGCAAGAGTATCCTCTATAGGAATATATTTATCTAGAAGCACTGAACAAATAGGTTGAAGGAGTTTCTCAGACTTTTTAAATTCAATAATTCTTTCCTCTGGAAAAAGTCATGAATAATGTATTAGTTTGTTTATTGACATTTCTATTGAGGAAGAATCAAAAGGAAAAAGAATACCTATTGTGACTATGATATGCTGTTGCATAGATAACCCATAGAGCATCACTACACAGATCTTAGACAGTCATAGGTGGTTGATAATGAATGGGCCCCAGAATTAAACAGGAAGAGAGCAAAATGCGTTGCTTTTGAGATGCTTATGAAATGACCCCAAATTTTGTTGTTGTTTTCCTGAAACAAAGGCCCACTTTAAAAACATTATTTTATTCTGTTCTGATATTGTAGAACTTTGAGTCATGAAGTACAAAGTGTCCAAAGAATTAAAATGGAAGTGACTCAGAAGACAATGAATAGAAACATGGAGAGTATGAATGGATTGTAAACACATTTCGAGTAAAGAATTGTGTAAGAGAAATGGCAAATAAGACCTCATTGGAGAAGTGTAGGACCAAAAAGAGAGTTAAGTTAGGCTGGTAATGAAGAGAATGAATGATAATTAATGACAGCCCTTGTTGTCCTTTGTTATTCAGGCAACATCAAGAAAATTAGGAGAAGGGTTTTAACATGTAGAGTAGAACCTTTATGGAATGTTTTTGGAAGGAAACATAGTATGACATAAGAATCATATAGTATGATGAAGAATGAATAGGTTATATTTTGATTTGTTGTAGTATTCACATTGGATCATAGATCCATCCAAATATAGAATAATGGAAAACTTGTACTTCTTCCTATTTAATATAATTCAATGACAGTTGGTTTAAAGCTTTTGCTGCCCACCAAATGAAATGAATTCTTTCCATTGCATGGTTTACAGAACTATAATGCAATGCTAAACTTACTGTTAGTATTCTCTTGTTCCTTTTGCTATTTTATAGTAGAGCAAGAAATAGGTCACTGGAAATGTACCTATTTTGGTCTACACAGCTCCTACTACCAGAATATTTGAACAAACAAGTTAATTCATTAGTGTGGGTTCTGAAGACCTTTATAAGATTCTTAGAATCATTTAATCTTAGAGTTCAAAGATCTTTTAAATTATCCAGTCAATCCCTACTGAAGCATTGATATCCTCTGCAGCTCTCTAAGATTCATTATTTTTGTCACTAATAACACTGGAACAATCTAATAATTTTAGCTATTTAAACAATAGGACTCTTATCAGTCTTTCACACACAATGAATTTTTAGTGAGCTACCTATGGATGGTAAAATCAATTGTTTATGTAGTATATTTATATTTTAATTTTAGTGTTAAGGCTGAATGATATAATCTATATGGTACATAATATTTTTATAGGAGTGTGAGAAAAATTGACCTTGATAAATCAATCAATCAATAAGCATTTATCAAATATGTAGTTTATTCCAGGAAAAACTATGGGACATAAAGATAAAAATGAAATTGACTTTATTCTTAATAAATCCATAAATGTCCATTTAGAAGGCTATTGCACTATTATAGGCAAGAGGTAGTAAGTTTGTATCCTAATATTGGAGGTGTAAGGGTTAAAATAGGGGTTCCATTTTGGGTCTTGTGAAGGCCAATGAACTGCTCTCCTTTCCAGAGCTTGACTGACAAAAGAAATGATTTTATTTTTTTCCTCTTTCTGTCAAAAAATCTTGTAGCAAATTTTCAATATCAATCCATCTGTGATCATATGTGCAAAAAATGCTCTCTAGCTTTTTAATAATCACAATTAGATCATCCTCAAAAGAAGGTTATTTTGTTTAAATTTCTTAATATCTTGGGGTGGTGAATGGTGTATCATGCCTTAGCAAAATTACATCTCCATTCTTATTAAAGGTGGGTACTTCTTTTAAGGGGAATAGGCCTATAACTGTATTATTTTCTGTTTCTGCCTTTTGGCTTTGTGTTTGAGTTGCAATAGAGCAAGTAATGGGTATAGGCTTGGAAATAGGTCAAGGTGGGAAGAGTTTGGGTAGATTTAGAGATAGTTACGACAGGACAAGGAGGAGTTTGAGTAGCTTTAGAGATAGTTAGAACAGAACAAGGAGGAGTTGAGGTGGTTTGAGAATGAGCAGAATTGCATGAAGCAGGACTGAATGGAATCTGAGTTGGGTCTAATGATGAGACAGTGTTGAGAGATAAATCTCTCTTCTTACTCTGGGGGTTTCTTAAGCTTTTCTCAATACTTTTTATATAAGCCTTGGGATCCCCCAGACTCTCCTCCAGCTTCTTTTCAAGGTCACTTGAATTATTTTCTAGTTTTTCTTCAAGGTGAGCTTTTAGTTCAGTTTTGAAGTGAAACAAACTATTATTCTGTTTCTTCTAGAGGAGGAATAGGCAGAATGCCAAGCCTCCTATAAGTATGTATAGATATGCATACATATGTATACATAAGTATAAGTATGGCTAGGAACAGTGCTATATAAAGCCAGTGTGTAATATTCTGTTGTACTATAAGCCATTTTAGGTAGACAAGAAACAGCATCACAATTTGAACTAGACTACCCAGAATCATAGTCAATTTAATTGTTAATTTTGTTTGCAATTCTACTTTCTATCAGTAGATGGCTAAAGGATCAACAACTATAACAGAATTAACTGCTAGGAACTTGACTCAGGGATAGTTTCAGTAAAAAGTAAGGAAAATGATCAGAAGGTTGTGGGTTCAAGGTCCCTTTGTGCCCGCCAATTAGATGTAAGGGTTAAATTAGGAGTTTTGACAAAATAAGAGAGCAGCTTTTGATAATTTAAATTTTAATGAGAATATAGTAAATTTGTAAATTAATATTATCCCTTTAAGCCAGAGAAAAGAAAACTTCTAGTAGCTTTTAACAATTAACAATTTAGTTAAATTAAAATAGATATAGTAAAAGAATATAGTAAAGGAGATAAATATAGGAAAGAGGTAGAGAAAGAAAATTTCCTAATGTCTATACTAGTTATGCTATAACTACCTATATTTACTACCTAAAATTGTATAAATATTAAAAATGATAAAGGCTAGTATAAATATATAAATTAGTAATTTAATTAAAGCCATGTTTATAGATAAAGTTATCAGACCACGCGCTTGTAAGCATTCAAAACTGCCGCCTCCATTACTGTCTCCAGTCTGCTGGCCAAGAGCCTAATGGCAAAGAGAGGCCACTCCCTCCTAACCCAGGAGATTTAAGCTCTTCCCTGGGTCAAGATGTAAGCCTTCCCAAGCCCCAAAACCCGGAAACGGAAACCAGTTGGACCATGTTGGATCATGGGAAATGTAGTTTTGATACATTTCCCATGTCCATAGAAATATATACACTTTTAGATGGCATTTTCCAAATTTCACTTTTACAATTGTCTATATCTACCTATAACTAATAACCAACCCACAAAGTTCTAACCCAATCCAGTCCAATCAAAACCAACCCAATCAGTGTTTAATTCAACCCAATTAGGTCTGTCAATGAAGACCAGCCACCTTCCAACCCAGAAAAGATCATAAAGGCCTCTAAAAGCTAAGACCAAAAAGCCCTCTCTGTAAACTCAGGCCTGCTTTTATATTCCAGCAACTAAATGCCAAACACCAACCCAACACACTCCCAGCAGCCAACTTCCCTGCAACTGCCAGCCCCAACTGTCAGCAACTGCCAGCCCAATCAATTCATGCTTGGCCCCTTTTATATCCTTCTCCTATCTCACTTCCTGTCTCTATGGTTACTCCTTCCTATCTCTATGGCTTCTACTTCCTCTCTCTATGGTTTTTACTTCCTGTGGGCTGGTTAATCCCTACACATCTCTATGGTAAGAGGACCTTCAGGTCCCCCATTAAATTAAAAAAGGAATAAAGAATTCCTTTTTACAGAGGGACAATATGCAATATTTACATATATAATTATCCTTTTCATATCATGACTTTGCCCATCACTATTTAGAATATATCATGAGTTGCCATAAGAAATGAAATGGGAATTTTTTGGAAATTTTGTAGAAGCTGCAAGAAGGCCAGGAAATAACACAAAAAAGTTAGAAACTCAGAAATGCATAATTAAACTAAATTTCATAAAAAATTCTTGCAAATTTCCCATAAAATTAAAAGAAAAAAGTCAGACTTCTCTGATACAAAGAGAAGGACATAAAATTTTACATGGATTTTTCAAGATTGTGTGATGCCATATCCTTAAGTCTCATGATGTGGCAGGGGTAACTTTCGGTGTATGTATGGAAAATAAATATAACATTTAAATGCAGGATAATCAGAAGGAGGGTGCTAGTAGTTGAAAGTTCAAAAAAGTATACGTATGCTGAAGCTGAGTTGTGTCTTCGAGTAAATTAGAGATTCTGTGAGGAAGAGATAAAGAGGAAATACATTCTAGAGATGGGGTATAGTCACCACAAAAACCTAGTGAGAGGAAATGGAGTGTTCTGTGTATGAAAAACAAAGAGCAACCCATTTTTGCTAAATTGTATACTGTGGGAAGGGACAATGATGTTGGTTTGATTGATTAAGGTTAAGTTGTAAAGGACTTTGAAGGTAAAACAAAGGAGTTTGTAGTTCATCCTAGAAGAAATAGGTTGCCATTCACATTCAATGAATAGAGGGAATGCCATGATCAAATCAGTATTTTAAGAAAATCATTTTAGCAGTATGTGGAAGATGAACTGGGATGTTTGTTGTTGTTGTCATTTTCATTTGTGTCTGATTCTTCATGACCCCATTTGGAATTTTCTTGTCAAAGACACTGGAATGGTTCACTATTTCCTTCTCCAGTTCATCTTGCAGAAGAGGAAACTGAGGCAAATAGGGCTAAGTGACTTGCTCAGCCTCCCAACTAGTAAGTGACTAAAGCCAGATTTGAATTCTGGAAGATACATCTTTCTGACTCCAAGCCCAGAACTCTGTCCATTGTAACTCTTAGCTGCTTGGCAGAGAGGTCCATTAGGAGGTTATTTCAGTAGTTCATTTAGGTGTGAAGTAGTGAAAAGCTAAACTAAGTAAAGGCTTTTGAATAGAGAGAGGGAGTCAAATATGAGAGATGTTGTGGAGGTAGAAAAGTCAAGATTTAGTTATTCATTGGATATATGAGGTATGGAGTCAGAGCTGAGATTAATAAAGGAGTAAGGATAATGAGAGATAACAAACCTGAGAGTCTAGAACAGTGGTTCCCAAACTTTTTTGGCCTACCACCCCCTTTCCAGAAAAAATATTACTTAGCCTCCTGGAAATTAATTTTTAAAAAATTTTAATAGCAATTAATAGGAAAGATAAATGCACCCTTGGCCATCACCACCCCTCTGGATTGCTGCAGCACCCACCAGGGGGTGGTAGCACCCATTTTGAGAATCACTGGTCTAGAAGAATGGTTAAGCCCTTGACAGAAATAAGGATATTTGGAAGGGGCAATGGTTTTGAAGGCTAGGCGATTTGTTTTGTTTTGGACATGATGAGTTTGAGATGCCTCCAGGATATCCAGTTTGAAATGTCTCGTAGGCAGGTTGTGATGTAGAACTGGAGCTCAAAAGAGACTGAGGCTGTCTAATTAAGTATTATTAAAACTGTAGAAGCTGATGACATCAATTAATCAGTCAACAAATATCGATTGAGAATTTACTATATGTCAGGATTTAGGGATTCTAAGAAAGAAGGAAGGAAAAAGCCTTGGTCTATTTTGTGTAAGGTTCTGGGGCCATAGATTATTTGCTGTGCCCCATTTGAATGCACTTGCCTTTCTTAAGTAGCAATGCTTCTTCATGGAATCAATCAGTCAATTAGATCTAGAAGTGACAGGAAGCAGGCTTTAACTGGAGGGTAAGGGAGGCAGATAGAAAAGGGTTGAGGAGTGAGACATTTATAATAAAACAGAGAACAGGGAACAGAGGCCAATCAAGTATTTAGACAGAAGACCTTTACTGAGGAACTGACAAGGGAAGGTTCATCTCAGAGGAAATAAATTAAGGAATCATTTATGTTTCAAGTATAAGATTTATTTGGATGTTACTTATACAGCTGGAAGTTAGGATTAATGTGGACATTTGAGTATTGATAGAGTTAAGGATTTTACCTGATTTTATGAGTACAGGATTTCTCCTGGGTGAGAAAAAACTCCCTCTATCCAGCATGTTCTCTGCATTTTAAAGTCAAGAAATTCCTAGAGTACTGATACATTAAAATAATAACAATAACCAATAATTTATATAATAGTATAAATAATAATAATAATTTTAAAATCATGTCGGACTCTTTGTGACTCCATTGGTTCTTGGTGAAAATATTAGAGTGGTTTTCCATTTTCTTTTCCAGGTCATTTTTCAGATGAGGAAACTAAGGGTTAAGTGACTTGGCCAGGATCACAGAGCTAGTAGGTAACTAAGACTAGATTTGAATTCAGGGAGATGAGTTTTTGGCTCCAGATCTGGCAGACTATCCATTGAGTCACCTATCTGTTCTTAATAATAATAATAATAATTTATATAATAATATAAACAATAATAATCATAGCTAACATTTATATACTATGCTAAATTCTTCACAATTATTATCTCTTTTGATTCTATAACAACTATGGCAAGTAGGGGATATTGTCCTTGTTTTACAGATAACAACTTTGGGACTGAGGAAGGTCAAATGACTTTCCCAAAGTCATATAGTTAGTAAATATATAAGCTACATTTGAACTCAAGTGTTCTTGACTCCACAAGCCCAGTGTTTAATCCATTGTACCACCTAGCTGCATAGGGTCACATAGCCAGTATGTGTCAGAGTGATAACTGAATCCATATTTTTTGGTTTTGAGTTTGGATTGCTACCCTTTACATTATGCTGACTTTGAGTTTCTTATCTATTTATTTATCTCTGTGTGTAATATCCTATCATTCTATGTCATAATAAAATTACTTGTGATATATTCAATCCCCATGTGAGTTATTTAGGTTCAAATTATTCTTTAGAAATAGATTATGACCTTGGCTCCAACCAGCCATAGGATATAAGTTTCAGAGAGAATGCTGACTTGGACTGGTAGAGGTAGTTTCCTATGACAATGAAATCATAGATTCCTTAATTCGTATGGCAAAGTAGCTTGGAAGCCTTCCATGATGGTAAGTGGCATTTAATTTCTTTGTACTTTTCATAAATGGAAACCATTTTCCAAAGGGACTAAAGAAGTGGACAATTTGTCAGTGAAGATATCTGATATATTTCAGTTAAAAACAGAAGATTCAGCCATCTTAAGAACATCAAGCCTAGATGATTTCCCCTTCCTCCACCCTCCTGGTCTTTTTATCTCTCTATTTTCCAAACAAACAGGTAGAGGCTTGAAATGACTGATAGGTGCAAACGCTCCTTGTGGTAGCTCTTTGTAAAGGAAATTTATAGTCATGTAAATTCAGTAACTAAAATAACAATCTCAGGGTTCTCATTTAGTTTCTATTTTTGTACAAAAGACTGAAAAGGTGGGATCACTGTTTATACCGTTACCTATCATATACTTACTCTTGAAAACATTTCCATTGACTCTTTGGATGGGTGTCTCAATATTTTGGAAGAGGCAGAACAAATGCTTGACTTCATTCACTTTACTGCTATTATGATATCAGGGCATAATCAAAATGGGACCCTTGTTGGGCCATTGTTCCATTTTTAAAATGCTCAAATTCCATTTAGAAGTCTCCCCACTCCCCATTCCAGTTACCATACAGTAGGAGAAATACACTACGCATCAGAGTGAGAATGTAGAAGTGTCACTTTGGTTTTGGTATTCAAAACAAATCAAAGAGACAGATTGGATGCCTTTTCCTACTGCTGACCCAGGAGGAGAACATGTCTTTCTATCTCCAGAAGCCAACATCACCCAGCTGTCAATCAACATCATGCTAGGCAAAAACAATATAACTGATTACATCTGTTGCTGGTTGATTTGATTCTTATTGACAGCTAAGTAAGCCAATGACACTTGTGGAGAAAGGGAGGCATGTTCTTTTTCTCTATATTTTTAGGTATTCCATAATATTTCTGGTATTCTATTTGTACAAAATTCCTGCCCATGGCCCTGATGTATTCCTTATCAATTAAAGGAACTGATTAAAAAAAAAAGCTGGTCATTTCCCCCTCTACTAATGGAGTAAAGTACCTTTTTATGAAATACAATTAAATGAAATCCATTCATATCTCAACACCGTGTAGCAGCTTGCATTCTCAGAATAAGGTACAAGATTTGGAAAAATAACTTTCAAATCCATAGAACATGATTTCTTTGTCACTGCAGAATCTACGTTTTTTTTTTGTTGTGAAGTATTCCCTCCACTAACACATATTTCAATCCCTCACTGTTTCCATTCTATGAGATTTGTGTCCATATTTTTTCTATAAGTCCTCCAAACTTTGGAGATTTTCCTTTTTGTCTTTTAGATGTCTTGGATTTACCAGTGTACCTTTTGACTTGTCCATTATTCTTACTACATGAATGGTTCACTTTCTTTTCCAGTTATATGTAACCTCGATGATATCTTTTATAGCCATTAACCACCATCCCTTAGGAATTAAAAAATATGTCGTATCATTAACCAACATCCCTTAAGAATGAAAATATGACCCCACAAGATTTATATTAAGAACTTCATTACTTCCTTGACAGTCTCTTAGGATTATGAAGTTGTTGGGACTACATGGTTTAGAACTTGCAAAATCAGAAATAAAAGTCATGAAAATCCCCATATAGTAAGTTTATCTCATTTCTTTCCAGACTTCTGTTCTTACTGTGTTTTTGTTCCCAACCACCAAGGATAATAACAATAATACCATTAATAATAGCAATGTAATCCTGAATTTATTCAGTTTTCCTCTGAGGGGCTTAGAGTGATTCATATATGTTTTCTCATTTATACTGAAAACATTCTAGTAAGTTAGAGAGTGATGGAAATAATCTTATCTTAGTTTGATAACTATCTTTCTTATTCCTTCTTAATGGCTGCTTGCTTCTCTCTGCCCACCCAGTCCTCCCCTCAAATGTGTTCAATAGAGAAGATTGTATGGTGTATGCTTGCTTTTTCAATTTATACAATACTTTTTTTTAGGAGTTTGGAGGGAAGTTTGGTGGTGCTTATCAATGTAATTCCCTGTGTGAGATAGTGTGGAAAATTCAAAGAATTGGCCAGAAGCAATGTTTAAAAGATGCACCATTTCTGTTTATCAGAAATACAACTCTCCTTAACCCAGGAGTTAGAATACCTCCACTTTCAGATGTAGCTCTTGGCAAATCGTAATTTCCACATCTAGTTGAGCTGATTACAGGGAAAGAATAGGATTCGTGTAAATCCCAGTTGTCAAATATCCAATTTTGGAATGAATTAGTTGAAAAAAAAGGCATACAGTAAAGGCTGAGAGATGGAGCCAGGGCAGTTTTTACATTCTGAGAGCAACAGGTTATAAAATGTTTCCTCACGGAATTCTCTCTAATGGTATAGTGTCTTGCGACAATGCTCTTACTGTAACTGTGGGCTTTGTGTTCAACATCAGGACGAATGTTGCCTACAGGAATAAAAAAAAGAAGCCAGGTTATCATGAGAATGCCATTATGGTTTTTGCTCTGTTTATCTTTAGATTAAAACACTAGCTTTAATTTAGAATTTAAAACCTATTTGCAAGCCTGAAATAAGCAACCCTGGAGAACTGTTGGTCAGACTTGAGCAGGGTGCTTGTGTCCTTGCTCTTTTGGCTCAGTATAACCTAAGAACTGGAAGTTTTTCCACCAGGTTGCCTCCATTCAGACTTGATTACAGGCAAATCTACAAAAGAGGCAAAATGTATTTCTGGTGCCTGTCCTGTGCTTTGCTATCTCCCCCTCCCCACCCCCTGCCCCAACCTCTTCCATTCAAAACTTTATAGAAGAGAGTGGGAAAAAATACCATTTAGGGAGTCAGAACATGAGTTCAGACTCTCTCCTCTGCCATAGTTCCCTAGCTTATCCTACATCTTACTTTGTATAATTAAATTTACTCTTAAAAATAAAAGAAAAAGAAAATACATATTAGGAAAAACAATTGATATTACAAACATAGCTTATAGTATATGTGACATTCTGTACCTATAACCTCTCATTGCCTAAAGGGTGAAAATCTGATTGGTTAGTTCTTTTCTGCTGTGGGCAAATCAGTCAAACCCTCTGGGCTTCAATTCCCTCCCTCATCTGTTGCAAAGTAAGGGGTTTAGATCAAGTGCCCTGTAAAGGTCCCCTACACTTTTATGATCTATGATCTTGTGAACTCATCAAGTACCCAGATGCCTTATTGTTCCTCTAGTCTGCCTATTCTACAAGTGCCCCACATTTTGGATCCTTCTTTCTCTACTTTAAAAACTTGCCCCTCCCAAGCCTCATCCTTTCATAGGCTTTATTCTTTGTTAGATGATCTGACAATATAATGGCTGAAAAGAATAATATTTATTACTCACAAATAAACTTAATTTTAATAGAACTCATGCCTGTCCCCATAGTTCAAGTGAGGCAATATTTGTAAGGTACTTAGCACAGTGCCTGGCACATAGTAGGTACTATTTTATAAAAACCTTCTTCCTATCTCCTCCCAATTCCAAAGGAGTAAATGATGGACACTTTCTATACCGTGGCAAGTAAATGGGAGTGATATTTGGTGAGAGGGAGACCTTTCAGTCTACTTGTTATCACACCATATATACTACCATCAATGCTGATTGAACTGATATTGATAGATAACCACCTCATTTTGTACTGGGGAGAAAATTTCTAACTGATAGCACAGTTATTAGATAGAAAATTGGATCCCAAGTGAAGACCTGGGTTAAAATAGTTTGCTGCTTAGTAACTTCAGTGGCCACTGGCCAGTCACCTGACAGCTCTGAACCACAGACAAATTTTAATTTATTGTAATAGAGGAATTGTTGAAATTACATTGTTGAAATCACCATTATAGGACCCAGAAATATTTATATAGACAGTTTTTATATCAGGGTCTTATGGAGGAAGTCAGTGGCACAGTGTATGGAGTATTGTTTCCTAGAATCAGGATCATGTCTGGCCCCAGAAACTTCCTACCTGTGTGGCCTTGGGCAAGTCTCTGTATTATGCGCTGTCTGCCTCAATTTCCTCAACTGTAAAATGAGGATAATAGTAGTACCTACCTCCCAGAGTCATTGTGAGGATTAGATGAGATAATATTGGTAAAAGTACTTAGCACTGTGTCTGACACATAGTAGGAGCTATTTTAGTGCTTATTCTCTTTCCCTTCTCTTAAAAAAAACAATAATAGTGGGGAAGAAAAACTTTAATGAAAGTCAAATCCTCAAAAGCCAAAGTATTCACAGGCATACCAATTAATATTTTAGTACCAAAGCAAAGTACCAATGGTATCAAAACTTTAATTGACAACTGACTAAACAAAGTATGGTATATGAATTCCATAGAATATTTTTGTGCAATAAAAATGGATGACTTTGACAAATTTACAGACTATGAGATGATGTTGAATGAAGGAAGAAGAACCAAGAGAATCTATGACTATGATAATGTAAACAAAAAGAATATGAAAAAAGAAGCTAGACTTTATATAATTGTAATGAGTACTCTTATGCTAGAGAGGAACTAATAAATCAGATCTTCACCCTCTAGGCAGATGAGAGCTACAGGTACATAATGTTACATACACTGTAAGATGTGTTTACAATATCAGTTGTTTTTGCTCAATCTGTGTTTTATTTAAGAGAGGCTCCAATTCTATTGAGTAGAAGGTAGGATAGGATAGGAAACTATGTTTGAAAATCAACATAATGTAAAAAAAAAGACAATTAATGAAACATTCTTTCAAATGAAAATAAAATATATAGATATGAAACATAGTACATACTCCAGTCAAATTTTAGAGGCATCTGTAAAACAGATCACATTCCTGACAGATCTGTAACAGGACTAGCAAGTATTATTAAAATAATTTATGGTTAGTTGGAATAAATATTTGACTCCATCACCTATATTTCATTTGTTCAAAAATCCATTAAAAAAGAATATAGAATTTTTTGAATAGTGTTCTAATGTGAATGAGGGAATAGCAATTACTCCTTTGGTGCTTTAGTGGGACGTTTTATTCATTTTTATCAGTAATGTGCAATGCTGTAGCACAGCCACCCTATCATTTTAAAATTAAGTATTATTATTATGCTATTTCAAAGAATGCTGAAGATGCAGACATTGCTTTGGAAACACAAGCATATATATCATATATATGTTCATAAAATATATATAAAATGACAGGGAAACATTTCATAATACAGTACTATGATTAATGAAACATAAAGATATGTGGTTTATAAACTTTCTAGTGAATGAGACCCAACAAAATATGCAAATCATGCACAATTTATACCCTTCTTTCTTTTTTGCACACTGATTAAGATTTTCAGGCTGTGCCTGCATGTAGAAACTGGTTTGACTGCTGTAACTGACTTGCCTGCTTTGTTTTGACTAGCTGTTGCAGTATTCTTATTCTCTCTGGTAAATGCTTGAATTTTATCTGCATTGGCCAGAATCCACCTTCAATAGCTCTTCATCTCGTTCTTTTATCTCAGCGCCTCATTTTTGAGGTCAATATAAAGGATTCTTGAGATGTAGCAGATATGATTTTAACAACCCCACATTTTCAAGGCAGATTGGTCTAGGATGATGATTTCTTTGAGTCATCGTCATTGTAGAGACTTTCCGACAATGCTAAATGTTTGTGTGTTATATATAAATTGGCACTTTGATTTAAGGGATGAAAGGCTGGGGAACGGGGTGTGTTGTTTGGTGTAAGGAACTTCCACACAGGAAATTCCTTCTGCTAATGTAAACAGGGAATGCATAGTTTTAGAAAGTTTCCTGGGAGTGATGAGAGATTAAATAAGTCGCCCAAAGTCACAGGCAGGATTTGTGTATGGGCACCTGTTATTGAACATATGCTTTGCATCATAGCATAGATATCTACTCATCAACTGGGGTATTTCAAGGAACAGAAACACAGTCAAATCCACTTCTATGCTATCTACAGGGTTTATTAATAACCTATAATCTACCAGTGAAACACTCATCACACAAAAAGGATACAGAATAAAATATACTTCTGCAGCACACCACCTTTGGATCCCAATCCTGGTCCAAGACTTAGAAATGAAGTGGTTTGCATAACTACACAAAATTTAGATAACTGGATCAGTTCAGGCTGTAAATGGATTCGGTGTTGGTTAAGAGCCATTTAGATATACAATGAAGTAGAAAAAATGACATAGATTTTTCTTACAAATGTGCCCACTTAGGGAGAATAGACTATCCTATAATGGTATTTGAATACCAACACAGAGGTTGATAGAATTCTTTTGAAATTAGGGGGCCATAGTAATAGATCCATGAGATATCTAGCTGTTTCTTCACATGTGCCCTACTTATTCCTAAGGATAGGAACCAGTCTAACCAGACTGTGTTAAGTGGCATGCTTCATTAGCTTAATAATCCATATCACCCTGTTCAGATTCATGTTGCTGCCATCTACTGGCCTTCTGGCCACTTTCTCAAGGAATCTTTTTGGCTCCCAGTCTCTCTCCCCCCACCCCCAACTTCTGCTCCCAACCTGGGGACTTCAATATTCTTGTGGCTGCCCCTAGGAATACCCTGATCTCCCAATTCATCAGACTTCTTAACTTCTATGACTTCACTGCATTTCAGCCATTTAAAGTGTCATAATTTCCTTAGGCATTACTCTAATCCAAATTATTATGTACTTCTCTACCTCTTCCCCCCCCCCCCTTCTTCCCTCCCTCTGTCTCTCTGTCTCAGTCTTCTCTCTCCCTCCACTCTCCCTCCCTCCCTCCCTCTCTCTCTCTGTCTTTCTGTCTCTGTCTCTGCCTCAGTCTTAGTCTTCTCTCTCCCTCCTCTCTCCCTCCCTCTCTGTCTCTCTGTCTCTCTGTCTCTGTCTCTCTCTCTCTCTCTCTTTNGACAGAAAAAAATTGAATGAAAGCAATGACCAGAAAATGTTTACTTTCCCCATTATTTTATCATGTTTTGGGGGACAAAGAGATCACTTGGTAAGGGTAAAGACATATTCCTTTCACCTGTTATGATTAAAATTCTCTGGAGACTGCATATTAATTCATAATTATTTATAAGATAATAAAGGTCAGCATTAGAGAAAGTCACATAATCACCTGACTGTACCTAACTAATCTGAATTTTCTGCACTTGTCTCCATTTCCTAGCTCAAAGCAGCTGTGCTAGAAAAAAGTCTCCAGATCAAGAGAACCCTTCATCAAACCCCCTCTCTTAAAACCTTCCATAAAGTTACTTCTGGTTCTCTCTGGTTGAATAGACTTGACCTCAGTCCAGGTCAGAGGCCAATATTTAGGACACTAGTAGTCACAGGAGACAGAGAAAATGAGGCTTTTGGCATCTTCCATCGTACACATAGTACACATGCCCAATCAGAGGGTGAGGCTGATACCAACCAAAATGGGTTTTCAAAACTTCCCTTTCGAAAGAGGAAAGAGGAGTACAATTTAGATTAATTTCACTCATAACTATCCTATGGTTTTTTCTTTTCATCTATACTCCAGGTTGTGCTGGTAAATGTTTTACAATGCTCTCCCACCCCAAAAATAGACACATAGCACCCTTTGAAATTTAGTCTGCATTATTAATATTTTCTCCATCATTTTCTTAAGTCTAGACCAGTGGTTCCCAAACCTTTTTTGGCCTACTGCCCTCTTTCCAGAAAAAATATTACTTAGCCCCCTGGAAATTAATTTTTTTTAAATTTTAATAGCAATTAATAAAAAAGATAAATGCACCTGTGGCCATCACCGCCTTCCTGGATCTCTGCAGCACCCACCAGGGGGCAGTAGCTCCCACTTTGGGAATCACTGGTCTAGACAATAAGTCAAGGCCCAATTTGTAGCATTTAATAATTTCTGAGCTGTAAATACCCACATTGGAAATTTAATAATCAGCTCTCATGAGCAGGTTTGAGCTATTTTTAGCATATCCTTACTATATTACTTTATTTCTTATTAATGGGCCAATTTGCCCACATCTAAAACTCTTTGGCTTTGTGGTGAATTCACTTAACATATATATTTGAAGGCTGATTTAGTTCTGTTAAAATTTGTTTTTACCAAACACAAAGCAATCCAATTTTTAATTGGCCAGTTTTGCAAGGTCCATTTATAACATTGTTCCAAGAGGGAAAAAAAAAACTCACGATAGGTGGCAAAATAGTTCATTTCACCACATAATTTCCTGTTGCTTGCTGTGGTAAAAAATAAAATAAAATAAGGACTACATTCCCCTTAGATTTTTCTAACTCAACTATAGCAGAAGTACTCTATAGCAGAAGTAATTTATTTGAAATGTTTGTTTCTTTGGCAGGGTGATAGAGTCAAAGGAAGCCTGGGATTTAGAGTCAGAAGATATGGGTTCAGATCCTAGCTCTGTTCCTTCTGTAACCTTAAACAAATCAATTAAACTCTTTGGACTCCTGTTTCCTCACCTGTAAATTGGAGGTGTGAGACTGTATAATCTATGTCCCTAAATCTCTCTTCTACTGCCACACAATTTCAGTGGGCAAAGAGGTTAAGTTTCAGATAGATACATATAGGCTTTCTCCAGTTTCTCTTTGGGGAAGAGGAAGGCAATTATGAGGTATATGCTTTCAAAAGTAGGGATATCCTATGTTGCCATGATTATTTTTCCTCCACTTTTGCTTTATGGACCTGGGAAGAGAAGTTTTCAAAAGGGAGATAGGACTTCGGGGAAATTACTTTAGTACCTATGAACAAATAATAAGGGTAGTAATAAGAATGATTTTTTGAGAATGATGAATTATAGTTAGCTGTTGTTGGAAGCTTGAAGGGCACTTTGATAGAGTGGCAAGAAAGAAGAGAATAAAAACTAGTGTCTAGATATCTAATTTTCCTGAATATATTAGGCACCAGGGTCATGAAAATCCCCCAGCAAGTTTTCATTTCTAAAAGTAGTGTTCTATTTGATTTTCAGCAAGGGAGAATGGGAAGGGAGAATTGAGGAAAAGGTTGAGATTAAGGGCTAATTAATAACAGTTAAAACTTAGTGAGAAAGGAACCTAATTGTTCCTAGGTATTTATAACTTCTACTTTGTGGGTCAATTACAAAAAAATTACATTTTTCTGTGTATCAAAATGCCTGACAATATTGTCTAGCTGAAGGAACAAGTTGCCCAACATGAGAGAACATGTACCTAACAGGTTAAAACATAACTATTTCACCTCTATTTCTCCTCAGTTCAGGGTTCTTAGCATCCAAGTCTAAGAGTCTAAGGAATAGCAGCTACTTCTGAACTATAAGCCCTGTTTTCTGGCTGACCCCCCATAGTTACCAGTAAGAATAACTCGTGGAAAGATAGCCCACCATCTGCACCCCAACTCCTAATTTCTTCACTTGGTTCTTTGTTAGTAAATTTTCCTGTTCCCTCACCATCAATATCTTTTGGCTATGTTCTAGCTTATTACTGTTTTGAGAATGTGATTTTTCAGAAACAAATCTTGAATTTGAGAAATTATTCGAATGGTCAGAATACAGAAGAATCAGCTTCTTCATTTTTTCTGAACTTCTTAATTTAGCCCAACATGGCATCAGTATTTTTTTTAAACCCTTACTTTCTGTCTTAGAATCAATACTGTGTATTGGTTCTAAGGCAGAAGAGCAGTAAGAGCTTGGCAATGGAGGTTAAGTGACTTTCCCAGGGTCACTCACCTAGGAAATGTCTGAGGTCATATTTGAACCTAGGACCTCCCATCTCTAGGCCTGGCTCTCAACCTCTGAGCCACCTAGCTGCCCCCTTTTAAATTTTTAAAAAAATTTTAATTTTTATGGCATTAGCATTTTGGAGCTGTTTATTATTGATTCACTGAACTTGCAGTCCAAAAAGACAAATAAATTTTTAAAAATCCCAGATGTTTTTCACATGATCTGTTGTTTTAGAATTAATTTTTCATTGTATAAAGTGCTTGTGTAATAGGTTCTTTGAATCTAAGTTTGGATATTATGTTTTTTCCTGATAAATTTCATCTTAATAGATTTGGTTCATTCTTGTGGCTTGTAGAGATATTTGGATCCTACTTCTCACCTACAAAGTGCTAACTATCCCTTCCAATCTCTTTTTTTAAAATGTTCAAATAGGTCAACCAAAATATTATTTGTCTTATATACAAAAATGTAGACTAGTAAAGAATCAAAACCAAATAAATTCCTAGGACAATCTGATAGGGAACTCTCTTTTATTATGTCTTCTTTTCTTAGCTTCCTCTCCCATTTTCATTCTCTAATTATTATTTTTTGGTTCTGAGCATTCAAGCAGTTCCAAATCAAGTTAACTGTGCCGTCATCTAGCCCAGAGGTGATAAATATGGTGCCTACTGGTCATATTGCAGGCAAAATTCTTAAATGAGTATAGCCTAACCAGGTTAAAATGTAATCGGGAAATATTTAACAAAAAAATGAAAATATAATAGAACTTAGAAAATGTTAATATGTGGCTTTGCAAGTCAATATTCAGCCTACCCAGATCCTTCTGTATGGTTTAATGGCCCCATTTCTATTTTTGTTTGACACCACTGATCTAGTTTCATATCTCTATGTCATTTATAAGAATTACATGAAAAATTTTGTTGAAAATCAGATATACTATTATATATATACTATATAAAACCTGTGACTGTCACATTTCTGATAATTCAGGAAAAGAAATAAAGTTAGTCTGGTTTGACTTATTCTTGATGAAGTCATGCTTGTTCAGGGACTACCATTTTTCTTTATAGATGTTCACCAACTATTCCTTTAATGATGCCTTTTAGGATTTTGCTAGGAGTCAAAGCTATACTCTCCAGCTTGGAAAATATAGTTTTTTAGGCTTTGCTTTTTTTCTTTTATTGAAAATTGGTATAGTATCTGCCTGACTCTAATCCTACATCACTTCTTCTCTTTGCCACAAATCACAGCAATCATCTTCTCTAGTTCTTTCAATATTTGAAGGCAGAGAGGTGTAGGAGGTAATAGTTCTATGACTGGTGACTTGATTTAATTGAAGGCAGCTAGATGTTCTTTTACTCTCTTCTCACTTGTGTTTCAACGTCCTTAATGATTTTTGTTCTATTCTTCCCAGTTCAAAGATCATCTTCCTTGGCAGAGAAAACAAAAACACAGTAATAGTTGAGTAGTTCTACCTTTTCTTTGAATTGCTTATTGTAATTCTTCCACCCACTCTGAGCAAATCATATTTTTTTGATCATTTTGTCTTCAACAAAGCTTTAAAAAGGGACATTTTTTGTTGTCTCTTGTATTCATCACAATATACTAACCTTTCCCTATTTTATACATGAGAAAACTAAAATACAGAGTGGCTTGTTCAAGGTCATATGCTCAGGTCTTTTGACTCCAAATTTACATCATGCTTAGATCTTTTCATAAGGTTGACTTTTGTGAATAAACACAGCCCCTTCACGTGGAACTACATGTCATCTAAAAGCCACCCTCCTACACTTCTCATCAGGAGTATAGTCTGCTGTCACTCTCCTGGGCTAACTAACCATGTAGCATAGAGGCTGGTAGTTTCCCTATCAACCTTTCCCACATTTGGTATGGTGTTGAGAAGATCATGTACTCTTAGTTGTAGGCACAGTCAGAAGAAAGAGCAGCAATAAAGTTAGAGCAGAGAGAAATGCTTTCTGGTGTCTTCTGCCTAGAGCAGAGAGCTTATGGAATGAAATGGAGAAGTGTAGCTGGACCTATTCTTTCCAGAGCAACAGGGAAGCAGAACCTTCCCAGCACCTTGGATGAATCATATTGCCAATAGCCACTGCTATTCTGCCTTTGCCCCTATATTCTGCACATCTATTCCTCAACAAGCTGCTCTTTGAGATCTGAATCCTAATTTAGCCTATGACCTTCTAAAACAGAGTTTTCCAACTGATTCATAGCATAAGAGAATGGCAGTTCATTTATTTGGGGCATAGTTCTGCTCAGAGTTCTAAGAGAAATGTTTACTCGGAGTTCTGAGACAACAATCATTCAATTTGAATGTGACAAGCTATTTAATATTGGAATGAACAGAGAACAAAACATGCTTTTGTGATGTGTATATGAAGAATTGAATTTTACATTAATAACTGGGAGAAATATGGACACCAGAATTGTTCTCTGATGTGTTTACCTAATCATAGACAGATGATGAAAATTTACTTAGTAATCACAAGCTGAGGTAGAGTTGTTAACAAAGAAGACCCAGTGTCTGAACCTAGAAAGATAACAGAAGGGAGAGAAAGAGGGATCAAAGGATAGACTACAGAGCTGCATCTTCTAAGTTTGAAGCTAGAAGTGTTGGATTCTACTATTGCCTTTGGGGAGGAAGTCCAACTGAATAGTAGAACAGTTTGGTATAAGAGAATTAGAGAACTTACCCAGCTGGTGCATTAGTTTGAGAGCAGAAGCTTTATTCAACCTAGAAGCTGTGTTCATCAAAGAACCTTCATGGTCAGTTCCTGAGACAAGAAGAGGACATTGAAATTGGAAGCCCAGAATTGTGGATGACCCTGAGGATATGATTTTTCTTCACATGTGTTTCTCTGACAGCTTTCTGTAAAAGTATGCCTGTTCTCTCCCAGATACTGAGTATATATAACCCAATTCCATATATGGAGGACAGTATTATTGATAGGCTATTCAACCTTTCTCTCTCCTTTGTTGCTGAGGCTGAACCCCACCCTGGATAGGAGCTGGCTTCTCAGTTTATAAGTATATCCCCTCCTGGGAAAGTCTGTATGGGACAAGACACATTGGGTACAACATAACCATGAAATGTAGTAGTCTCCTGACATGAGTTTCTTGGAATGATGGAAGGAACTTCATCCAAAGGGGATGTTAAATTTTAGAAGATGGTTATATTTGCTTATGCTCTTGACAAAATGAATGTGCTGGGTATGGTGGTAGCCAGGTTCCCATAATGACCCCAAAGTGTCAGGAACAGGAGAAGTGAGAAGTCAGTGTTCCACCTCCTGCAAGAAGCCTTTCTGATCTTCTAATCTTAGTGCCTTCCCTCTGAAATTTTTTCAAATTAATCTGCACATATCTCGTTTGTTCAGGGTATTTTGTATGTTTTCTTCTCCATTAGACTAAGTTCTTTAATAACTTTTTGTTGTGGTTTAGTTATTCTGTTGTGCCTTTTTCATAACCCCATGAACTATATTTTCCATGGGATTTTCTTGGCAAAAGATACTGGAGTGGTTTACCATTTCTTTATTTTTCCAATGGATTAAGTCAAATAATGATGAAGTGACTTGTCCATGGTCACACAGATAGTAAGTCTCTAAGGCTGGATTTGAATTAAGGTCTTTCTGATTCCAGGCCCAGAACTCTGTTTACTGAGCCAACTAACTACCTCCTCCTAGAGAGCACAGGTTGCTTTTTTTTTTTTTTTTTTTTTTTTGTCTTTCTTCATATTCACATCACTTAGCACAATGCCTTGCACAGAGTAGGTGTTTGATAATGCTTATTAACTTGACTTGACTTACTTACGTAGACATCAGGCTAACTGATTCCTTCCTAGCACTTGTATTAAAAAAAGGCCTGCCTAAGACAGTATCAGAATATCTTCTTATTCTGCCAATCTTTTTGGTTCTAGAATGGCCATTAGAGTATGAAGCACCCTTGAGACAGATTCTTTACAAAGTGAAACTAGGACCCAGAATTATGGGAGGTCCTCTATGTGTAGTGGCTATAGGTCTTTATTCCTACTCATTCTTGTTTTTTAATTTCAGTATCATCCAGGGGATTCATTGTCCACAATTCAGAACTCAGGAGTATGGTCCTGCTTATCTAGGTCCCAGACAGACAGAGATTTCTTTTGGGGATCTTGTCAGACCCTAGAGAGTAGGAGCAAGTTTTGGGTATGACTTAGCCATTTTTTGTTCACTTTAGGAAATAGCTTCTGACTCAATCCATGACTGAGTGTGAATATAAAGCTTTTCCTTTTCTTAAAAAGTGTGCAGAATGCATGGGAGGAAGTCCTTGACATATGCAGGTTAAAAAAAAAAAGAGCTTGACTTATATAGTACTTTAAGGTTTACAAAATGCTTTACCTATATTAGCTCAAATGAGAAGTAAACTTTCTACTGAACTCCAAGCTTGCAAACTCACACCTAATAGGAGAAAGTAAATATTACTATTTCTTATCTTTAAAAAGATGGGCTCCCTGCAGGCCAGGGATTATGTCATTTTTTTTAATCTTGTGGATAACATCTGTGTCCTGATAGCACCACACTTAATAAACATTAAATAATGTTAATAATGATCTTTATCTAGTAAAGTCTTACTCTGATTCCTTATCATGGTATGAAAGTGACTCTGGCTTCTCGAAGATTTTACCAGAAGACCAAAACAGTGACAGGTCCTACCAAGCCGAAAAAGGTTTCCAATCTGAGCCTGGTCGTATCTCTGACATTTGGAGACCAAACAAGGTAAGGTCAGAAAAGCATTACCAGAGGAGTGGTTATACTATGAAAATGATGTCATAGTATGTTCTCTGGACTGGAAGTCAAGAGAAACCTGGGCTGAGAAGAGTCTTCGATGCTTTCTTTGTGAATTTCTTTATCTCTAAAATGGGAATAATAATTTCCCCTATATTGTAGGATTATTATAAGGCTCAAATAAGATCATGTATGTAAAATGCTTTGCATACCTTAAGGTATCATTTATATAGAATGTTAAGGTTTGTCAAGCATTTTGTATTATCATCTCATTTGATTCTTTTTCGATTGATTCTCAATTAAGCAGATGCTATACATTTTTCAATTTTATAGATGAAGAAACTGAAGTTCAGAGACATGAAGTGACTAATAACAGAGTAGCAGCTATTAAGTGTCTGAAAAATTCAAATTCATCAGTTAGTCAACAGATATTTATTAATCACTCTTGCTAGGTGCTGAGAATACATACATGCATTGTAAAAAGTGAAATTTGGGAAATGTATAAAACTACATTTCCCGTGATCCAACATGGTCCAACTGATTTCCGTTTCCGACGTCTTGACGCAGGGGAGAGCTTAAATCTCCTGGGTTAGGAGGGAGTGGTCTCTTTGGCGAGTAGGCGCTTCTGGAGGCGGCAGTTTTGAATGCTTACAAGCGCGTGGTCTAATGATTTTATCTATCAGCATGGCTTTAATTAAAATACTAATTTATATATTTATGAAAGCCTTTATCATTTTTCATTTTTATAGCATACACATATATGAATGCTATGTACATATGTATTATTATATCTATAGCTATAGAATGTCCCTGCCCTCAAGGAACTTGTACTCTAACATGGAAGACAATACATAAAAGAAATTCTGGTCTTCTTAACTGCAAATCCAGTACTTTGCTGTCACTCTATAAATATGGCCAGGTAGGTTCTGGCTGGATGCTATAGGCAGGATTTATGATTTCTGGAACAAGCACACCAACTTCTGCATCTCATTGTTTCCTTGTTAAGTCTCCCTCCAGGTTCAAAAGCATTCTAGGGGGTGGGGATGGGGAGGATGAATATCTCTGAGTCTACAGAAGATTGCAGAAATTTCTCTAATTGGCGTGTGTACTACCTCAGGCTGATCTGAGGGGAATTTCCTTTCCCTCTTAAGTTAATTTGCCCTCTCTCAATTCCAAACCAGGCACTTGGAGACTTGGATGTAAATCACTATCAGTGACCATATATACCTCAAGAAGCATTTTAAGGAATAGGCTTCCACTCCCAGGCTATGGTGGCTGTTGCTAAAGGACAATATCTCTTCCCAGTCCCCTCCCTCCGCCCTCTGGCTGGAGTGGAAAAGAGAAGTGAAGTGTCAGATGGGTGAAGAGAAGCTGAGGTTTTTCATGGGTGCTGCTTCAGGGAAGCAGGAGGAAGAAAGACACTGTGAGCTAGATACTGGTAGGCTCACTAGCTCTGCTCTGCTGGCCTAGGTGATTATACATCTTGCCATCTCTCTCTCCTTATCTCCATGTATTTCTCTGCCATGCCACAATTTCTTAGCTCCACTGACGTTTTCCTTTTGTAGTATAGGAATGGTGCATAAACTTCCCGCTCCTCCATTTCTCCATGTGACTTTGCTGTGTCTTGGTTGTATGACTTCTCTGCCTCTTGGCACGTAACTTCTCAATGAAGTAAAAGTTCCTTCTAAGGTCAAAAGCCCTTAAGGAACTGACCCTCTAACATGGAAGACAATACATAAAAGAAATTCTGGGCTTCTTGACTGCAAATCCCGTGCTTTGGAACTTAGGGAACTGTCAGTAATGGCTCCTTGCTAGTATTCCTATCCCGCTAAATCTCAATGGCAGCATTTCTGAGGGAGGAGTTACACAAGTCTAGGTAGTAGAGCAATTTTTGTGCCAGGGGAAGTACAGGAGAGCAGAACTTGCCAGCCTCACTCTTATCTGCTTAGCCCTTTTCAGCTGATTTGCATAGCAACCAAGGGAATTATGGAGGCTGAAAAGTATTTTCTCATCTCAGCTTTACCTAGCTCATTTGCAGTTTTGCTAAGTGAAAGCCCTGGGATAATTTAATGGGGACCTTGTCTAGGGACACAGTGAGTATTATAGAAGATAAAAGTAATTTGGGGTCATAAATCAGAAAGGAATTTAGATGGTGAGACCGAGTAGCAGCAAGGAAAAAAAAGGCAATTTCAAAGACACTTAAAAATAGCTAAAATCTTTTCTTGCTAACTGACTCGGTGTAGTTGGCTAGAGTCTATAACACAGGATAAAGATAGTCCTATGACTATATGTTGGAAGTGACAGACATCTCTCCCCTTATGGGAAAGAAACTTGACTATAGTTAAAGATTAGCTGCAGATAAGAAGCCTTGTATCACCCACCATATGACTTTTACCCTATTTATCCTGGCAACCAAAATCTCTGTGTTCCCTACAGATATAAATGTCAGCTATTATTGTTACTATTATTTGATTATTAATATTATAGGAAGTAATGCTTGTCTACCAAGACAAGAAAAAGCTATAATCTATGTTCATAGAGGGAGTAACATACTGCTTGCATCATTTGAAGTTTTGTAGTATCGAGACCATCCACAAACATACATATTTAAAGTTCTTCATAATCATGTTCCTAATTTTTCTTTCTGTGTCTTGTGAAAGTAAAGAAAAATTCTTAGTAATGCCAAAATGTGGTTAAGCATTTTGTCAAAATAGCTTATTGGGAGAGTCAGGCCTAGAGACAGGAGGTCCTAGGTTCAAACCCGGCCTCAGCCACTTCCTAGCTGTGTGACCCTGGGCAAGTCATTTGACCCCCATTGCCCACCCTTACCACTCTTCCACCTATGAGACAATACACTGAAGTACAAGGGTTTAAAAAAAATAGCTTATTGGCATGAAATATGGAAGTTTCATACATTTCTGATAACAAGAAATAAGGACATCATCTATAGTAATGCAGAATACTGTCTGTAGTCCAAAAATAGACTTTACCATAATTTATGCCACAAATAGATCACCCACACAAAACAATGAAATCTTTAAAAAGATAGAGAAACACAGTGTAATAGCATGTGGTATTCATTTCTTATGAAAAGACATTCCTCAGTGTTCAAAATAAAACTTGCTAGAAAGCAGAAAATTCAACAATTGAATAGGTTTCATGGAGCTAACAAAATATGCCAGCACATAGAGTAGAGGTCATTACTTGCAGATGACATAACTAAAATCAAGATCTCTAGATTTAGTCAAGAAAGAGTGAAATTCCCCCTCAAATATTTAAGAGTATATTTGCAGGAGATTTTTGAGAGTCTGAGGATAATAAATATTTTAACATAGACCAAGGGATGGAATGTGAAATTTACTGATTAAATCTTCTGGATATATGATGTGAAAACACAAAGGAGATAGAAAATGTAATAAAGGCAACACAAAGAAAAATCACAGAAGTTGGCTTAAGATAACAAATACACAGCAAACCAAATCATGTTTATGAACGCTCTTAGTCTGAATGAAATACTACCAAAGAAAATCTCCAGGATAAAAAAATAAATATATTGTTTTATTTTTCTCTTCCTTTTAATTCCCATGAGTCATCCATTATAGGATGGTTATAGTTTCACAGAACTACTAACTCAAAAGTTTTGGTCAGAAAGTTTAGCAAAAATAATTTCAAAAGCAACAAGACCTTCAGTTTAGATTAGAGCATTTAATAGATTTCTGAATGTACAGAGCCATCTACAAAATCTGCTTTGGGGAGGGAGGGGTTTGCCATGTCTGTCAAACAATTCTAGCCACTCCTCAATGGAGACTAAATCAGCGGGAGAAAAATAGTCAAGCTAGTTTCATTGGGGTAATCTGATTTTAGCAAAAAAACATTTTGGGCAACTTATTCCAGTATTCTAATGGATCTGTCTTGCTCATAGTAATTGCAACAACTCAGATTACTACCTGTTGAAGACAGACTAATGTCCTTCCATCAATCTGGCATGATTGGGGGAGGGGGGGAGGAATGGTGTCTTCCCAACATTCTGGGGGCCTTCCTCTTATTTTCATGCTAATGGTGTGGACACCACTAGAACAAATGAACTGACTCAGTTTTTTCTTTCAGTCTCTATGTAACCAGCTCCCATTCCATGTAACCTCCTCATTCAATAATTCCTCATTTGTAATATGCTTTTAGTCTGCTCATGCCTTGGTAAAACTGTCTTGGCAGATAAGATAAACCAGGTTCAGGATAATTGATGGGTCTCAAACCCACTGGTGAGTTAGGGGGATGTCTGTCCCAAGCACCTAGAGACTTCCTCTTGCAGAGTGGGTGGATAAGAATAATTAATTCTATTGGTCATGAAGGTGACTGAAGCAGGTAATGTGAAATGCTTAGAACTTGGGCAGATATTGAAGATGCCAAGACCATCCACTGCATCCCAGTGTCTTTTGTCTTGCCACTGGACTTCAATGACTCTGGAAGAAAGAGTGAGGTTGATGACTATGCAACTCTATCTCATTTAATTCTAATCATGAGGGAGTCAAAATATCACCCCCTGATGGAATTGGTCCTCTTTTAAAATGAAGGAAGCACAATGAAGGAACCCTACATACTCTTCTCTACTACTTTTTGATTGATCTTTACCTTTAGTTCTTCAAAAACTACATTGTTGTTATTGCTTACTTGTTTTCAATAGTGTTTGATTCTTTCTGACACCTTTTGGAATTTTATTGGCAAAGACACTGAAGTGGTTTGCCATTGTCTTCTCCAGTTCATTTTATAGATGATGAAACTGAGGCAAACAAGGTAAAATAACTTGCTAAGGATCATATAGCTAGTGTCTGAGGTTGGATTTGAACTCAGTTCTTCCCAACTCTAGACCTGGCATTCTAAGCACTATACCACCTAGCTGCCTGTAATCAAGAGATTATGGTATTCCATGACTTATAGCCATAGAATATCATTAGAACAAGAGAATTGGGCATAGAAACCAGAACTGTGATGGAACTCCTCAGAGAGAAAACTCCCTCTTCCAATGGAGGTTGACTTACAGCATTAGAATTGCCTCAAGAACTGAGAAGTTATGACTAACATAGGAGCACAAAACTAGTATGTGTCAATGGGATTTGCATCTATCAATCCATAAGTACAAGGTATTTATTAAGTACCTACTAGGTGCCAGGCATTATGGTAATTGCTGATACAAGTACAAAAGGAGAAACAATTTCTACTTACAATGAAGTTATAGTTTAAAGGAGTAGACAAATACATATTATATATATATATGTTCATATACATACATATACACACATATGTATACATACATATATGGATATATATAGATGTATAGATAGGTAGCACAAATACAGAAAGTATTTAAATACAAAATAGCTAGAGAGAGTAGGCACTAGCAGTTGGAGGGATGGATCAGAAAAGCTGTATGCTGATGATGCTGCTTGATTCTGATTCTAGCTCCCTGATTACTCCAGATGTGTAATTGTAAGAGAATGAACCATGCTCTCTGACTCTACCTCAACTACCTATATCTTTCCTTTCCTCATTCCACATTGCTATTAACAACCACAGAATCTTATAAAAGAGAAAGGATCTAATCTAACTGCCTTTTAATTTTCTTGATTTGTGAAGCCACTCACATAACTCATTAAATTGATTCTTAACAAAACAAACCTTTTCTAGTTCTTTGAAGATCAAGTAACTTTAAAATCTCATTTGAAAAGTCATTCTGTATAGAGTAAAAAGATATTTTCGCAATATAGTGCAGGTCAGTTCCTAAAAATTCAACTGTAGAGACAACTGGAAGAAATATTTAACCTATTCTTGTGGGCACATTGGCATGATAAGCCCTCAAGAAGAACTCAACCTGCCTTTATAACACTTTAATAAAAGCTAAAATCTGGAGGCCACTTAAAAGGAAAATGATACATAGTGCAGGAAGTAGAATGCCACTTATTCCATAGGGAAACAAATTCTTTGGTATAAGTGTACATTTGTCATCTATGTAAGCTTTTCAAAAGCTTTGAAGTATAAAAGAAGATGTGATAAAAGTTTGTTGAAATAAAACTTTAATTTGTAATCTGTAATTTCTAAATATAGAAGACATAGGTATATAAAACACATATGTAAGTGTATCTATACATAGACATACATGGATTGGGGTCTGGTAGAACTGGGTTGCCAGCATATCCCAGCAATAATATTCCCATTGGTTTCACAATGAAGGATAATAATGCTCATCAAAGTACATTCCAGAACCCTTAGCCCACATCCTATGCCCCCCATGGGCACACATATATGTGTGTGAATATATGTATACATGGTAGACCTCTCTATATGTTGATATCTATGGTAGATATCTATATCTCCATCTATAGCTATTATATCTTCATCTATCTGTCAATCTATCTATCTATTTATCCATCCATCCATCATTCCATCCATCCATTGATCCATCAGTAGTAGGATGATATAGTAGAGAAAGAACTGGGCTCCAAACCAGGAAGATTTGTGTTCAAATCTTGTCTCTAATTCATATTGTCTATGAGACCTTGGTATTTCATGTCTCAGTGTTTTTGGCAACTCTCTAAGACTATAAGATGAAGAGAAAAATGCCAACCTACATTGGTAGAGGGAGCTTCCTCAATCATCAGCTCCTATATTAGAGGAATCGTTCAAATACTATATGTGTGTGTTTGCATGTATGTATGAATAAGCTGTGTGGTATAGTAGATTGTAGACAGGAATTGGAAGCAAGACAGTCTATGTCCAATCATGCTACAGATGCCTACTAGTTGTATGTCTTTGGACAATTCACGCAAGCATTCCACACTACAAGCAATTGTAAGACTATATTGGTGATATGTTGATCATCTGCATTGGAGATAGGAATTAGCAAACCAAGGAGTTCTCATATTGATTAATTCATAGATCTGTGATAAACAAAACAAACAGAAAAAGCAAATCTGATTATGTGATTTCCCTACTAAATCAATGCCAGTTATATCCTATTGCCTCTAAGATAAAATATATATTCCTCCATTTAGGTTTGATAGCTCAACACAACCTGCTCATATTTCCCTGCTCTAGTCTCACTGGACAGCACCCTCCTCCACAATTCAGCCAAACTGGCCTCTTTGTCCCTTCTCTATGATAGTCCATCTGCCCTCTCCATATCTTTGGACTAGCCATATCTCCTGCATTGGATTCATTCTTCTTTTACCTCTGCCTAATAGAGCCCTTCTCTTCCTTTATGGTGCCGTTCAGGCAGCATCTTCAATATGAAGCCTTTCCTGATGCCTGCAAATGCCAGGACTCATCCTCCCAAACTACTTTGTATATATTCAACATGACCTAAAAGTCAATGTAGTTCTAAGCTACTAACGCTCAAGACTGACTTTTGGGGTACTCTAAACTTGTTAGCTTTATACTTAGGCTATGTATGTTTTTATATGTGTTTGTTGTGTTGCCTCAAAATATAAACTAATTGGAATTAAGGATTGCTTCATTTTTTTGTATTGGTATCCTCAGTGCCTCACACAGTTCCTGGAACATAGTAGGTGCTTAATAAATAGTTGCAGTTTGCTTACCTGTGTATATACATGTGTATATGTGTATTCTCAAATGTATGTTTGTACATATGTACATATATACCCACAAGGCAGAAATCAATCAATTTCTGTCTCTGATATACACACATACTTATATAAACACATATATGTGCATAAACACATATTACACATATTCTGTCAAATAAATTTATGTGCATGTCTGTATATACATGTACACATGTATACATAAAATGTAAAGTACATAAATAACTGTTCATACTAATTCCTCTGCACTTAGTCTCCATAAAGATATTCTACAAAAGTTACAACATTTTTCATTACAAAATGTTGAAAAGAAAATTGCTATTAGGATGACAGCAATATCAATGGTAATGAAATGTTTCTGTTGACTTTTACTGAAGTGATTTAGACATCTCAGGATGCCTACATACAACTTGCCAGTTTTTCAGATTCCTTTTATGCCCTCACATGGTAAGCCAATCCTTCCATGGTTGATGAGAGAACTAGATTACCAGAGAGAATATGTCAGCACAGTAAACTCCAGCCTTTCTCCAAATAATTGGCCAAGTGACTATGGCCTGATCATGACATCTGGAAGAATTACTGTCAACTCTACCTTAGTTCATAGAACATATCCAAAGGTATGGCAGCCTGAATAAATGTTTCAACAGTTCAAAACAGAGTCCATTCTCTCTTCTCCTTTCCCTTCCCCCTAAAGGACAAATTGCATGTCAACATGCCACTAAGTGCTAGAAATCGATGTTATGGCATCTCATGTTCTATTCAACTCTGATTCAATTTTTGTAAAGCAAATTTTCTTCCTAAAAATGTTGATTTCTTCATCTGGTATATTTCTCTCCCTCCCTCTCTTCTTCTCTCTCCCTCCTATCTCCCTTCCTCCTTCCTTCTGTCTCTCTGTATCCCTTTCTCTCCCTCCTTCCCCTCTCTCCCTCTCCCCCCCCCTTTGTCTTTGTCTGTCTCTCTCCCTCCCTCCCTCCTTCCCTCCCTCTCTCCCTTTTTCTCCCTTCCCACTCCCTCCATCTACTTGAAATCAGATGGAAATAGCATCAGGAAGAATTTATTTCTCTGTTTGCCTGCTTTGGCAGTGTAACCTCTACACAAGTGGGAGAAGGTGGAGGCTATCTTTGGATTATCTTTATTTTTAAAGCCAGTCTTGGTTGAGATGCTTTCCTGTAGAAAAGGTTACAGGAGATGTGAAAAAAGAGATAATTCCATGAGGCTCTTCAAAGATTGATGGTACTTAAAAAAAAAGATATTCTCAGTAAATACCCCCATACCCACCCCACCCCCCAGCCTTTACATCCAAAATAAGCTATGAGAATATGAGATAAATAACTTGGTTCCCATTCCCAGCCTGGCATTCCACTGAATGAACATTTCTACTTTGAATCCTTAGGTGTCAGTTTCTCCTAATACTTATATATGAGGAACTGTTTTATGCAGAGAGTACTGCTAGGGCACTTGCCCATACAGAGGGGACTGTGGACCCAGTTCTTTATTTTTTTTTTTAATTCTAAATTTTACAAAACCAAGCCAAAGAGCTTTTCCATAGACAAAGAAAGAAAAGATAGTACACAAATGAAATCACGAATCTCCTATATGATTTGCTTACTTCTCTTCATATCTATATAATAAATCCCATCCACTAGTGAGACCAATGCTAAGTAGAAAGTGTATTACATCTGAGTGCACTCTTCCTAGGAACTAAAATGACATAAAGGAGAGTGTGCTACTGAGTTATTGGAGGCAATTTTTTTGTTTGTCAGGTCAGGCCAATAAGAAATTATTAAATACTTCTTTTGTATCAGGTACTGTGCTAAGTTCTGGTGATACAAAGAAATGAGCTTGAGCTCACAATTTAATGGGAGAGACAACATGCAAATAAATTGTAGATAATCTCAGAGGGAAGGTACTAGCATTAAGAAGGATCAGGAAAAGCTGCTTCTTTTAAAAAAATTAATCAATTTGTTTGTTATATTAAAATTCCCTGCTATCTCCTCTCTCCCCCCTCCCACACTAGAGAAGGCATCATTTAACAAAAATATATGTATATATAAACTATATCTCTCATGTTTCTATTTATCCATTCTTTTTCTGGGGGTGGACATTCACAAGTTATTCTTCAAACATTAATTCTGTAAGTGCATATAATGTTCTCTTGGTCTTATTCATTTTGCTTTTCGTGATTCATACATATCTTTCCAGGTTTCAAAAAAATTAAAGTGTTCATCATTTCTTACAGTACAGTAGTATCCCATCACAATTCTATGCCACAACTGGCTTGGCCATTCCCCAATTGATGAGTTTCTTCTCAATTTCCAGTTCTTTGGCACGACAAAGAGAGCTGCCATAAATATTTTAGAACATATAGATTCTTTTGCTTTTTCTCTTATCACTGTGAGAAACAGACCCAACAGTGAATTAAGCTGGGTCTAAGAGTATAAACAGTTTTGTAATTCTCTGGGCATAATTCCAGATTGCTCTCCAAAACAGTTCGATTAGTTTACAGTTCTACCAGTAGTGTATAGTGTCCTCATTTTTTCCACATCAGGAAAGGCTTCTTAAAGAAAGTAAGATTTTAGCGGAAACTTGAAGGAAGTCTAAGAAGCCAGAAGGTGGAAATAAAGGACAGAATTCTATAGTGAGTGACAATGTTTGTGTGTAGGTTCAGGCTTTAACTTCAAATTGAATGTCTTTGTAAAAAAAATTGATGTCAGGTTGTGAAAAGAAATGGTGGGCCTACTCATTGGTGGCTAACAATTTGGTGGAACACAACCAGAATAGGGAACTGAGCTGATGATAACTTTAGAAAAAGACAGTTGAACCCTTTGGAGATACACCTAGAACCCTGAAGAGGAGACATAAGCAGCCTTGCTCTGGGATGGTGAAGCCAGAGCACTCTTACTACATTTAGATCAAGTCTGACAGTTTAGGGATAATGTCTCCCTCTTCCTTACTTCCTCTCTAGTCTTTGTAAATTGTTAGGCATATAAAGAATCAAAGATGTAAGGTCTGTGAAAAAGCAATGTGAAAAAGAGTTTGTTAGAAAGCACAAAAGGACTAGAAATCAGGAGACTTTTTTTCTTCTAGTACTCTTTCACAAAGCATTTAACCTCTGTAGGTCTCCATTTGCTCATTTGTACAATGGGAAAGAATTATAATACTCGCCTTTTCTATCTCAAGGGCTTGCTCTGAGCATAAAGTGAGAAGAGACGTGTAGCAATTTGATAAAGTCCTATTTTATAAAGTATATGCTTGTTCCACGGGGATTAAAAAGTGCCCAACATAATAACATTTGTTCCCTTAAAAAAACTATTAAGGGACCTGACTGAATTGGGTTCCTGCTTAATATTTTGTCGTTGTTCAGTTGTTTCAGTCATGCCTGACTCTTTATGACTCCATTTGGGGTTCTCTTGGAAAGAGGACTGGAATGGCTTGCTATGTCCTTCTGAAGTTCATTTTACAGAGGAGGAAACTGAGGCAAATAGGGTTAAGTGACTTGCCCAGAGTCACACAGATAGTAAATGTCTGAGACCAGATTCGAATGCAGGAAGATGAGTTTTCTTGACTCTAGGACCAGCACTCTATCTCCTGTGCCACCTAGCTGTCACATTTATGTATGAATGCATATATGTAAAACACATACATGCAAACATATACATTTATACATATTTAACATGCATACACACATATATAAATATACAAGTCAATTCCTCTAACTTCAAAACTAGCATTCTTTCTATTGTCCCACTGTACCTCAGGAGCTGGTTGTTTCTTCTGTTAGGGTAGATCTACATTCTTCTATCCTCTGAAGTGTTATAGTCCTATGACACCTTTCTGTAAATCCTTGCTAGAGGATCTGCCCTAGGTCATTGACTGTCTTGTGAATAACAGTGTCGCATTTGTGTTAAATTCCTTTTCACTTTTTCTGCCCATCCCCTCTTCTGGGTATATATGTTCTGGAAAATGTCTTTAATGCTATTTTTCATTTACAAGTTCATCAATAGGAACATGTTATAACTTGCTTATGAAAAATGAATGAGAAAGTTTTTATTAGGCATTTATTACGTAGTAAGCACTGTGCTATTTGATGGAAATATAAATACAAAATTAAGGAAGTTTTCTACCTTCAAGAATTAGCTATGGCTAATTACCCATCATTATCATTACAACATCCTTGCTGGGGAGACAACACAGGAGAGTGCTGTCCAAGGTGGACTGTTTTTTTTTTTTTTTATTAGAAAAGACACTAACAGGGATGGCAAATGAAGCCACAGGGGTGAAGACTGGAATACCCTTTTCATTTGTCCTTAAAGAGGTTTTTTTCCTTGTGAACTTAATTTTCAAATATTCCATATTCTTTCTATCTATGCAAGTCTCTTGCATTTGTGATTCTTTTGCTATTAGGATGTTCTGTGATTTGTTGCTATTTAGCACCACCAGGAAAACAGGAGCAAATGACTAGACTGGATCACATTTAAGAAATTATGCAGTCATTTCTATGATTTTAATCTGCTCACTGTTGGTCAGTTAGCTGGTCACCAAGCATTTGGTAAGTGTTTACCATTGCCAGTCACTGCTAAGCACTATGGCTTCATAGAAAGGTAAAAAACAAAACAAAACAAAAAACTCTCCATCCTCAAGGAGCATACATTCTAACGTGTGTTGGGGAGAGGAGGAGAATAACATGTAAACAAGGTACATAAAATATATATCCAGAGTGGATGGAAGGTAATCTGAAAGAGGAAGTCACTGTCACAACAGATCATTTTTTAAAAAATGACCAATATTCTCCTAGAGAAGTTATGTCTTTAGATACAAAATAAGAAATTCATGTCCTAAGAAGCTCTATAGTCTAGGAAGAGAATTAAGCCATGTGCACAAATAACTATGATACAAAACAGCATGTAAGAAGTCCACAGGGAGATACAATCAAAGTGCTTCGTGAGGTTCAAAGAGGGAGAGTTAACTTTCAAATGATTGGGCAAACTTTAAAAAAAAATAAATTTTTTTGACATTTTTTGTTTTTAGGTTACCTTCATTTTCCAGTGTATTCTTCTTCCACCCTTCAAGAAAGCCTTCCTTTATAATATAAAGAATAAAAAAGGAGGGGCAGCTGGGTAGTTCAGTGGATTGAGAACCAGGCCTAGAGATGGGAGGTCCTAGGTTCAAATCTGGCCTCAGGCACTTCCCAGCTGTGTGACCCTGGGCAAGTCACTTGACCCCCATTGCCTACCCTTATCACTCTTCTGCCTTGGAGCCAATACACAGTATTGACTCCAAGATGGAAGGTAAGGGTTTAAAAAAAAAGAATAAAAGAAGGAGGAAAAAAACAGTCCAGAGAAACCAACTAACATTGAAAAACTAATCTAACATTATTGGCAGTATTCCATACCCATAATCCTTTACTTCTACAAAGAAGCTGGGAGAAGTACCTTCTAATAGCTTATATTTAGGAACAAGCTTGGTCACTATAATTCTACAGGATACAGTTTCAATTGTTTTCTTATTCTTACCATTTTTGTTATTATTGTGTACATTATTTTGCTGGTTCTATTTATTATTTTGTTCATATAAGTTTTTCTAAGCTTCTCTATATTCATTATAATATTTTTTTCAAAGTAAACTAATATTCCATTATATTCGCACATCACAATTTGTTTAATGTACCCCCAATCAATGAATATCTCTTTTGTTTCCAGTTCTTTGCAATCACACACAAAAAAAAGTGCCACTATATTTTGGTGTATGTAGAGCAGTGATTGCCAACCTTTCAGAGACCTTAGAAACCAAATGCCCAACCTGCACCTCTCATGCTGTATGTGAACCTCCTACTTTTCCCCAGACAGGGGAGGGAGGAAGCATTCCCATTGGGCTCCTGGGCAGAAAGGTGAGTGGTGAGAGAATGTCCTCAGGTACACATGGAGAGGGGAAGGGGACCAGCTCCCTCCAGCATGTGTACCATAGGTTCACCAGCATGGATATAGAGCCTTTCTCTTTATCAGTGATCTCCTTGGAGTCTTAGATGGTTCATAGGCAGATCTTATGTTGAGGATTGAGGCAACAATATATCTAAGAGGAGATCTGAATAATAAGTATGTATCTTCCAAATTTGGCTTCAGTACTTTGTTTTTAATCCTTATGATTGAGTTAAGGCTCTCATCAGTAGAGAAAATTGTCACACTTCTGAGTAGACAGAGTAGGACAGACAAGAGGCAAAAGAATGGAAAAGCACAATCA
Source organism: Gracilinanus agilis (assembly GCF_016433145.1). NCBI lineage: Eukaryota > Metazoa > Chordata > Mammalia > Didelphimorphia > Didelphidae > Gracilinanus > Gracilinanus agilis. The sequence goes on along the minus strand of NC_058134.1, from coordinate 142,570,682 downwards.
TGCTGTGTTATATTCAGAGTTGTGTTCAAGGCTACTTTTCTATTATGCCACATTTCCTTGAGTGAATGCATAAGCCTGTGTTTGCATGCACGTGTGTGCATGAGTGTGTATAGGTTTGGACCTATGATTCCAACAATTTAGAGAACTTTCAGTGTGGAAACTTCTACTGATGCATACAAACCTATTCATATAAATATGTTTTCAAAAAAGAAATCAAATTACAAACCTTCATACATGGAAAAAGAAACCCCACTGAAACCAATCCCTAAAAACTTGCTTGGTAAATACATAGAAGAAAATACTCTCCTGACTAAGATTTGGCATGGCTTCGAAGACAGGTTTTATTAGACTAATATATTCTCCAATGACAGAGTGCTAAAATAGATAGGTGAAGGGGAAGCAATAGCTACGATACATCTTGACATTAGCAAACTGATTCATTCTGCATCAAAGAGTTGAGAAAAGAGGCTCCAACTCACACTGAAATTAGATGAGGCTGCTCTCACCTGTTCTCCAATTTACTACTCCTTGAATCATGTTCTTCCCAAAAAGCCTTTGAAGGTGTTAATGGGGGTGTCTGTATCCCCACTTTAAAAATGAGAAAACTGAGTCTCTGAGAGGTTAAGGAATTTGTTCGTGAACACACAGTTAATTAGTAGCTCAGGGTGAGCTTTCAACTGAGGTTTCTTAACTTCAGGTCTAGCACTATTTTTACTATGTTATTGCAGTTATTTTCGTAATTAAGGAAGAATGTCTTGTCTCAAAATTGAAAACAGACTGGACTTGGGGTTAAAAGAAGAGGAGGAGGAGGAGGAGGAGGAGGAGGAGGAGGATGAGGAGGAATAAGAGGAGGAGGAGAAAGAGAAAATAAGACAAATGCAGGTAATCTGGGATGGAAACCAAGGAGGCACAAAGACAATCAGTGAGGCAAAGATGTTCTTCTGAGGCTTGTGCAATGGTCCCTAGTCACTGGCCAAGAGAGCTGGGGATTGATTCAAGTCAAAGACAGGCTGAAAGGAGGAGATTAAGACAGTAGAGGCAGGAAGGAAGATGTAAAAGATGAGAAGAGAGGCTTACAGCAAAGAGTGGTCTGACATGAAGAAGTTAATAATGTTCAAAGTCAAAGTCAGGAACAATGGCTGGGTCCTTTCCCAAGGTCAGCTACATTATAGAGACATGAGGAGGGGAGCTCAGAAATTTCCAGGTCTTTTCTAGACTTTTCCTGTCAAAAGCAGACTCTGTTATTGAGAGTATCTGATTCCAGTCTTAGAGGTTACTTAGCAGAAAAGTATGACTATTGGTTTAATATGGGAAGCAATATTATTTCTTTGAAGCCAAGAGGTGGTAGCGACAAAGGTCTGGAAGGGTGAGGTAAACCTTGAATTCTTGGGATCATCGATCTCTGATTGCTCCCTTTTGGTAAAGACTGGGGGATTGAGTCTGTGTACGTAGGTCTTATGATGTAGTTGTTATTTCTTTTAAAAAATGTATATGTGTTTCTATCTGTATTGTGTATTTAATTAAACTGTGATCTCACCAGGTTCAAGCTGGTAAATCTTCTTTCCTTTCTATCTTTCCATAAGTTCCTAATACAGTGCTTTATGCTTAGCAGATTCAGAAATATTGTTGACTGAACCCCAAGTAGCATTATTCACTACACATGGAGATGATTCCAAAGTGGGATGACTGGTGAAGGAATGAAGTAGAAGTTGAGGAGCAGAACTGTGTGATAGCTTTGGGGGATAGGATCAGAATTGACAGGAACCTTGATAAGCTAGAAAAGCCATTAAAAATCAGCCCAATGACTTTAGCAATACATTTCAGGAAGAAAAACAAACTATGAAAGTAAGATGAGTAATGACTAGCTAAGCCCAAATATCAGAGAGAAAGATCTCAGAGTCAGGGTGAATTACCAAGGCCAGTGTGAGTCACCAATGTCTCTTGTTGAAAAAAAGCAAGGCATTTTATTGGGATGTATAAACAGGATTATAGCAGAAGTCATTTGTCCTTGGTGTCTGCATCATCTGAAGAGCTATAATTAAGTGAGGTGACATGAAAAGATAACCTGGGTTCAAAGAGTGAAATCCAACTGGGATTTCATTTCAGACCTCCTGGAAAACATTCTACATCTGATAAGCCTGATTCTAAAAGAAAACAGCCAGTACAAGCTCTCACCGTCAGACCTGGAGCACGATTTCTGTGTTGTGATATCCAAAAACATTCCTTGAGTGTCTAACTGTTTTCAGGTAACAATCACTATACCAGGTAGACTATCCAACACATAAGGGAGAAACTAACTGTTCCAATGTTCTTACAACAGTTTTTGAATAGAAGTATTCCCACACTATTTATTAACCTGTTGGCAGCTGGGTACTAAATATTTATAATGTATAAGTTTACACATGCAGTGGGATTTCAAAAATGTTTAGAAATTTTAAAAAATGAGTCCAGGCTTCTGAAAAATGCACACTGAATATTAAAAAAAGTAACCAAAATAATGGGCTCTTTTCCCGGTCTCTGTTATGACTTTGATGCCTTCTGAATGTGAAGACTTTCCAATAAAAGTGTATATACTGAGACCTAGGAAAGACAGTTGACAAAAATTTCCTGTCTGCTGTTCCAGTATATAAAAAGACTGAAGTTACATCATTTGGGCTTCATCAGAAGGTTTGTCACCCAATGCAGCTTCTTGGAATAAAAAACAAAAATTCTATATTCCTTTTTTCTAGGTACAATGTTTTCAGACACAATAACAGTGAGTGAACTTGAAGACATGGATTGAGAGTGTGACAGTGGAGTGCCTCTCTGAACATTATTTCTATTTTTGTTTTCTTTTTAAATAGTTGAGCAGCACACCATAAAAAAATATAAAGTCAATGAAGTTTTGGAAAATTAATTTTAGTTATGAATTAACTTGATTTTTAAAAAATCACCCTAAGTGGAATAAGTTCTTAAAACCCTGGTGAACTGCCAATACATACAAGAGTCGATTTGCCAATATGACTCAGTTTGCCAAATGTACATGCAAGGGAACAATAGTGGTAGATTTACCCACATTTTTGGATAGGAGATGGATTGGGTCTGTGATTTCACTGATATAGGGCCCTTTCTGTCAAAGAAGAAACTCCTGTCAATGCAGATCAGTTCCTACTTTGCAATTTATAGTCTTAGAGAGTTGCCTGGAGCACTAGAAGTTAAATAATTTGTCCAGGTTTGCACAGTATTCTTATTTGTCAGGTGTCCTTATTTGGGCTTTGAAGGTGAATCACTGTCTACCAGTAAAAGCTCTGATTATTGGAAGTACCATTCAATGCAAATATATTTACAGTAATTCCAATAGAGTTTGAAATGGCTTGAGATCAGGGACAGTTTCTATTTTTGACTTTGTATCACTAGTGCCTAGTCCTGTACTTTGGCAAGAGTGATGGATCAGAAGTCAGAGAACCTGAGTTCAAAGCTTGACTCTGGGTGATCTATGTGCAAGTCATTTAATCTTTCTGGGCCCCAGTTGTTTTGTATATAAATGAAGGGATTAGACTCAGTGAGTTTTAAGGTTTCTTGAAGTTTTGATTTTATGAGCTTTTATAGAATCACAGAACTTGGGAGTTGGAAAGTATCTCAACAAGTATTTAGTCCAAGTTATATTCAAAAAGGAATTTCCATTAGAATGCAGCAGCCTTTGCTTGTAGAGGTACCCTCTTTCCAGAGGTGATCCATGATACCTACATATAATTCCAAGTTTTAGGAAGTTTCTCCTGACATTAGACCAAAATTTGTAGTCTCTTTTTGTGACTTCTCTTCATTGCTTTTCATTGCCCTCTGGGAAAAACAGGACAAGTCTGATCTGTCTTCTACATAGGAACACATCAAATACTTAAAAAGAGTTCTCAATTTCTCTTGGATCCTATTTTCTTTTCTCTAGGATAAACATCCCCAGTTCTTTAACCAATCTTCATATAACATGGACTTCAGGCCCTTTACCATTCTTGTTATCTATCATCCTTTGAATGATGACCTTTAATTTATCAATTATCATTTCCTCTAGTCTCCAGAATTGAGCACAGAAACTTCTAGATGTTCTCTGGCCAGGGCAGGGTATAGTGGCACCATCACTTCTTTTTTTCTGGAAGCTATGTTTCTCTGAATGCCATTCCAAGATAACACTGAAGTCTCACATAGAGCTTGCATTTCACCATTATTCCTAAATATTTTTCTTTAAAAAGCATTGTCTAATGATTCCCTATCTAGCTTTTATTTGTGAAACTATTTTTAAAGTCCAAATTTATGACTTGTCGTACACATCCACTTATATTTTCTCCTTTTATTTTGAGGACTGCAGGGGAGGTTAAGTAACTTTCTCAGGGTCACCCAGCTAAGGGGTGTCAGAGTGCAGATATGAACCCAGTACTTCCTATCTCTAGGCTTGGTTCTCAATACACTGAGCCACCTAGCTGCTCCACCAAGTGATGCCATATTTATCCATTGATTGACCCATCTTTGTGCCAGGCTATTCCTATGTCCTCTGTACAGATTGGATCAGCTACACTTAAGCAAGGAACTGAAGACCCTACTGATCATAAGCAGTTTAACAAACTTTATTTAGCCAGGAAGCAAAGTTAGCAAGATTTCCTAAATCACAATGCTCTTGTGAGCTATAAGAGTGGGTGGGTGGTTACATTCTAGACTACTTGCTGATTAACTTCTCCAGTCTCTATGAAACTGCCTAGTAATAACAATCAGATGTAAGAGTAGAGAACCATAGGTCTGAGATCTGGAATGGAGTATGCATGCAACTTTATGCTGTAGCACCATTCTTTCATGGCTGTGGGACTGAAAGGATGGTAAACCATATGCTTATGTACCTGTAAGTATTAAACTATGTGACTAGTGATTGTTTGAGTACTTGATGTTGTTTCTTGGCATCTTGCCACAATGTCTGAATGCTTTGTCTCCCCTAAAAGACTAACATCAAGGGCAAAGGCTTTTATACTATACCATTCAGAATATATGTATTATTTTTTCATATATAGGCATAATTATCATTGAACAGATCTTAAAGAATAATGATCCTGCTGTGATTTTGTATTAAAATAACTCAGGAAATTTTGATAAATTTGATCTAATCTACAGATATAGTTTATCTTTTTGAGACTGTTCAAAATGTGTTCTTACAGAAGCAATGAGTAGAAAATTAAAGAGAAAATTATAGAGGGTTTTTTCATTTAAAGCAAATATAAAGAAAGTCAGTGTCTTGGTTGAATAATTAAGTGGGCATGGGGTGTTGCTAAGTAAGTTCCCAGCACAGGAGTATTGAAGGATTATCTACATTAACCTGCTGAGTACTTTCAATAAGATCTTTGAGCTAGGATGGGGATGAAATCACATGTTTTTGAATACTTTATTGCACAGTAAATGTCAAATGTACAGACAGCAAGTGCTATACAAGTTCAGAATAGGAAAAGATGAATGTGGACTAGAGTAATTAGAAAGACTTCAGAGGGGAAGTAGTACTTGATCTGGAACTTGAAGGAATATATGGGAGAAGCTGGGGATGGGCATCAATGAATGAATAAATACAATAAATCAGGCACTATTTGTTAAGTATCACTGTGTGCCAGATATTGTTTTAGGCCCTAGGGATACAAAGACAAAAATTAAACTGTCTCTTCTCTCAAAGACTGTACATTTTATCAAGGGAGACAATATTACAATTCCCAGCATCCCACTTTCATCCTTACCTTATGTCCTTACATTTTGGAGATAAGGCTTCTGTAACCACTTCCCTCCTCGCTCTCTTCTCTAGCTTTCGAGGTCCGGTAAACTTGTCTTTACTCAGGCTTTATCTATTTCCTCTGCTTCAAGTGATAATTAATAAATCTTATAAAATACAATATTATTGGATATTAATTTTATTCTTACAATGGCCAGTAAAAGTCATCAGATGTAAGGAACAGAAAGAAAGCCATTTGGCTGGCTTACAAAGTATAGAAAAGAAGGTAATAGTGAAGCTAGAAAGTTATGTTGGAAACAAGTTGTGAAGGGTTTAAAAGCCAACAGAGGAGTTTTATATTTTATTCTAGAAATGATAGTCAGCGGAATTTACTGAGTAGAAGGGTTGATGCAGTCAGATCTAAAGGAAAATTATCTCAACAGCAGTGAAGAGGATAGATTTAAATGTAGAAGACCAATGAAGGAATATTCCAATGGTCTAGGAGAGAGGGGATAAAGGCTTGAATTAAGGGCATCACTATGTGAGTACAGAGAAAGGGTTGGATGAGAGAGATGTAGAAAGTTACTATTTGGCAACTAATTGTATATATGGAGTGAGGAAAAAATGTAATGTTAAGGATATTACCAAAGTTATGAACCTGAGAGACTAGAAAGGTGCTGGTGTCTTCACATCAAAAGATGTAAATGGCATCAGTTTAACTTTAGACACAAGAAGTATCACGGTGTACCCAAGAAACAGTATACAAAGCAAGTTGACTAGAACAAATGGATAATAAAGGGAAAGAGTATGATATATAATTGGAAAGGTCAAATTGAAGCCAGATTGAGGAGATTTAGGTTTTACCCTAAAGGTAATGTGTAACCACCAAAGGTTTGTTTATTTTTTTTAAGCATGTGGGCAACATGTGTAAAATGAACTTTTTTTTGCATGTTAACCTGGTAATAGTATCTAGGATGTATTAGAGAGAAGATGATAGAGACAGGTAGACTTATTAGGAAACTCAGGTTACATTTGAAGGAGTACTTGAATAGTTGTCAGTAGATCTATCTGTGAGTTTTAACCTGGCTAATAACTTGTGTGATCTTAGGTAGATCATACACTTTCTGATGTTTACGTTCCTCTACAACCAAATAAGGTGGTTGAAATAGATGATTTGGAATGTTTCAACTAGCTCAGATTCTCTATTAAGAATCCCTCTTCTATTTTCTTCATTTCAAAAACCACTTTACATCATTCCTCCTCTTATCTTTCCCCTTCTCTGACAATGAAATGGTTCTTCTCTTTGCTAAAGTCAACTCCTCCAAAAGTGCTCTTGATAAACAGATTATAATCAAAACTATCCCTTTTTCTTTTCTAATTTCAATCTTTCCTTGTTTATTTGTTCCTTCCTGACTTCAAGCATGCCTGGGTCTCCATCCTTCCCTTGACCTAATATATTCTGCTTTCTAGTCTTATCACCTAACTGAACCTTTTCTCTCCAAAGTTAGCAAGGAATTATTAATTATGGAATGTTATGGTCTTTTCTCAGTCCTCATTTTTCTGAACCTATGTGCTATATTTGACAATGCTGACCATTCCATCCTTCTGACTACTTTCTGGTTTACCTGAGTTCTGCTCCTTCCTAGTGCTCCATCTGGCTGCCCAATTACTCCTTCCCTTTCTCCTTTTCTGATTAATCATCCATGCTACTCCACTTAACTTTGTGTTTTCCAAAGTCTCTGTCCTAGGTCTTTGTCTTTTTTCCTACTATATGCTTTCTCTCTTGGTGACCTCATCAGCTAGTATGAGTTTAATTTTAATCTCTACATATCTAGCCCCAGTCTTTTTCCTGAGCTTTAGTCCCATGTCACTGGTCATCTATTAGATATTTCACATTGCATGTCCTGATGTTAACTCAAACTCATGTCCAAAACTGAACTCATTATCTTTTCCCCCAAACTTTTCTAAACTTACCTATTTCTGTTAAAAGCACTATCATTTTTCTAATTTCCTAGGTTAATAATCGTGATGTCATATTTGAATTCTTGCCCTCCATCACCTCACATTTTCATGTCACTGGCAAATCTTAATGTTTCTAACTCCACATTTCTTATACCTCAAAGTCTAAATTACTTTAATAGCTTTTATTTACAAAAGAGGTGGAAAGAGTGAAAACAGAGAAATTATAAAAGGGTAGAGAAGACATTAGCTTATCTAACTAAATATTACTCTGGTGCTGACTCAGCTAGGACTTGTTGACCTTCAATTGGAATTAAACTCTCTCCAGAAGACAGGAAGGGAAAACCAGCTATCCACTCATCCAAATTCCTTCCAAGAGGCAGGTCAAGACGATGACTCAAGCTGAAGGTGATTCCTGAGGTCGACTTTCTTCCTTCAGCCAACCTTCTTCTTGAAGCTGACTTCCTTCTTGAAGTCCAACTCCTTCTTGAAGCCAACTTCCTTCTTGGAGTCAACTTCTCTAGCCCCAGAAATTCATCAAAAGAGTTCTCAGATTCCTGGCTGATTGAGGTATGAATTCTCATTTCCTGACTGAGTTGAAAAGGTGGAGAGCTCCTTCACCTAGTGCTAAATAGGGTGTTCAATCTTTTGTTGATTCAATTCAAAAGTAGACAAAGGAGATTTAATCCTGTCTTCACAATCTGGTGAGATACTAAATAGGGGTACTTAAGTTATTGTTAACCAAAGTGTTAACTCAAAATAGACAAATGGAATAAAGGATTCCCTTTCACAAGTGTAAACTCAGAGAGAACAAAGAATTCCCTTACATACTCCACTACTATTTACTTCTACAGTTATTACTTTAGCTTAGGTAGTCATCACTACTTCCCTAGAAATCTTCCTAATTGATTTTCCTGCCTCATCTCCCACAATTCCAGTCTATGCTACATATTATTGATGCTATATAGTACTGTGGTACACACACCACACACACACACACACACACACACACACACTTCCTCCCTACAACCACTTCCAACATCATCGACAACAACAACATATAAGCAAAATAATTTGTATGTGTATATATATATATATATATATACATACATGTATATATATATATATTTAGTGAAGAAATTTTTTTTTCTGGGAGAGACTTCATGCAAAAGGTGGTCTTTGAGCTGAATATTGAGGGAAAATTAGGATTTGAAGAGGTGGAAGCAAGGAGGCAGTGTATACTAGGAACAGAAGGTAGTTTGTGAAAAGGAATGGAGATGGGAAGTGAAATTTCATATGTTAGGAATAGCAAGAAGACTTTGAAAAGACCAAAAAGTATGTGAATGGGAATAACATGGAAATGGTAGATTGGAGTCAGGATGTACAGGGCTTTAAATGCCACACAGGGCAGTTTGTATTTGATCCTGAAGGAAACTGAAATTCACAAGAGTTTATTGGGTAGGAAAATAGTCAGGCTTATGATCTAGGAAAGTCACTTTTTCCAAGTTGTGTGGCATATGAATTGGAGAGCAAAGAAACTGGAGGTGATAAGACCAATTAGAAGGTTATTGCAGGGGCAGCTGAGTAGCTCAGTGGATTGAGAGTCAGGCCTAGAGACGGGAGGTCCTAGGTTCAAATCCAGCCTCAGACACTTCCCAACTGTGTGACCCTGGGCAAGTCACTTGACCCCCATTGCCCACCCTTACCACTCTTCCACCAAGGAGCCAATAACAGAAGTTAAGGGTTTAAAAAAAAAAAGGTTATTGCAGTTATTCAGATGAAAGGTTATGGAAGTCAGAACTAGAGTGGTGACAGAGTAAGAAGATTCTAATTAATGCTTCTTCTTGGAATATAAAAGTTAATATAATACAGTAGATTTATACTTGACATTAGAAGACTTGTCTTCAACTTCTGGCTCTGACACTAGCTATTTGATCTTGGATAGATGGGTTAATCACTTAGCCTTAGTTTTCTTGTCTGTAAAATGGAGAGAATGATATTGGATATATCTCTCTCATAAGGCTATCATGAAAAATTTTGCATTGCTACATAAATATGCATTCTTTACATTTGAATAGTAGCATGTCTGATATTGGGGGGATTAAGATGATGTATCCAGAAAGAAATCTGAATGTTACTGAGGTTATCCATGCTGACCACCTTGTCCAATTCCTTCTTGCTCTCTGCTCCATAGGAAAACTATATCTCATACTAATAAAGGGCATTGGCCTATGCAAAATTTTCTTCTCAAAAATCACTATATGTTGGCTCACATCTTCCTTGAAAAGGTGGTTGCTCAAATGGATACATTCACTTCAGTTCAACAAACATTTAGTAACCCTCAGTAACATGTCAGGCAAAATGGCAGGAACTGGGAATACAGAGATAAAAAATGGACAGCCCCCTAAAGAGTTTATAAAGTGAGGGGAGAGGTAGAACAATATAATGTTATCAAGAAATAGTAAATATGATAATCTGAGTAGGGTCAAATGAAAGTGTAATTTGGGTGTGAGGAAGGAAAAAGGGGAATAGGGGATTATAAGGTGATTGGAGGAGGAATGAGGTAAGGGAAGGTATATAGGAGATAAGGGAAATGGGGTGTGTAGGAGAGGCAGCTCAAACAGGTTTATTCCCAGAGGCTTGAGACAGAGGATACAGGAAGGAAATTAGGGCCAGTAAGAAACGTTTAGGTTTGACTGGAGGGTTTCTCTTGTTAGTTTCAAAGTCTCTGGAGGGAGGAGTCGGGAGGGCCCCTCCCTGCCAGTCAAACTGATGGCTGGAGGAAGTCTCGGGGAGGTACTTCCTGCCAAGATGGATGCCCGAGTTTTTCTCAAGAAATAAAAGAAAATGATTCTTTCCTCTTGAGCCCTTGTCTTAATTTTCGACACAATGACTCACCACAGGGTTTGAATAGGTAACAAGGGGATTTATTAATACCAGGGTCAGTCAGAAGGGGGGAGGGGTTCAGGATTTTCTAACTGCTGCTAGGGAGAGGGTTGAGGGTGGGGGATGGGTCTTGGAGAGGTGTAGACAGAGTCCGGCTCTCCCAGTCAGGAAGCTTTGACTGCCTTTTAAGTAAAGTCTTTATCAAATCTAGGGGTAACTTATTTGAGGATACTCCAATTATCTAAAAAAACTAAAACCCACAATGTTCAATCACCAAGCCCTCCCTTCCAACCAGAACCCAAAGGAAAATCAGGAAAGGGGAGGGATGGAGATGGGAGATCAGGGAGAGGTCCAGAGAAATGAGATAGGTCCAAATTTCCCCAAAACAAAATAAGCACAGGCCAAGGCCAAAGCAATTAGGCCAAAGTCAAAAGGCCAAAGCAAAAGCCTCCAGCCACAGTGAAAGCCAGAAGGCAAAAGCCCCGTCCGTTGGAACTTCACCTCTATTTATAGCTTTAAGTTCTAACTGACTTTCTGAAGATTCTAAGATGTTTGACTTTTTGTGACCCTTAGAAATTACAGAAGCAAAAAGTTTCTGTTAGCTGCCTTGCATTACAGATTATATATACATGTGTATGAAGGTTTTGGACTATGTGTATATATATATATATGTATATATATATATACATATATGTATATGTATATGTATATGTGGATTTTCATTTATTTATTTAAATTAGTTAATTAGGAATTTTTTTTCCCATGGTTTCACGATTCATGTTCTTTCCCTCTCCTCTTTCCTTCCCTCTCCTGGAGCTGATAAATAATTCCACGGGGTTTTACATCTATCATTGTTCAAAACCTATTTCCATATTATTAATATTTGCAATAGAGTGATCTTTTAAAGTCAACATCCCCAATCGTATCTCCATCAAACCATGTGATGAATCAAGTTTTTCTTCTGTGTTTCTACTCCTACAGTCTTTCTCTGGATGTGGATAGTGTTCTTTCTCCTAAGTTCCTCTGGGTTGTCCTGGGTCATTGCATTGCTGCTAGTAGAGAAGTCCATTACATTCAATTGTGCCACAGTGTATCAGTCTCTATGTACAATGTTCTCCTAGATCTGCTCCTTTCTTTCCAGTTCACATTGAATTCCTCCAGTTCATCATTTCTTTCAGCATAATAATATTCCATCACCATCAGATAACACAATTTGTTCAGCCATTCCCCAATCGAGGGACACCCCTTCATTTTACAATTTTTTTTGCCACCACAAAGAGCGCGGCTATAAATATTTTTGTACAAGTCTTTTTCCTTATTATCTCTTTGGGGTACAAACCCAGTAGTGGTATGGCTGGATCTAAGGGCAGGCAGTCTTTTAAAGCCCTTTGGGCATAGTTTCAAATTGCCTTCCAGAATGGTTGGATCAAATCACAACTTCACCAGCAATGTATTAGTGTCCCAATTTTCCCACATCCTCTCTAACATTTATTATTTTCCTTTACTGACATATTGACCAATCTGCTAGATGGTACCTCAGAGTTATTTTGCTTTGCATTTCTCTAATTATGAGAGATTTAGAACACTTTCTCATGTGCTTATTGATAATTTGGATTTCTTTATCTGATAACTGCCTATTCATGTCCCTTGACCATTTATCAATTAGGAAATGGCTTGATTTTTTTATACAATTGACTTAGCTCCTTATAAATTTGAGAAATTAGACCTTCGTCAGACGTTTTAGTTATACATTTTCCCCCTAATTTGTTGCTTCCTTTCTAATTTTTGTTGCATTAGTTTTGTTTCTACAAAAACATTTTATTTTAATGTAATAAAAATTATTCATTTTATATCTTGTAATATTCTCTATCTTTTGCTTGGTCTTAAATACTTTTCTTTACCATAGATCTGGCAGGTATACTATTCTATGTTCACCTAATTTAACTATTATGTCACTCTTTATATTTGTCATTTACCATTTTGAATTGGTAGAGGGTGTGAGATAGTGATCTATACCTAATCTCTCCCATATTGTTTTCCAATTTTCCCAGCAGTTTTTGTCAAATAGTGGGTTCATGTCCCAAAAGCTAGGTCCTTTACCCTAAGTCAATTGCATTGTTCCACCTTTCTGTCTCTTAGCCAGTACCATATTGTTCTGATGATCACCTCTTTATAGCACAGTTTAAGATCTGGTATTGCTAGACCTCCATCCTTTACTTTTTTTTTCATTAGTTCCCTTGATATTCATGATCTTTTATTCTTCCAAATGAACTTTGTTATAATTTTTTTCTAATTCACTAAAAAAGTTTTTTGGTAGTTTGATAGGTATGGCACTGAATAAGTAAATTAATTTGGATAAGATTGTCATTTTTATTATATTAGCTCATCCTACCTATGAGCAATTAATGCTTTTCCAATTATTTAGATCTAGTTTTAATTGTGTGGAAAGTATTTTGTAGTTATGTTCATATAATTCCTGTGTTTGTCTTGGCAAATAGGTTCCTAAATGTTTTATATTGTTTAGGGTGGTTTTAAATTGAGTTTCTCTTCCTAACTCGCTGCTGAGTTGCACTGGAAATATATAGAAATGCTGATGATTTATGTGGATTCATTTGTATCCTGCAACTTTGCTAAAGTTGTTGATTATTTCTACTAGTTTTTTAGTTGATTTTCTAGGTTTCTTTAAGTAGACCATCATATCATCTGCAAAGAGTGATAGCTTAGTCTCCTCATTGCCTATTTAAATACCTTCAATTTCTTTTTTTTTTCTCTAAATGTTACTGCTAGTGTTTCTAGTACAATGTTAAATAATAGAGATGATAATGGGCATCCTTGTTTCACTCCGGATCTTATTGGGAAGGCTTCTAACTTATTCCCATTGCAGATGATGCTTGCTGATGGTTTTTAATGCATACTGTTTATTATTCTGAGGAAGGGCTCTTTTATTCTTATACTTTCTGGTGTTTTCAATAGAAATGGGTATTGTATTTTGCCAGAGGCTTTTTCTGCATCTATTGAGATAATCATGTGATTTCTGTTGGTTTGGTTGTTGATATGGTCAATCATATGGATGGTTTTCTTAATAGTAAACCATCCTTGCATTCCTGGTACAAATCCTATCTGGTCATAGTGGATAATCCTCATAATAACTTGCTTTAGTCTTTTTGCTAGTATTCTATTTAAGATTTTTGCATCTATGTTCATTAGGGAGATTGGTCTGTAGTTTTCTTTCTCTGTTTTTGGTCTGCCTGGCTTTGGAATCAGGACCATATTTGTATCATAAAAGGAATTTGGTAAAACTCCTTTGCTTATTTTGCCAAATAGTTTATATCATATTGGGATTAGTTGTTCTTTAAATGTTTGATATATGTATGTATTTTTCTATCTACTATATGTGAACATATGTTGTGGTGATGGAGGAATGGGGAGGGATTAGGAAAAAAAGGTGGAGGTAGAAATGAAAGTGAGTAGGGAGAACTTTTCAGGCATGGGACATAGCTGGTGCAAAGGCATGAAGGCAGGAGATGGGTTCTTAAGAAATCATTTCTTTTGCTAATACCTGAACTATGGTAAAGGTTTCAGCAAGTTGTTAGACAATCAGACATTCAGAATTTGGCCTTATCTTTTTATCACCATCTAAGTTGATCTCTAGTCATTACACTTTCACCAGAAATGTTGAATAAGACTCAGTACTTCTGGATCTTTCAGGCTGCTTCAAGATATTTTAAATTTCTAAGACTTGGAGCTTTTATTGCTTTCTCACTAGACAAAAAATTAAAAGAGCTAGTTGGACAGAACCCAAGAGATCCATTCTTATAGAAAGCCCCTTGAGGGCAAGGATGACTCTTTTTATTTAAAACCATGAAGCACTTAGGCATGATAAATAAAATTCTAAAGGAATGATTTTTAAAAAGCTATGGAATACACTATACTGATGGGAGTCATTAATTTTAAAGTCAATGTCAATATTAAGAACTAATTCAATCTAATCATGCTGTATTTGATGATATATGGGAGGAGCAAAGGGGGAGGTGAAAGAGAAATGAGTAGCATGGTCCATAGATCTGCCTAGGTATTGTACTCCTGCCTAAAAAAATCCAATCACATTATTTGCTATAATGCATTTCCAATCTAGAGTATCCATTTTTTTTCTAAGTGAGAGGATTAAATCATCCAGTGATTAAATTCTCAGTTGAAAATAGAATATATTACATTGACTGGCTCATAGTATAGAATGGTGTTGTTTTTCTAGTCTCAGCCTCTGACTCTGTATGTTGGCTTCAAGCATGGAGTAAATACTGAGGTCATTTGGAACTTTACTAGAGAAAACAAGGCAAAACTCAGAAGCTCTATGTCTGTCTCTTAATCATAATTTCCCTTGATTGGTATGGAAATATAGTGGGAAGAATGATTAGAAATGTGAGATTTTTCCTGTGTAGTTTGGAATGGAATGCTATGAGATTAGGTTTTTTTTAGTCTTTTCTTCTCTTTCTACCTCCACTACATCTAGTGAAATAAAGTTAGAGTAGTTGCATAGTACATAAAAACAGGTACATTAGGCCTTTTACAAATAGAAAACAGACTCTACCTTTTAAAAACTAACAACAGGTCATTAAGAGCCAAGGTGGAGAGCAGCTAGATGACTCAGTGGATAGAGAGCCAGCCTGGGTAAAGGATGTCCAGGACTCAATCCTAGGCTCAGACACTTCCTAGTTGTGTGACCCTGGGCAAATCACTTAACCCCAATTGCCTAGCCCTTATCCCTTTTCTACTTTGGAACCAATACCTAGTATTAATTCTAAAAAAGAAGTTAAGGGTTTTTTTTAAAAAGAAAAGAGCCAAGGAAGACTTGATTAGTTAAAGTTTTAAAACGGGAAAGGGCTATTCAGTCAAAAGTCAATAAGTAGACATAATAGCAATAGGTAATAATAGTAAAAACTGACATATGAGAGGCAGGCTGTTCTAGTGATTAGAGTTCTGAACTTGGAATTAGAACAACCTGGTTTCAGATCCTAACTCTGATAGCTCTGTGACCATGGCCCAATCTTTTGATCTTCCTAAACCCTAATTTGCTCATTTTTGAAATGAAGATTAATTAGACTGCTTACTATGAATCAGACTCTAGTTAAGATCTAGGGATTGAAGCACAAACAGGAAAGCTGTTGCTGCCCTCAAAATGCTCCCAGTCTCCTGGAATAACTGGCATTCATAGAGGTTTGAGACTTGCAAAATGTGTTCCATATAACATCTTACTTGAATCTTACCCAAACCCAGCACTCAGTAATTTCCCATTGAATTGAGTTAGCTGTAAAGAGGCACTGAGTAGAATGTAGCTAAATTATGAAAGGGCTAAAGACCAACTAAGCCTATTTAGGTCCTTTTCTATAGAAGATCCAAGATGAAGATACAACTTGCTGATCTTTAAAGTTTTCTCCAATTCTAAATCCTGTGAGCCTGTGATTAATCCTTTTGAAATAAAAATGCGAATACATTGTAGTTATAGTGCTTTTTTTAAGTTAGAGAGAGGAAAGATCTGTGAGTTCCAGTGCATTTTAATGGCTTTTACTACTCTGTAGTGCAGTCAGAAAAAAAAAAAAGTTTGTTCCAGTCCAAAGGAAACCCTCCTTCACAATGGGCTCTGGAAGAGAAGAAAAGGACAGAATGATATTCGCTGGAAAGATTAGAGAGAAAGTATGCTAAAAGAAAAGGGCAGAATGAAAGGAGATCGAGGGAGGGAAAGGGTAAATTCTTCCTCCTTATCCATACCTTGATAGTTTTGTAGAAAGTCACTTTTTTCCTCCCTTAATATTTTGCTATATCATTTTGAAGGGTAAACTTAAAGAAAGGTAATGGAACTCCTATGACCTATTGATTTTATTATGTCACTGGGGAGAATCAACATTTGCAATAAAGTGGTATTAAAAAACTCTATGATTTTTATAGAGCCTCTCACTTCCTATAATATTTATGAGGAACATCAGATGTATCAATCTACATTTTAAAACATTTTTTTGCTGAAACAAAAACTTTTCCATTCCTAAAATGATTGACATATTGCCAAAATGCTGAGAAAGCAACAGTCTTACCAAGTGTTAACCAAAATCCAGAACGATTTTATAGAATTACATTTGCTTGCATTTCCATGGGTTCCCATGACAACTATTTGTCATTCCCTCCAACCCCCACCCTCATTGTAGAGAAAATATTCCAAGTTGAGAAATGGTTTAAGTATCTTGTCCAGAGAGAGGCTTTATCCCCCAACTCCACAAGAAGAGCTGCCCTTTTTATTTACAAATATGGTTTCTTCTTTGGTCTCTGAACATAAAGCCATGTAGGATATATTCACATTTTGTCTCACCATTATCTAACAGTCATATATCAAAATTACTAGGAAATGGATTGCATATATCTTCAGGGCTGTTGCCCTAGCAACCATTGTTTGTGATTCTTTTTTTGCTCTTACAAACAGGAAAGATAGCATATTTTATAGATCCAATTAATATTCCATGATTTGAACTAGAAAAATAGTAGTTAGATAATAAGTTAGAAGGGTAAATAGACATGTCTCACATCAGTGCTTCTTGCAACGTGAAGATTATTTCACTGTTATTAATGGAGCAAATGAATTCATCAGTAATTAGTATGAGTCCTGGCAGCGGCACAATGGTTACCCAAAAATCTATACTTTTCCAGATAAGGAAACAAATAAAAATGGATTTTTTTAAGAAGCAAAAGTAATAGAAATATAAGACAATAAAACTTCAAAATTTTTAATAGCTAGCTAGTTTTCATTTCATAAATCTGAAACCTCTACATGATAATCAATTGAAATGTCCCAGAGATATTTTAAAAATATTTGAGGCATCTTGTATCTTTTAAATCCAGGTTGATTACTTTATTGCAAGAGATCCATATTCACTCAAAATAGTTTGACTTAATTATCCACAAAGGAAAAACCAAGTGGTTGAAGAGGGTTCATTGTTCCACCTGTGGCATGCAATTAGATGGACAACTAATAAAGCTGGTCCATCACTGCTTTATAAGCACTGAAAATGAACAGTGATCTAGATCTAGAAGAAAACTGGAAAGAGGAGAGCAGGGTGCATTGACTTTGGGAAATTATTTATTTTTTATTGTACTTTTATTAAACCCTGAAACAAAAGTTCATCTTGAAAACATTAAAATTGTACTGATGAAGCTATACAGTTACAAATCATGGAATGCCACAACATCCAGAGAATTCAAGTTTGGGGTGAATCAAAGGGCAAGGAAGAGAGGGAAGTTTGAATAGGCATTAGCATTTTACAAATGAAAATTTTTTCAGGAAAATCCATTTTAATGATGTTAACAGACAAGTATGAACAGAAAAAGAGACGGTTTGGTCATATAGTAATAGTTAAGTAATTACCTCTGGGCTGTCTGTATGTTCGTTTGAATCTATGTGATGGCAATAAACTTAGAGAAAGACCCCCAGAATGCCAACTGGTTCCCCTGTGTCATATTTATAGGAAGACATGTACAAGAGTTACATGGGATGACAGGCATCCTATTATCTCAGTCTCCATCCTATTTCAACCACCCATAACAGTGATAATATGTAGACCTCATTTATCTCACCCAATTTTTCCATCTCCCAGATCTTAAACTCAATTCTACATGACAGTACTTTTAACCATCTTTTATTGATTCATCATACTACTCCCGTTACCTCTGTACCGAATGTTCTACTTTTTTCAAGACACCAAATTCAGTCTCCTCTTCATCAGCAGATGTACTTGACTCATACTTGTTTGAGAAGATCAAAGTTAATTCATCCTAAGCTCTCTCATTTCCTATTCACTAAAATTTATTCTTCACCTTCCTTTTATTTCTTTCTCAGACAATGGTGGAGTATTTTTCCTTGCCATGACTAATGTCTTCGTTTATTCATTCCCTTGGTTCTATCCTTTCCCATTTTTTCTGGGAATTTTCTCCTCTCTCTCTCTCTCTCTCTCTCTCTTTCTCTCTCTCTCTCTCTCTCTCTCTTTCTCATCTTAAACCTTTCCTTTCCTATGGCCTTGCCTAGACACATTTTGAACTGTCCTCTAACCTTAAAAATTAATTTGATCTTGTCATCTCCTTCAGTTATTGTCATATCTCTGCCTTTTCATGGATGAATTATTAGAAGGAATCATCTAAGTTCTCCAGGTCCACTTCTTCAGCACCTACATACTCTTCTATCCCATGAAATTGTTCTTCTGCCCAACAACTATGCAGAAACGACTCTGTCCATGGTCACCCAGAGTCCTCTTAACTTCCAAATCTAATGGTATTTCCTTGATCCTTATATTCTTTGAGCTTTGTGAAGCATTAGGAACTACATATTTCTCTTTTTTCTTGTTTTCTTCTCCCCTTACGTCTGTGAAATTATTTCCTGCAAGTATGCTTCCTATCTGACTGATTACTCTTTTATATTCTTTTTTATTGTTCTTAATTCTTCTCTTGATTAAATGTGGATATTCCCCAAGGTTCTATCTTTGGTCTTTCTTATTTATTCTGTTTTCTTTTCTATATTCTTTTCCCTTTCATAGTTCTTGTATGACTTCACTTATTATTCCTTTGTAGAGAATATTTAGGACCAATTTCTTCCATATCTCCAGAGGTCTCATATATAACTTATGTATTTATCCTATCTCTAGCTAGAATTCAAAATTTCTAAAAACCGAACTTTTCTTCCCCCTAAATCTGTTCCTCCTTTTTACCCCTCCTCCATGTTTTTTTTGTCAATAGTCTCAAATCTTGCAACAATTTTTGTCTCCTCACACATCATTTGTCAAATTCTATTAACTCTATATTCTCAAAAGGACCATCTCCTCCTCTCTAATTTTATTATAACTATGGTTACATGTGCCCTCATCACCTTTTGACTGGGATATTATAATGAACCCCAATGTTATTATTTATATTATATCATTATTTTCATATTATTAAGTTTTCCAAGTCTTTAATCTCTTCCCTGTTCATTCTTCATATAGTTACCAGAATCATTAGCCTAATTCACACATCTGATCAAGTTATACTGTTGTCTTTAAAAATCCCCAACAACCCTTCTTCATTTGTTCCCTATTGCCTTTTGGATAAAATGTATACACCTTAGCTTGCCTTTAATACCCTTAGCAGCCTGCATTTAACTTATCATTTCATATACTTTTCCTCTTCACCCTCTTTGGGGCCCAGCCAAACTGAATTGTTCTCCTAATTCTTCATGGCATCTTCCACTATCCATGCATTTCATTTGCTCTGGTATTCTCAATGTTGGGAATATTTTTCTTCCTTCTACTAGTTCTATGTGACTTCATTAGTATTGTCTCTGCTGCTAACCTGTTGAATGGCTTCCTCCAGATTTCTCTATATGTGCCTCAGAAACCTCTTCATCTTGAAAGATCACCTTAACCCTGTAATTCATACCTTGGAATTACTCTCTGCCTCTGGGTCCAACTCCCTGATCGGAGGACTTTCTCTTATAACCTCCATTTTAGAAGGGTGTCTAGTACAGCCCTGTCTTCATTTCCCACTAGACTGAACTCTTGACTTCTCCATAATGGTCCCCATGCAGGTAACTTCTCTCCTCCCACACTCTTTCAGTTTCCTTTTCTATTTAGTCTTCACCATTACAATTTAAGTTCTATGAGGGCATGGACTATCTTTTTGCTTGTATTTGCATCCTCAGTGCTTACACAGTTCCTGACTCATAGAAAGCACTTAAAAGATGCTTGTTGACCTTTGATGGATCACTTCTCTTTGTTGCTTAGCTCCAAAATAAGAGTGATCATATTGATCATCACTGAGGTCTTTTTGAGACATAAAATATTAGGATACTCTGATGCTAGAGCTTGAGGAGGAAGAGGATGAGGTGGGTGGGATGTGTGCTTGCCACTTTCCTTTTCCCTTTTTTAGGTCCAAAGCAAAACTTTTTTTTTTTCACTTGCTAATTCACAACAAGTATTGCCTATAAGCTTTGTTTCTCTTCACATCTTGCAAATTGGGAATCAGATTTCTAGCTGGGTCTTCTTTTTAACTAAATTTTACTCTACCACAACTCTGTTGAAGTCCCATGGAGTTCAGTTGAATAGAAATGTACCTGGAGTCATAAATGAATTCTCTAAGTGCCGGCTGAGCATCATCAGCCTTGCATGGGTGATGTGGACTTAAAAAGCAGATGCCTTCCAGCAGTCCTTTAGAAAACAAGTGCCTTCTCTGTTGCTTCAACTTCACAGAGTGCCCTCTGACTTTAGTTAGTCTCTCATGGTTCCTTGAATGGAAATCAGTAAACAATCTTGGTCTGATCCTTATGGCATTTTACAACTAAGTGTATCTTGCTGGCTACTATATGGACTGAATGCTGACAGAAGATCATGTCTCAGACTTAGTCATGCTCCATCTTGGATCTATTCTTAGTCCTTCTCACTTGTCCTTCTATCTCTTTTTGCCCTTGGGATAAACATCATGGCTGGAAATGGGATTGCAGATGTCTCTACCTCTTTGCTTTTATGCGATATATATCAGCAATTGTATTGGGTTGTGACAGCACTTAGCACAGTGCCTGGCACATAGTAAGAGGTTAATAAGTGTTTGAGTAACTGACTGGTAAGTGATGTCCTTCAAAGTATAAATATCCTTCTGAGGCACTTGGAGTTTTCTGATCTGAATTGTTTTATTATCTCATGAAGTTTCATTTTTCTCTATTGTATAATTTTAACTTAATAGAAATCTTTGGGACAATAGACAACATTTAGTAGAATTTCAACTTTCTTTGGTCCTTATTTCCCTTTTATTTTAAATAAATACTATTCATTTCCTCTTTCTTCCACCACCTTCCTCCATTAGACAAAAAAAAAAAAAAAAGAGGAACAAATGTAACTATATATATGTGTGTGTGTGTGTGTGTGTGTGTGTATGTGTATATATGTATATATATACACATACACACACACAAGCAAACAAAACATTTTCTCATATTGACCAGGTCCAAAAATGTGTGCTTCATTCTGCATATTGAGTTCAACCCCTCTTTATGGGGCTGGAAGTGGAGGAGGCTTTCATTATTTTTGGTTTTGCTTTTTAATTTTTTTTCAAGATTACATATTGATAAAGTTTTAAATATTTGTTTTCTTAAATTTTGCAATCCATTTTCTTTCTCTCCATTCCATGGCTCCTATCTCCCCAAGAACGTAGGTAATATGATATAGGTTGTACATATACTATCATATAATACACATTTCAATGTTTATCATGTTGTGAAACGAGACACATATAGCTTACACCAGAGGAAAAATCTGTGGAGGAAATAAAGTGAAAATGGTATGCTTCAGTTTTCATTTAAACTCTGTCAGTTCCTTCCATGGTGATGGATATAATTTTTTTGTCTTGAGTCTCCTGGTGTTGTCCTGGAACCTTGCCTTGTTGATAATAGTTAAGTCATTCACAGTTGATCATTATACATCATTGTTGTTACTGTGTACAATGTTCTCCTGGTTCTACTCACTTCACTTTGCATCATTTCATAAAAGTCTTCCAGGTTTTTTGTGTTCATCTTGTTTGTCATTTCTTATGGCACAGTAGTTTTCTATTGTAAGCATTTACAATTACGCAATTTGTTCAAATATTCCCCAGAGGCTTTTTCATTCTTGCCATTGGTCCTCTGGAACCATTGTTCATAATTTTACTTATGTGAGTTGTCTTTCAAAGTTGGAGCCCCAGGATTCAAATAGAAATTTTAATTGTTCAAGAACAATTTTATGTTGAAGATTTTGAAAAAGAAAAATAATGCATCTCTTGGTAGTATGTTCCATTGTAAGATCATTGGAATCACTGGAGTGTATTGACAGGAAGTTCTTTATTTCTTTTCTAAGTCCTTATTTTAGTTAAAAAGTATCTTTTCTGTCTTAATTCACTAAATATTTATTAATTATTTATGAGTTATTTAATATTGCTACTAGCTATGTGACTGGACAAATCAATTCATCTCATAGTGTACCAAGAACCTTTCTGAGAATGAAATTATGGATAATTTGCCTATCTGCATTAATAGAGGAAATTTACACACTGGGTATCTTATACAGGCTTTTATAGATTCAAATTTAAAAAAAGGTCAAGTTACTGTATGCTATCTAGCTTAAGGGAGAGGACAGAATTCAGATAAAAGCTGGTATTTACCATTTGGGGTTTGAGGTCTAGTGGAGGATATAAAACATTAAAAATATGACACAAAAAATACATAACCCCAACAAATGAATGAAAACAAAGTGCTTTGTTAGAAGTAAAAATGAAAATACCATGTATCATGGAGAAAGTTATAGTTAAAATAGGTTTTAAAAGATGGGTAGGAATTAGTGAAAGGGTGATGTTGAGATAATTTTACTTATGAAACATGTGGGCAAGAAAGAGTGGGGCATGTATAGCTATGAATAGTTTATATAGAATGACAGAAAGTTGACATCCTCCTTTATGATTTTTTTTCTAATAATTTGAAGCAAGAAGGTATTCAGAGATACAAGGAAACACCAAAGAGAAAATGAAGTATAGAGAGATCAGTGAGATAGTAAAATGTGATTTGCTGGGGAAAGTCAGAGAAGAGTCCACAGACTTTTAAATCTTCACCCTTCAGCTCAGTCATTGTGATTCGAATAGAACATAGGCACATGATAGAGAAATGGGTAGAGGGGAAGTTGAAAAAAGTTTTCTTAACACACATTCACTTAGAAGGTTTTCCATCTGATGAAACTGAGCTCTAAGAATACTTGACTCAGTGGGGTGACATGATAAGACTTATGTAGTTTTGGGACTATAGGTCAGATGAGAATTGAACTGAAAGAATCAGGGAAGTCAGTAAAGGAGAGCCTAGTTCAAAGAGTAGACTCCCTTCTATGAGATGCTGAAGTGAGAGTCTTCTTCCCATGTTTGAAGGAAAGAATTTCATAGCCATTTATTAAAGGAGTTGGCTGAGGGAAATGTAGTTTTTTTGAAAGGAGAGAGGCTTACTAACCACAGCATCCCCAGTAAATTGTGTATAGATTTATGTAAATCTGAAGACAGCTGGATAGCTGTTGACCAGCTATAATGTATACAATACCAAATGGGAATGACAGGAAACACAATTATCCAGTAGAAACTCTTGAGAACCAGATGAGAACAATGATGTGACCCAACTAGTAAACAATATCTCTGCAAAAATCGAAGCACTGTACCCCTATGTGGGCTCATTTTAGACACAACTGTTTCCCTCATGGCTATGCCCACACATAATTTTTTTTTGGCAAGGCTATTCTTCCCATCGAGGTTCTGAATATTTATGGCAAAATAAATGGCTCAAGATTTATTATGAAATATTGCTTTATTATTTTTATGATGTTACTTTTTCACTTTGTCTTTGTTTTGAACTATTATAAGGGTGTCTTCTGGTTTACAAATGAACATAAATACTTCACTAGAGATGTATGAAGTGAGATTTAGAAAGTATTCTGACTCACAGATGACCTCAAATGGGGAATAGCTTTCTGGATACTCAAGCATAAAGGAATCCCTGGCTGCTCTAATGAAGCAAGGTAATGTGATTGATAAATAAAATAATGGACAACACATACACCTCCTAAAGAAAACCCTTAGCGCTACCTTGAACTATTCAGTCCTTTTTATTAGACAGACACTTTATGTTGATTTGGGGCAAGCCTGAGCTAACTCAAAAATTATTAAGGGTACTGTCTGAGCACGAGTAGCAATTATGACTGAAAGCCCTATAGATAAGTGGGTGATATCAATATATGACACATCTTACTGTGGTTCTGGATTACAGTAATTAACCTGGCAGCTGGGATGGCAGACAAAAACTATATGCCTTAGGATCCTTGTTCACACAGAATCATTCCTCATTTAGCTCATTTGGAAAACTAAAGCTGCTGCTGCCTGTAAACAAAGGAATAGAGATGAAAGTTGCTGCATCCTGTTGCAAATGGGCAATTATCCTTTATCTGGTTCCCAACTTTCCTTGCAAACATGCCAACAGATAAAACACTAGCTAGTGTGTATATTCTGGAATTCATTTTTCCTCTCTGTATGAGTCAAACACATTCTTGGGCTTCAGTTCCCAGAGCTGGCTGCTCACTTCCCAAAGCGATACCTTTCAATGGCTGTTGTCATGACAACAAGCAACCAGTTGAAGGGGAAGGGGGATCAGTCAAATCAGTGGCATCACGGGTTGTCTTGATTATCCCATTAAATTGCCCATTGGTTTCAGTCTCAAACAAACTGACCATTTAACTAAAGGTTTTTCCTTGGACTGGGGGATTTTAGATTTGTCAGCCCAATTTGTCTAAATTTTCTTTTACCTTGACTACTGTGCAAGCAGCCTGATTGTCTCAAAGAGAAACTAACAGACAGGATGCCGGTTTCTCAGGGAGCTAGAGCTTCCCATGGGTAGTTTAGGGTGTGGTACTATCATGCATGCTCGCTTCTTTGTCTTGGAATGGAAACTTGAGTTGGCTCATCTGCCTTAGTGGATGTGGCACTGGACTTGGAATGAGGAAGAATTAAGTTTGAATCTTGTCTCTTAGATATACATTACCTGTGAAGAGCCTGGACAAGACACTGAACCTTCACCAGCCTCACTTTTCACACCTAAAAAATAGGAATAATAATATCGCATGCTTTGCAAAATTGTGTGATAATATGTAGAAATTGCTTTGAAAACTGTAAAGCACTATATGAAGGGCTAGCTATCATTTTAAATAATACTAATGCAGAGAGAGTCTTTGGGCTAGATCTGATGATAGTTTGAAACAGCACTTAATTCTTTAATTCTGAGAATGCCCTTTGACTCTGGACAGATACAGATACTTTAGAATTCCCTCACCAACATCATAATACAAGAGGAGGAAGATCAGAACCATAGTTTCTTCCCAGCTTCCAGTGGTCTCCCACAAATATTACAGAATCCAGGGGAAAAGTAGGATCAAGCTTAGAGCAGAAGTAGTAAAGGGGGTAGGTATCTCACTATTCCTGGAAGTCATCATTTTCTTCCTTTTGTGGACCCTCATGAATTCCCCTCAGGTATAGTGTACCTTTCTTCTAAGATTGCTGCCCAGTTCTGAAGTATTATTTCATCAGTGTTTCTAGTTATTCTTTTTTGTTTGTTTGTTTTAAATGCATAGAAACACACAGCTAGGGAGGGTCTGAGGTCATATTTGAACCCAGAACCTCTTGTCTCCAGACTTGGCTCTATGTCCACTGAGCTACCTAGCTGCCCCATTCCTCAGTGTTCCTAGTTTGTCCTTGGCTCCTGATATAGACATTGCTTCCACTTCTGGGACACCCAAGTCTTCTGGACATTTCAGTGTTTACAAGGTCAGCCTTTGAAGGAGGTGGGCAAGCAGTGGCTCTTTTCCTCCCCCAACACCTGAACTCACTTGAGTGATTCTTTCCTAGGGACTTGGATGAAGACTTCTCCATGACAACTTGATCAAATGCCAACTGAAATGCCAGAGTTTCAAAATTTGCTTGCTATTTTATGCAATTTCCACAAAGCATGTTTGAATTTTTTCTATTCATCCCTTCCTATGTAGTACTGTTTTATTTCATCCAATGTTTTTCACTCCTTCCAATTTGATTAAGGTCTTTTCAGCCCTATCTTAATGGCTTTGACAGACTGATTCAAAAAGTGGTGGTTTCACAGGATAAAGCTATGAGGGCATAGACTCTTTTTAATAACCTTAAATGGGATGGAGTCATTGATTCAGTCAATCCCTATATTTAGAAAAGGCTAGCAAGATCTAAGACAAATCAGAGCAGATATACCCATTAGAGGGCTTTCCTGAAATGCTGTAATCAACTGACACTGACTTCAGCTATTAGGGGCAATTCCAAGGTCCTGGCAGAAGGATCACACATGAATATCCTGTGCAGAAACCATAGAATCTCACAACAGTTTTGCCCAATCACTCATTCTCACTCTGAGAAACGATAGTGTGAGTCATTACAATATTTTGTGCTGGCATCAGTCTTTGTCCTGAGTTCTGGCTGGCAACAAGTCATGTCTGCCTCAAAGCAGTGCTTTTCTTTGTTTCATCAATGCTATTTAGTTATTAATAATGGCCCCAAAGTACAAGAGTAGTGATGCCAGTAGCTCTGAGAAGCCTAAAAGTTATAAAGTCCCTAATATGTTTGTATAAGAAATACTTTACAAATTGTGCATGATTTTCAATTTATGTGAAGGGTCTTGGAACATATTAGTTCCATAAAATGAGACTTACTATATTAATTTTCTTTACTGCATGATCTTGGACAAGTCACATAATCTCATTAGGCTTTAATTTGTTCATCTCTAAAAAAGGGACTTTGTAGAAATATCTGCCTCATCTCAAAGGGTTATTGTGAGGATTAAAGGGGAAGAGCATTATGCTTTAGGACTCTCAGCTAGGCCTTTGTTATTTAAGACTATAGTAAGCTTCCCTTAGCAGCTTGTATAAGAATCCTCATCTGTATAATGTTGGAACAAAGTATTTAGATGGACTTATTATCTAGAAGGACTTGGATTTCAGTATGACCAAGTGATTTAGATTTCTGAGATTTTTTTTGATCATTATGAGTGTAATTCACACATTTGCCCAGTTGATAAAGAGTTTCTGAGGATACTTTTTAATCTTCTCTGGCCAGGTTCTACTTTGATGCGATGGACATTTGAGGCATTTACTTGAACTACCCCAAGGTCAGTCTTACACCTGCTAACTGACTTCTATCAGTGTCCCTCTGCACATTTCCTTTCTCGAGTCATAAGAACTGTTACTGTCAGGAGAGCTGACTTGCCAATAAGTGAAGGACAATATATATCAGCTAGAAGGACTCAGAATACCAAGTTTTCTTTGTATAAACATGACATTCCCTTTTGTTTAAATTATGTAAAATAGAGTGATAGTAGCAAGTTGGAAAAGTGCCAGTCTAAGAAACAAGCTCTCTGGATAAATTTCTGACAATAAATTGCTGGAGGAGTAGAAGGCAATTCTTTGGGGGAGAAATTCCAGTCCATCCAATCATCTTCCTTTACCACAAAAATGGTAGTGTGGCTTTAGTAATTTATAACTGGGTTTCATCCTCACCACCTTTCTTTTAAAACCATGAGTGGGTGACAGTTAATAAAGGAGTCACGAGCAGGGAAACAGTATAAAATGTTATGACAATCAGAAAGCTTCCTTTCCTCTACCAGGTTTAGTCTCAGTATCAATTAGGAATCCTTTGATTTTTCAAAGATAGTATTTACTACATAACTATTACAGAATAATTTGCTTATGGTGTAGCCATTTAATTTTCGATTCATAGATTCCTAAAAGCTATAAGGACCTCAGAGATAATTCAATCAGAAAATATGGAATGTCCCTGGGGATAAAAAGAAAAGTCAAAAATGGTCCTTGCCCTCAAGAATATTGTTGTTATTCATCTTTCACTTTCAAAGGAGACTTAAGATATCATGATAGTGATGTCTTGACTTCCCAGAGAGTTGGATTTAAAAGTGAAAAAGAGTTGCACAAAGTCATCAGTCCCACTCTCTCTTCCAGAATCATCTAAGTTCAGTGGCAGGACAAAAGTCAAGACAATTGGCAATGAACAGTGATTCAGTGGATGATTTTGGCTTCTTTGATATCCAAGCAAGCTCAAAGGCCTCCATACTGTTTGTTTCTGCTGCCTTCATAGTCATTGAAGTGAATTGTTCTCATTTGCCCATTCCATTTGGGGAGTCTTCAGAAACTGGGGAAAGGGTCCCGCTCCAAACCACCACCAAGGGCTGTTGTTTACCCTGAACCTGATTTAGATCTTCTTTGAGATGGTTTTACTGGAGTGTGACCACTGGGCATGCTATACCTTCTTGGAGTCTCAGGTGAGAGCTGGGCGAAAGGTAGTCACCAAAGGTGAATGAGGAGCCCTGAAAAGGGCACAGCAAACCTCATATCAGAGGTGCTAATCTTCCCAGAACATCCCATATACCCCCTAAAGGAGATTAATGGAGGAGATATCATATACAGAAAAGGCTACATTATATATATGTATATATATATGCGTATTTATGAAGATAAATATTACATGTATTTTAAATTAAATTAGATTTAAAAAACCCTCTTATCATCTGTTTTAGAATCAATACTATATATTGGTTCCAAGGCAGAAGAGCACTAAGATCTAGGCAATGGGGATTAAGTTACTTGCCCAGGGTCACACTAAGCTAAGGTACACTCTGAATTTTGAGCCACTCTCCCAACATTTGACACCTTCAGACTGAGAAGGAAGATGAACTGAAGTGCTTTTTTAATAGTTGGGTAAAAGGTGATGAGGACCTGAGCTTATTTATTCCAATTTGAATCATGCATAACTTTATAGAATCCCAGACAATTGGTCATCAGGTCCAAAAGAGTCTGCCTGCCTCTTGTCATTTCTTGTATCTTCTGAAAGATTATCAGCAATTAAAATAAATAATGCTTAAGTTCTTCTTTTTAAAGCAAATACCTCATTCTAATGTGCCATTATCCAAAGTTCCTTATCTTGATTATATACTGACTTTGTGTCAGTTTTATAATCTTATTACTAACGTCAGGAATATACTATTCATTTCTTCTATATATTTGGATAGTCTGTGGTGTTCTCACACTATGATATTATTAGTATTTTTCCATTCTTTGATTCTTGCCCAAATGCTACCAAATCTTAAGTCATCCTTACAACCTTCATCTTCTGATCCTATTCCTGAATTTCAGGGGATGCTAGAGGAAGTCAAGAAACCATGAGGTCTAGATACAACACAAATTCATGTTATTGACCTCCTGAACCTTCAGTGCTTTTATGGGGAAGCTCTATTATCTGGGTACAGAGGAAGGGGAGAAAGAAGACTGACAGGACAGGGCAATAGACTTCACTTATCTTATTCCTTATTACAGTGCTGCACAATAATAATTTAATTCCATATCTAAAGATTTATTCCCTATCTAAGGAAGTCTGGATAAAATAGACCCTTCTAACTGCCTACTTTGCACAATTCTCAGCTAAGAATGATTTTTACATTTTTAAATAAGGTTGTATTTGTATTTTAAAATGTAAAAACCATCCTTAGCTCCTGGACCCTACAAAAACAGACTTTGGGCCAGACTTGGCTGTGGGCTAGTATGCTCTCTGTCTTAGAGAAAAGAGGGGCGAGGATACATTTAAATATAAATATACAAATATTTATAATATGAATGAATAAAACATTAAGAATTATTACATGCAAAATACATTAAAGCCATGGGTATACAAAACAAATAAAAAAGTAAGAGAGTCTCTACTCTCAAGGAGCTCAAAATCTAAATCATAAGCAAGACTGTTGAATGAAAAAATATTATCATTGAACACTAAAGGAATACTTCTAACCTAATGTAGGCAGCTTTCTCTAATGACTAGGGTATTCAGAGGTCCATGGAATCTATTTCCTCTAGGGAATTTTTACAATTTTTGTGTTCCTGGGTCATGTTATTAGGAGCTAATATTCATGTAATTTTTTAAGGTTTGCAAAGTTCTATAAAGTATTTCATTTGAGCTTCACAATAATCCAATGACGTAGATATTATTATTATCTTCATTTTTATAGGAGAGGAAATTGAAGTTGAAAGGGATAAAGAACCTCACTCCCTCAATCCCATAGCTAGTAAATGTCTGAGGTAGGATTTGAACTTGCATCTTCCTAAATTAAAGTCCTGACTTCTATCTACTTCACCCCATAGGTGTCTCAAGTATTAAATAGTTTACACTTCAGTGTTCAGAAACCATTTATGTTAAATACCAGACAGTGAGACTCATTTTCAAGCTGAACTGCCAAGCATTCAAACTCTGCTGCAAAAATGGAAGCTCAAATGGGCAAAAGATGAACTCATACAAGGCAAGTGATCATGGAGGTCAGAAGAAGTGATACAAAGACACTCTCAAGGTCCCTCTGAAGAACTTTGGTATTGACTGTGACACATGAAAGCCACTGGCACAGGACTGTCTAGCATGGCATACCCTTGTCAAAAATGGTGCTGTGCTTTGTGGGCAAAACAGAATGTAGTAACTCAAAAGAAACATGAGATCTTCAAATTTAGAGACATCTCCAACCCAAATGTTAATGTGCACTATTTGTGCCTGACTTCTGATAAGTCTTCTAGGCTAATATTGGTCTAATCATCCACAGTTAGACTTTTCATACTGTAATGCAGGATTGCTGTAAGAATCTCTTGCATTTGCAAAATCACCGGAAGCCATCCTGGCAGTGAGAGGGATGGAATGTTGACCCAGCCAGTCCCTGCTGTCATGGCCAAACCATTGAAGCTGACACTATAAATATCCCTGGAGAACCAACTGTGGGGTTCTGATTTCCTTGACCTGACCCAGACATCCAGCTATCCCCTTGGACTCCCCCTTGGGCCCTGGGAGGAAGGTAGGTGGAACTTGGAAAATTAGTTTACTTAGGCAGGCAGGGACACCCCTAAATCAAGCCATTACTCTCATTTGTTAACCTGCTAGACCTTTCCATATCGGGGCAGTGGAATTTATCCCTGGTTGAGGGGCTGGTTCCCTCAGCCTGACCCTACCTTCTGAGACCCTCTGCCAGCACTGGCCTTCACCCTTAGCAACAGTCTCCCAGACCTTAACCCTCTTCCCTCAGCTTACCCTTGCATTTAATAAACCCCTTGGCCTTATTCAGAGAGCTTCAATGTTTCATTTATATCACCAATTAGGGCCAGGGACTGGGAAGAAGGAAGATAATTATCACTAGTTTCCTGAGGGGCTAGACCAGGCAACCATCTTGCTCAGGAAGTGAACTAGGTTTACTTCCTGTTGGTTTCAGTTTCTCACTAGGAGGGAGGGGTTCCCCACTCCTCAC
This sequence comes from Gracilinanus agilis, assembly GCF_016433145.1. Classification (NCBI taxonomy): domain Eukaryota; kingdom Metazoa; phylum Chordata; class Mammalia; order Didelphimorphia; family Didelphidae; genus Gracilinanus; species Gracilinanus agilis. The sequence continues at coordinate 142,539,216 of NC_058134.1, read as the reverse complement.
CTTAAGGGAGCTTAGAGACAACAGGGAGACTGACCGAAACAACTCAGCCCAGACCCACACACCCCTGGCTGACCCAAATCAACCTATACTGAAGTTACAGTCTCCTTGCCTAGAAGACTCAGCTGGTACCACCCAGGCCCCTCCTAATATAAGCCTCTCTAGCCCTATTATTCCTTTATTACAATACATGGACCCAACATAGGATGTCTTCCATTTTGGTCCTTTTCAACTATGAAAGACAATAACCAACATTAGTCAGCAATATAGCTCCTGTGAGGATGTCACATGTGCTATGGCTTGTCTTGGATCAAGACAAAAATGCCCTGAAGAAGATTATCACAGACTGGCATGTGTCCTTACTGTCACCTCTATTTTAATATCAATAAACTAAATGTATCAATTACTCATCAGACATTCAACAAACATTTATTAAGTGTCAATTATGTGTCAGGCATTATTTGAGGCAATGGGGATAAAAAAACCAAAACCAAATATCTGTAGCTGTCTACAAGGTCTTATGAGAGGAGATCATATATGTGGGTATATACTATATGCATATGTGTAATATACATACATATATCAGTATATATAAAATATTAAAATAAATATGAGGTATTGTATTACATAGTCATGTAAATTTTATGCAATGCATAGTATAAATTTTTTGGGGTAAAGCTTGAAATGAGTCAGATGCAAAATGATTTTGGAACTGAGTATTAAAGCAAAGGATCATGAGAAGCAGAGATGAGATGGAAATATGTTCTAGGCATGAGGGATGGTTGGAGCTGAGGTAGGAGATGGACTGTGTGAGGATTAGCAAGAAGGGAAGTTTGAACCATAGTATGTAGGAAGGAGAGTAATATATAAGAAAGCTAAAAGCTAGGTTGATGTCAGGTTGGGATTGACTTTAAATGCCAAATAGAGAAGTTTATATTTAATTCTGGATACAATAGGGAGCTACTAGAGTTTATTGAGGGCAGTGAGGAAGCATAGGGGATAGAGTACCAGGCCTAGAGTCAGAAAAACTCTTGTTCACAAGTTCAAATCTGGTTTCAGACAGTTATTAGCTGTGTGACCCTTGGGGAAAGTCACTTAATCCTGTTTGCCTCAGTTTCCTCATATTTAAATGATCTGGAAAAAGAAATGGCAAACTAGTGTCTTTTCTTTTCTTCCTTTTTTCTTTTTTTAAACCCTTAACTTCTATGTATTGGCTCTTTGGTGGAAGAGTGGTAAGAGTGGGCAATGGGGGTCAAGTGACTTGCCTAGGGTCACACAGCCTGGAAGTGTCTGAGGCAGGATTTGAACCCAGGACCTCCTGTCTCTAGGCCTGGCTCTCAATCCACTGAGCTACCCAGCTGCCCCACTAGTGTCTTTTCTGAGAAAAATCCCAAAACAAGGTCATGAAGAGTCAGATATGAATAAAATGGGTGAATAACAATAACAAGAGTTTAATGAGTAGGATAGTGGCATGGCCAGACTTGTACTTAAGGAAAATCATATTAGCAGCTTGATGAAATATGGATTGGTATGGGGAGGGATTGGAGGTAAGATCATTTAGGAAGCTATTGAAACAGTCCATGGAGGAGATGGTGAAGTCCTGAACGTGGATGATGGCCATATAAATAGAAAGAAGTTAGGTAAGAGAAATATTATAGAAGTAGCAATGGCAAAATTTGGCAACTAATTGGATGTGGGAAGTGAGAAAGAGTGAGTAGACAAATATGGGAAAGATAGTGGTTTTCTTGACATAAATAGGGATTTTCTGAGGAGTGTTGAGTTTTGGGGAAATGATGTTTTATCTTAGACATATTAAGTTTGAGATATCAATGGAATATATAGTGTAAGTGTCTAATAGGCAGTAGATGATGTTTTTTTTCTTTTTTCTTTTTTTTTGCATTTTTTAAAAACATTTATTGATATTTATTTTTAACTTGTTTACATGCTTCATACCCCTACTTTCCCCTTTACCCCCCGCATTTCCCCCACCCATGGCCGACGCATATTTCCACTGGTTGTAACATGTGTCCTTGTTTAGGGCCTATTTCCATATTGTTGTTAGTTGCATTGGTGTGGTCCTTGTCCTTTCGAGTCCACATCCCCAATCATGTCCGTCTCAGCCCATGCATTCAAGCAATTGATTATCTTCTATGTTTCCTCTCCTGCAGATCTTCCTCTGAATGTGGGTAGCGTTTTTTACCATAAATTCCTCATAGCTGTCTTGTGTCATTGCATTGCTGCTAGTAGAGAAGTCCATTACATTCAATTTTACCACAGTATATCAGTCTCTGTGTACAATGTTCTTCTGGCTCTGCTCCTTTCGCTCTGCATCAGTTCCTGGAGGTCTTTCCAGTTCACATGGAATTCCTCCAGTTTATTATTCCTTTTAGCACAATAGTATTCCATCACCAGCATATACCACAATTTGTTCAGCCATTCCCCAATGAAGGGCAAACCCTCCTTTTCCAGTTCTTTGCCACCACAAAAAGTGCAGCTATAAATATTTTCGTACAAGTCTGTTTAACTATGATCTCTTTGGGGTACAAACCCAACAATGGTATGGCTGGATCAAAGGGCAGGCATTCTTTTATAGCCCTTTGAGCATAATTCCAAATTGCCAGAGTTGTTTTGATTTGCATTTCTCTAATTATTAGAGATTTAGAACACTTTCTCATGTGCTTATTGATACTTTTGATTTCTTTACCTGAGAATTGCCTATTCATGTCTCTTGCCCATTTTTCAATTGGGGAGTGGCTTGATTTTTTATACAATTATTTAACTCCTTGTATATTTGAGTAATTAGACCCCTGTCAGAGTTTTTTATTATAAAGATTTTTTCCCAATTTGTTGTTTCCCTTCTGATTTTGACTACATTGTTTTTGTTTGTACAAAAGATATTTAGCTTGATATAATCAAAACCATTTAATTTACATTTTGTAATTTTCTCTAACTCTTGCTTGGTTTTAAAATCTTTCCTTTCCCAGAGATCTGACAGGTATACTATTTTGTGTTCACTTAGCTTATTTATAGTTTCCCTCTTTATATTCAGGTCATTCACCCATTCTGAATTTATCTTGGTGTAGGGTGTGAGATGTTGATCTAAACCTAGTCTCTCCCATATTGTTTTCCAAATTTCCCAGCAGTTTTTGTCAAATAGTGGATTCATGTCCCAAAAGTTGGGCTCTTTGGGTTTATTATAGACTGTCTTGTTGACATCACTTACCCCAAGTCTATTCCATTGATCCTCCTTTCTATCTCTTAGCCAGTACCATATTGTTTTGATGCTGCTGCTTTATAGTATAGTTTAATATCTGGTACTACTAGGCCCCCTTCCTTCACATTTTTTTTTTCATTATTTCCCTTGATATTCTTGATCTTTTGTTATTCCAAATGAAATTTTTTATAGTTTTTCCTAATTCAGTAAAGAAGTTTTTGGTAATTTGATAGGTATGACGCTAAATAGGTAAATTAATTTGGGTAGAATGTTCATTTTTATTATGTTAGCTCGTCCTTCCCATGAACAATTAATGGCTTTCCAATTGTTGAGATCCAGTTTTATTTGTTTGGAAAGTGTTTTGTAGTTGTTTTCATATAATAGCTGTGTTTGTTTTGGTAGATAGATTCCTAAGTATTTTTTATTGTCTAGGGTGATTTTAAGTGGTGTTTCTCTTTCTACCTCTTGCTGCTGTGATGCGTTGGAAATATATAGAAATGCTGATGATTTATGTGCATTTATTTTGTATCCTGCAACATTGCTAAAGTTGTTGATTATTTCTACTAGCTTTTTAGTTGATTATCTAGGATTTTTTAAGTATACCATCATATCATCTGCAAAGAGTGATAGGTTAGTCTCCTCATTGCCTATTTTGATACATTCAATTTCTTTTTCTTCTCTAATTGCAACTGCTAGTGTTTCTAGTACTATGTTGAATAATAGAGGTGATAATGGGCATCCTTGTTTCACTCCTGATCTTATTGGGAAGGCTTCTAATTTATCCCCATTGCATATAATGCTTGTTGATGTTTTTAGGTATATACTGTTTATTATTTTTAGGAAGGGTCCTTCTATTCCTATACTTTTCAATGTTTTCAATAGGAATGGATGCTTTATTTTGTCAAAGGCTTTTTCAGCATCTATTGAGATAATCATGTGATTTTTGTTTGTTAGACTGTTGATATGGTCAATTATGTGGATGGTTTTCCTAATGTTGAACCATCCTTGCATTCCTGGTATAAATCCCACCTGATCATGGTGGATGATCTTCTTGATTACTTGCTGGAGTCTCTTTGCTAATATTCTATTTAAGATTTTTGCATCTATGTTCATTAGGGAGATTGGTCTATAGTTTTCTTTCTCTGTTTTTGGTCCCTGCCTTTGGGATCAGTACCATATTTGTGTCATGAAAGGAATTTTATTAGGACTCCTTCTTTGCTTATCATATCAAATAATTTATATAGTATTGGGATTAGTTGCTCTTTGAATGTCTGATAGAATTCACTTGTGAATCCATCAGGTCCTGGTGATTTTTTTCTTAGGGAGTTCTTTGATGGCTTGTTCAATTTCTATTTCTGATATGGGATTATTTAGGTATTCTATTTCTTCTGCTGTTAATCTAGGCAATTTATATTTTTGTAGATATTCATCCATATCTCCTAAATTGTTATATTTGTTGCCATATAATTGGGTGAAATAGTTATTAATGATTGCCTTAATTTCACCTTCCTTAGAAGTGAGGTCTCCCTTTTTCATCTTTAATACTATTAATTTGGTTTTCTTCTTTCCTTTTTCTTATTAGATTGACCAGTACTTTGTCTATTTTATCTGTTTTTTCAAAATACCAGCTTCTAGTCTTATTTATTAATTCAATAATTCTTTTACTTTTGATTTTATTAATTTCTCCCTTTATTTTTAGTATTTCTAATTTAGTTTTCATCTGGGGTTTTTTAATTTGCCTGCTTTCTAATTTTTTGAGTTGCATACCCAATTCATTAATCTCTGCCCTCCTTAATTTGTTAATATATGCACTCAAGGATATAAATTTCCCCCTGAGTACTGCCTTGGCTGCATCCCACAGAGTTTGGTAGGATGTCTCATCATTGTCATTCTCTTCAATGAAATTGTTGATTGTTTCTATGATTTCTTCTTTGACGAATTGGTTTTGGAAAATCATATTGTTTAATTTCCAATTGGTTTTTGATTTGCCTGTCTAGGTGCCCTAACTAATTATTATTTTTATTGCATTATGATCTGAGAAGGTTACATTTATTATATCTGCTCTTTTGCATTTGTTTGCCATGATTCTATGCCCTATTACATGGTCAATCTTTGTAAATGTACCATGCGCAGCTGAAAAGAAGGTGTATTCTTTTGGTCCCTATTTATTTTTCTCCACATATCAATTAAATCTAATTTTTCTAGGACTTCATTCATCTCTCTTATCTTTTTTTATTTATTTTTTGGTTTGATTTATCTAGATCTGACAGAGGAATATTTAGATCTCCCACTAGTATGGTTTTACTATCTATTTCCTTCTTGAGCTCTGCCAGTTTCTCCTTTATGAATTTGGATGCTATATCAATTGGTGCATATATATTGAGCAGTGTTATTTCCTCATTGGTTATACTGCCTTTAATCAGGATGTAATGACCTTCCCTGTCTTTTTTAATCATATCTATTTTTACTTTGGCTTTGTCAGAGATCATAATAGCCACTCCTGCCTTCTTTTTCTCATTTGATGCCCAAAAGATTTTGCTGATGCCCTTAACCTTGAACTTGTGTGTGTTTACCCGCCTCATATGTGTTTCTTGTAGACAACATATGTTAGGATTTTGGTTTCTGATCCACTCTGCTATTTGCTTCTGTTTTATGAGCGAGTTCATCCCATTCACATTCAGAGTTACAATTGTTAGTTGTGCATTCACTGACATTTTCGTATCCTCCCCTAGACCCACCCCTTCTTCTTAACACTATTTTCTTTTAAACCAGTGTTTTGCTTTTAGCAGGTATCCCTTATCCCCTTCCTTGATTGACTTCCCTTTCTGTCCCCCTCCCTTGTTATTCCCCACTTTTTGTTTTTTAAAGACCTAATGAATTTCCTTCCCCTTCTTCTCCCCTCCCTTTTTTGACCTCCCCACTTCCCTGCTCCCCTTGGTTTATCCCTTCTGACTTTCTCAGTAGGGTTAGATAGAGTTTTATATCCCAATGGATAATATAGCTACTCTTCCCTCTCCGGGTTGATTACACTGAGAGTAAGGTTTAAATATTACCTCTTAATGCTCTCTTCCTCTCCTTCTTATAGTAGTATTTGTCCCCTCCCCTTCCCATGCCCTCTTTGTGTATAATAGAATATCCTATTTTTCTCATTCTCTTAAGTTTCTCTTGGTGTCCCCTGCTATTCACCCCCCTCTTCTCCACCCCCCATTTAGTATCCTGTGCTCTCACTATGAATTATTCTTCTGGTTGCTATAATAGTGAATATTATAATAGTGAATATAGTTCACTACAGAGAATTATACATAGCATTTCTTCACATAGGAATACAGATAATTAGATCATATTTATGCCCTTAAAGAGTCAAGTTTAAAAGATTATGAGTTTTCTTTCTTTTCCCTCTGTTTCTTATTTACCTTTTCATGTTTCTCTTGATTTTTGTGGTTGGGTATCAAGCTTTCTATTTAGTCCTGGTCTCTTTTGTGCAAAAACTTGGAAATCTTCAATTTTGTTGAATGCCCATACTTTTCCCCTGGAAGTAGATGATGTTTTGAAGCAAGTTTTGAAGCAAGATTAGGGCTAGATACATAGGTCTGGCAATAAGCTACATATAGGTAATAATTGGAACCACAAGAGCTGATGAAGTAGCCAACCAAGTGAAAGTATAGATAGAAAAAAAGAAGGGTTTTCCATATCAAAGTTTTGGATACACCAATGGTTACAGAGTGTGGTATGGTTGATGAACGAGCAAAGGAAACTGAAAAATGGTCAGATCAGTAGGATTTATTCTTCAAGGAAAAATGTCATGAAAAATAGAGAAGGGAATATATCCAGTATGAGAGGGTATTCAATAATATCAAATGCTGGTGAAATAAAAAAGGATGAAGACTGAAAAAAAAGCCATCATATTTGACACTTGATTGTTGATCATTGGTAACTAGTAAGATTGTTATTGTTTGAGTGATGAATATATGCTAATTGCATAATTAGCTATTTTCTAATTGCAAAGGAGTTAGAAAGGGACAGAAGTGGAAGTAAAGGCAAGGAGTATAAAAAAGTCTTTTTTTTTTTTTGGAATTTGGCTATGAAGAACAAGAATTAGGAAAGATGAGAAGGAATTCATAAATTCTAATCTGGGCGAATGGCATAATTTCCTATATGGATGGGATTCCTAGGAGTACTGATGAATGCATTTGTACTTTTATTTAAAGATTTTCCTCCTCAAGATATTCTTAACTTTATCAGAAGGGACCTGTGATTTCATTTAAACGAAACTCCTATTAACAATGCAGGTTTGTCCACTGGCTGGAGCACCAAGAGTCACATAGATAGTAGGTGTCAGTTTTGGATCTCTAGAATGGATTAAAATGTTTTCTAATTTTGGAAATTACTCCTTCTCCATTATACTATCCTGCAATTTGACTTTTGTCCTATTGCCATATTAATGTTTTTGAATTATCTGCAGAATGCATAAAAATTGAATGAGAGATAGAAGGATGCAGATTGCCTCCTTTCTGACTTCTTGGAGGCCATTTTAGTGGTATGGTGGAATGAGCCCTGGATTTCTGGCTGTTTCTCTTGTTCAAAGAAATAGAGTAGATGGGATTTTTCTGTATATAACTGGTTTAAGAAAGTGAACATACAAACAGGTTTTGCTTTAAAAAAAATTAAAAACTAACTACTCATATTGTTTGGGAGGACATCATACCTGGAAGTAATGATTGCTAAAAAGATTTTCTTTGCCTAGAACTATGATTTCATTGGTAGAATTGTAAGAAACATGGTCTTACCTAAAATGAATACTTGCTTGATTGTGAAGTAGAAAAGTGCTTTATTAATATCTTTGTAAGAGTGGTGGCCGACTAGAGTCTGGTAACAGGCACATCCTGAGGGCAGGAACAGGATATATTTCCTAAGCCTAGCACCAAGTCCTCCCCTCTTTCCTCATTTACTGAATAATCCAGAGGTTACAACTTATCTGAAGAAGCTAACTAACTCATATTAGTCTCTCCCCGCTTCATTACCTTTCCCATTACTCTCCTTTTTGAGACCCTGGCCCTTAATCATTTTTCCTTATATGGTCTTTCTCTACCCCTTGGTCAGGAGACAGGGCTGAGCTTTAACACAGAACTAGTTAAATTGGTTTTCTGTTAGGTTCGCTTCCCTTTGAACACGGTTTTGACCAAGGGGCTCTTTTTGATTGACCAGAGGATCTAGATAGAGGTTTGGAGGGTAGAAAAGTTGTGACCTAACTGAATTTGGGTGTAGATGTCTCAAATGGAAATCCCTATTTCCCTCAGAATGAATTCCTTGTGAAAAAAATTCCTTTTACAATAATGACTGGAAACTCTTCTTGAAATGTATAGATTTAGGAATTTACCTATTGTCCCTTAATTAACACTATGAATATGTCAGGACAACATCTGAACAATGACTTGATTGGATCCATTTAATAATTAAATCCATCCAAAAATTGCTTAAACAGCAACTAGCTCCATTAAATGTTCTGTCAATCTATTGGTCTTTTATAGAGGACTTAAACTGCAAAGCAGGAGAGAAAGGCATGGTCACTAACTCTATCTTTTCTGCTAGGTTGGGCCAATCAGCAAAAATGGTGTTGTGGGAGAGCTTTAAGGTAAAACCCCGGATCTGGACAGGTTGTTTTTGTCAAGAATGACAGACTCCAATAACTAGCTTGAAAATAAAAAGAGTGGAAGCAATGTTGAAAGGTTGGGAGATAGATGCAAGGGTTGACATTGCCTCCTAGAGGAGATGGGTTCTGGTCTTCTTATACCTTTTAGACAACTGGGGCTACATGAGGAGGTGGAATGAAGTTAGACAGAAGTGGGGGATGTTTGTCACTCACTGGGGATGGAGTGATGTTTTGTGTCTGGAAGACACAAGAGAGTGACCTGGAATAGTTTAGAGGATGAGTAGATGTCCTAGATATAGCCTGATGCTATTAGAGTATAACTAGGAGATGTATACAATGATTCCTCGGTTTTTGTTGACTTCGGTTATTGTTGGTTTTGTTTTTCATTGATTTTTTCTGAAAGATTTGTCTCCATTGCCTCAGATTTCATTGGCCTACCCACAAGCTAATTTTGCAAAAACAAAGAGCAGCAGGTACATTCTCCTGCTCAATGGGGCATTTTTCTCTTTGGGTGAGCATCACCCCCAGGCATCTAGCCAAACAATTGCATTCAAGGATCTGGGTGGGTGCTCAGTCAAACAGCCCAAAGCCCAGGTCATCATTGGACTCTTCTGACAGCAATCCCCTCCCATTCTCACCCCCAGCCATGGAGGCCAGCTTACTGCTCTCTAGCACATCCTCATTGTTTTTGCTGCTGAACTTGCTGATGACCTTGAGCCACTCTTCATGCCCTGATGCCGATGCTGTCTAGAATCTTCTTCAGGACCTTGGAGTTGGGGGAGTCATTGCTACTGAGGACAGCCAAAAGGTAGAAAGTCATGTAGTGCATCCTGATTACACTTAGGTGTACACTCAGGGTTACACTCAGGTGCTCATTATTCCTTACTTCAGACTTTTATATTAATTTTATACTAATTTCTTATTGTTTTTAGTATTAAACACTATATTTATTCTCTATGAAATGTGTTTTTGGTATGTATTTTGGAGCATCTAGAATGAATTATTTGGATTTACATTGATTCATATGGAAATAATTGCCTTGGTTTTCAACAGTTTCGATTTCATGGATCATTTTCAGATGGATTATAGACAAAAAACAAGGTATCACTTTATCTGTGTTCATCTCAAAATCTAGGGGAGAATCAAAGAGAAATATTTCTCTAAGGAGTCTTTCCTTATTGTGGGTCTCTGATGCTCAGGGTCACTTTTTTTTTTTTTTTTTAGCACTACAATAATGCAAGGAAAGAAAGGAATTTTCCTGCTTTCCTTTTGACCTGGAATACTTCTGGAGTTTGGAGTGTCCAAAGGAAACCCACTGTCCCATGCCAAGGGGGCAAGTAATTTTAAATTTTCATTTTCCTGAAAGAGCACAGGATTTAGAGACAAAAGATCTGGTTTTGAATCCTGGCAGTGCAATTTATTCTTCATGTGACCTTGGGCATAATCACTAAAACTCCTTGTACCTCTCTTTCCTTATGTGTAAAATGAGGAAGTTGGAATAGATGTTGTTTGAGGTTTTTTTACTTTCAATCTGTAATTCTGTGATCTATAATCCCAAAGTGTGAATAAGATTAAAAAAAAAAAAGTCAGTGATTTAAAAAGAATACCTGTTAACAATAAATGAAAACTTTTTTTTTTACGAATGAATAATGAAAACATAGGTTTTTTTTTTTTTTTTTTTTTTTTTAGCCCTTACCTTTCATTTTGGAGTCAATACTGTGTATTGGCTCCAAGGTGAAGAGTGGTAAGGGCTAGGCAATGGAGGTCAAGTGACTTGCCCACGGTCACACAGCTGGGCAGTGTCTGAGGTCAGATTTGAACCTAGGACTTTCTGTCTCCAGGTCTGGCTCTCAATCCATTGAGCTACTCAGTTGCCCCCCCCCCCCCATTGTTTTTTAATTGATAATAATAACTGGTTTTATATATACTGCTTTATAGTTTGTAAGGCACTTGACTGTTTTATCCATTTTCCTGGGTTTCTCAGTCCTTATGATTTGAAAATCTAGTATGTCCTATATAATGTTTAGTGACATCTAGAATGAGAAAATAGAATACAGTCTTGTAGTGATATTCAGTTGATCTCATTTTAGCCTTTCAATAATCCTGGAAGTGAGTGTTATTGTTCCAATTTTACAAATGAGGAAACTGAGACAAAGAGTTTGAGTGAATTGCTTGGAGTCAGAGTCTGTATTTGAACTTAGGTCTTTTTTACTCTAGATCCAACATTGTATTGGCTGTTCTACCTAGCTGCTTATAAATGAAACAGGTATTTAAACAATTTTTTAAAATGTACCCTACTGTCACTAAACCTGACAATACCTTGCCAATATTGTTAAACATTTATTAATGGGTTAATTATTTTAAAATTTAATTTAATTTTCATTCCAATTTTCTCCTATGCATCTGACCAGCCCTCATTTAGAAAGCAAAGAAAACAAAATCCATTATATAAATGTTGTTAAACTGGAAAAAAACACAGAACTATTGAATAGTCAGAAAAACCAAGTCTTTAATTTAATTAAGAGGAATAGGGTAAAATCTCTAGGCCTCCACACAGAGTAATGAGCTCAAAACCACACAGAGCAGAAAGCTCTGGCTACTCTGGGTACCAAATCCCTGGCAATGACACCATGCTAGGAACCATGAAAATTGGGGAACTTATATACCTCTTGGGGAACAGAAGCCTGGAGAGTATGGTTGATTGACTTTACAATGGCTACAAAGAAAGGAGGAGTTCTAGAAAAGATTATCAGGGAGAGGCTAATGCTTACAATGGACACAAAAGGGAAAGATCCAGCCTAGGGCTGGGCTACCTGAAAAAGGACTTTGATAGAATAAGAGAACCTACCTGGACAAAAAAGGGTACTTAACACCTGATTGACTCGGCTAGCTCCACCTAAAGTACTTTAAGGTTTTTTGTTAGTGGAAACTCTCAGTCTGGGATTTCCCTCAGGGATAAATTCTCATGTTACCAGGTCACACTTGAGATCTTCAGACCTCACACTGCTACAAATTTGGGGTTCTCAAGATCTTAAGATTGGAATTTCTAGATTCCAAGCTGACAATGTGTATGCAGTCAGGAAAACAAATTGTACTCTGAGTCCATTACCTCCTTATCTGGATAGAATTGTGATAGTTGGTCATTGCATTGAACAGAATTCTCGAGTTTTTAAAAGTTATTTGCCATTATAAAATTGTTTTATTTTAGAAATTTTTCCACTAGTTCTGCTCGCTTCACTTTGTGTCAACTTATATAAACCTTCTCAGGTTTCTCAGAAACTTTCCTCTCCATTTCTTTCAGAACAGTAATATTCTGATGGGTTAATTCTATGAGCCTCCACTCCAGATGCATATTGTGATGTGCTTTTTAATGTATTTTTCTTTCAGTATGAAGTGCCTAATGACTGGTTTTCTGGGTTATGTAGGGCAAACCATTTAACATCTTTGGGAGAAGGCAGGAAAGAGAAGAAAAGAATTCAGAAGTAAAAAATAAAATAAAAGAAAAAACATTTAAATCTCTGGGCCTCAGTTTCCTTAGCTATGAAAATGAGGAGCCTTGGACTTGATGACCCTTAAGGAAATTTGAACTCTGAATACATTCTTTCGTGGAGAAGTCTTCTCTTTATGAGTACATTACTACAAAAGCTGAACTGATCAAAATTCAGTTAATACACTGATTATACAGTAACTACAATTAGATCCCAAATGCATAATGAATTATTATTCTTGGGTGATATTTGGTTAGAGTAACCTGAAATGTTGATTCAGTTGAATTGAATATAACTCCAAGACTGCATTCTATTCCTTCATTCTGGATGTCACTAAACATTTCATGGACCATATTAGGTTTTCAAATCATAAGGTCTGAGAGACCCAGTAAATAGTATAAAATAAATTCAGGTCTGAATTCATGTCACAACAGGAACAATAGACTTTCTGACTTCTTTTGTGCTAAATCCAGAATAGCCTTAGGGAATTGGGGTTGGGAATGGGGGTGGGGTGAAGATCACAGAGCTAAAAAGAGTCTAAGGCTTCTGGGACTGACTTGTTTTTCAGTCTTTATTTACAATATCTTTCTTTAAAGTCTTTTTCTTTTTAACCCAGGTGCTAGAAAAGCACACAATTTAAATCAATGGGAAGTTACATGAATAATGGAAAAGACTTAGGAAGGTAGAATTTAAAATTAAAATTCTAAGACTATCTTCTATAAGGTGATATTTATTAATTAATTTATATATCTATCCAAAAACATGTAAGTCCCTACTATGTACCAGACACTGTGCTAATAGTTGAATTTACTTACTTGAGAGTAAGGAGTACTTCATTCTTTGTAAATGTATTTCCTCTCAATGAGTTCCCCCATAGTACCTAACATATAGTAATTAATAAATGTTAATTTATTGATTAACATTCTTTTTAAAAAATTAGAACCAATATCTCACTTTGTATGAGTTTCTAAACTATGTTGGATTCCCCCTTCCCTCCATCTGTCCCTTTCTTCCATCTTTCCTCCCTTCCTTCCTTCCTTCCTCTTCAATTATTTTTTTATTCGGTTTACTTCTCTTTCCTTTTTTTTTTTTTTGAGGGTGTATTTTAAGAAGATTTAGTGAGAACACCAGACCAACAAAAACTGTCATTTTATTTCAGTCAGAAGGAGGATTTCTGGAGTTTGTACTTTAAGATGGTGTGTGATGTCCAAAAAATAAAATCATCTTTTTTATTTTGAACCATATCACTGGGATATCTTGTTGACATTTTAAATACCTATAAGCATTTTCTCCTTGGACAGGTATTCTTCCACTTTCACTGCTCCCAATATCACCTCTATGTATAGGACTGTCAAATCCCCATGTTCAGTTGTAGCCCCAATCACCCTTAATTCAGCCCTCATCACCTGGACTATAGCAATAGCCTTCTAATTGGTCTCTCTGCATCCAACCTTTTTCCCTTCTAATTTATCCTCTACACATTGATATTCCTAAAAGGTAGATCTGACCATCTCCCTCTCAATCTCTAGAAGTTTCATTTGCCCCCTATTATCTCCAGGATAAAATACTGACTCTTCTGGCAAAACCTTTAACAATCTGATTCCATTCTGTTTTACAAGGTTTATTTCACATTATTTTCCCTTCATGTACTCTTTGTTCCAGTCAAACAGACCTACCTGATGTTCCTAATACATGGTATCACATCTCACCTCCATTTCCCAGAACTCATGGCTCCCTTCGAATTGAGCTTACATGTCACCTCCCTCAAGAAACTTTTCTTAATTCCTCAGGTTTTTAGTATTCCCCCTAAAAGCACTTTCTATGTATTTTAGGTATATTTTATTCATACCACTGTTAATGTATCATAACCCTGGCTCCAACAGATTGTTAGCTCCTTGACAACAGAGACTACCTCACCTCAATTTTGGTATCTTCTTTTACCTAGCACTGGTTCTACCATATTGAGGTGCATAAAACTTGTCACTTGATTGATTCCCATTTTTTCCACACAGAGCTTGGCTTCCTGAACCTGCACTTTGATTTTACTTGCTTGTTTGTTTTTCATTGCTACCACCTCTCCCACTTTCTTGAGTTTCTCCCCATTTAGCTTTACATGTAGGAGAGAACATAAAGTTTTCTGTCTTTGCCCTCCTGAATTAGTATTCAAATCTTCTTTAGGTGTTTTAAGGGTTTTTACTTCTAATCCCTATGGGGAAATACACAAGGGTTTAAATTAACATATGAAGGGGAAAATTACAAAGTTATGTATCTTAAAAGGTTCGTGGGGTATTCCATACAAATGTACAGGGCATCAAGTCTATGTCTTTCTTAGTTCTATTATTTGATTAAATCTATTCTCTATCTTGTCTTGAGTCAGTTGGACTCAGTCTTCTTTGAGCTGGATGATGAATCATAGTGTTTGGTTGCTAGCTAAGGTGGGTTCAATTTGGCAAGATAATATCTAGGTATCTCAGTCCTTTTCATAATATTTTATTTAAAAAAAAAAAAAAAGAAATACTGGGTGCCTACTTTTGTTCAAAGAACCTTGCTAAATGCTGGAAATAGAAAAAATATTCAGCTAAATAGTCCCTACCTAAGATATAGAATGTTGTTCATGCTAACATAAACAGCTAACAGGTTACTTCGGCTAGAATAGAGACTGACCAAAGGAGGGTAATATAAAACAGGATTGGAATTGTGAGTGGAAGAAAAATCATGAGAACTTCAGATGTCAATATGCAAAGCTTGCATTTTGTCCCAGGGACAATTAATTGGAAGCCATTGAAGATATTTGAATAGTGGGGGAGAATGGTCATGTTTTAGGATTGCCAATTTGACAGCTATGTTGAGGATGGATTAGAGAGAAGAGAGAATGGAAGCTGAGAGACCTGTTACGAACCTATGCTAAAATTCCAGGTGAGAGATGATGAAGACCTGAACTATGGGAGAAGTTGTATAAATAGAGAGAAGGAGATGGATTTAAGAAATGTTTCGGAGATAGAAACAACAAGACTTGAAAACCGATTGACTCTGGGAGATAATGGAGGGTTAAGAGTGAAGGACTATCTCAATGTTACTGAACTGGATGAAACACTCAACAGAAATGGAGATGTTTAAAGGAGTGATGGCTTTTAGAATATACATGGATCTCATATTGTACAGGTTGTTTTTAAGGTACTTATAGGAATCTAAATTCTGCTTTTTTAATTAAAAAAAATTTATTCATCAAAAACCATACCTCTTTCTCTTCTACCCCTCAGTTCCAACTGAAAATGAAAGAAAAATAAATTTCCTGTTACAAACATGTATAATCAATCAGAAAATTTATATATTGGCCATGTTTAAAGGAAAAAGTTCCCTGTAGGACTACATTAAATTTTTCTGGGCATATTATTCTTGGATATAAGCCTATGTTCTTTGCCTTCTGGAATATCATTTTCTAAAGTTTTCTTCCTTAGAGTGGTAGCTACTATGATTCTCCTTGTGGCTCCTTGGGACTTGAATTCTTTCTTTTTGTTTATTTGTAGTATTTTTATTTTCAACTAGCAGCTCTGGATGTTGGCTATAGTCTTCCTTAGGATTTTCATTTTAGGGTTTCTTCCTTGAGGTGAATGTTAGATTATTTCTATTTCTATTTTGCCCTTTGGTTCTAAGCAATCTGAGCTGGTCATGGCTTTCGGGTAGTCCAAAGATTCTTAATTTTTTTTTTCTCCTTGATCTGATTTCTAGGTCAGTTGTTTTTGCTATGAGATACCTTATTTTTCTATTTTAAGTTAAATATTTTTATCATATTCTCATGGAGTTGTTAGCTTCCATTTGGTCCATTCTTATTTTCAAGGAGTTTATTCCTTGTGCAAGATTTTGCACCTCTTGTGTTAAGCTGTTAATTCTTTTTCTAGTTCTTTCTTCTAAAACTAAATCTTTCCTTCCTTTTTTAATCTCATGCTCTCATTTTATTAAAAAACTCTCTTTAAAATTCATGCTTCATCTCTTCTAAAGACTCTAGTTAAATTTTTGTTCAAGCTCTGTTTTACTTTGAAACTTTTTGAGTGCTCTTGTTACCAGAATACCATATAATGGTGGGATTATTGTGTTTGTTTGCTCATTTTTCCAAACTACTTTTTGACTTTAGACTTTGTGTTAGGTCCAGAAATTGTACTTATGAATGGAATGACTGAACAATTCTCATTGCTACTTTTGGGGGATTGTGTTATGTTATTCTAGGTTCTCAAAGATAGAATTGGCTGATTCGCTATAAGTTTTCAGCATTCCCAAAGTGGTCAGTTGGTCAAAATGTGATCACTGCTCACTCTTAGCTCTCTAAAGTTCTGGGTCTGAGTTTAAGCAATAGTAGATTATTGTTGGACTCAGCGTCTAGTTGCTAGTTGGGAAGCTTTGATGGTTAGGAGTGACAAACTTCCCTGTGGCCTGATATTGTTGCTCTGATTATTTCTCTGAAGATTTCAGATTGGGTTAGAAGCTAGAAGTCAGATTCCCTTCTGCTCCTGAAAGTCTGAATTATAGTGCTGCTATTTCTGAAAGTTTTCCTTGCTCAGTACAGAGGTTAAGGATCAACATAATTCTTTAACTTGGAATGTCACCTCTGAACATAGAACTCATCCTCTGTTAATTCTGGATTTGTGACCCAGAATTGAGTTGTGGGCAACAATGCTGCCAGTTGGCCACTGGTTCCTGCATAAGACTGTCATGCATGATATGAATCTAGAACCTCCTTTTGCTCTAAAACACAAGTCTCTCCATGCACTGGAATGCTCAGTTTATAGCACTCTTCTGGCAGGGCCCCATGCCTAGTGTCCATAGACTTCTCTTTCTGTCTTCCTGTTTATGATTTGGACTGGAAAATGACTCACTTTTATATTTCTCTTGGATTTTTCCATCAGGATATGGTTCAGTGAATTTTCTTAATCTATTTGGCAGAGGGTTTTCTTCTTTGGAGTGGGGGGAGATCTCACTGTGCTTCTCCCTGATATTCTGACATGTTAGTTCTGCCCTACTAAACCCTACTTTCAACCTGAGCTTGACTTGTTGGATGTGCTTCTAATTTCTGTCCTCCAAAGAATCTTTAAAGGCCCTGGGATTCATTCCTTCTTTGGTTTGTATTTGCTTCCTTCTGTAAGATTAAAAATTAATATCAAAATAATCCAAGTATTATATTTAATAGGATTTATTAATAATAACTGGAAGTGAAAGACCAAAATAAAAAGCCTGAGTAAAATCAACCTTCCCAGCTGCTCATGAAGGAAAAGAGAGATAGTGGGTGCGCTTACCCACAACTATATATATATATATATATATATATATATATATATATATGTAGTTAGCATACAACTTGGGGAGGAAAGGACTTCTAGGGGATGAAGTCCAAGGGTTCAAGATTTTCTAATTACACATTTCACTGCCTTCCTCAATGACTATGTATTATTTGAAGTCCTACCCTTGCCTCTGGCCCTCTGAATGAGAAAAAAACAACAACAAAAAACCAAACACCTTCCTTTAACATGTATTGACCTGGTAGTCATCTCCTTCACTCTCAGGAAGATCTTAATTACACTGAACCCTGGATAGGCTAACTCAACTTTCATTCATTTTTCTCTGACCTATTCAATTTTCCTGAAGCAAATTTAATAGCCAGTTAGAATCAAAGTGGGGGTAAGTGGGGATAGAGGAACCTGAAGCAGTAGGAGGAGGCTTCTGAAGTTAGAACAGGGATAGGAGTATAGATGCCTAATGATCTCCCCAGTTATTAATGTCTTCCCTGAATAAATGAATAAAGCATTTCTTTAGTGCTTATCGTGTGTACATAGAACTTGCACTAAGTAAAGTGACAGTCTCTTCTCTCAAAGAGCTCACATTTTAATGGAAGAAGCAACATCTATGGAAGGATTCAGCCCTGACCCTCTAGTCCAGCCGAAGTGACTTATTTACTCTATATTTCTTTTACATATAGTTCTCTATGAGCATTTCCTTTTCCTCTAGAATGTGAGCTCCTTGTGGCCAGGGACTGTTTAGTTTGTGTCCTCTTATGGAGACTTTACACAGATCCTGCTGTTAAACTGAATATTTGGGTGGTTTCTGTATCAAAGAAGGTCTGTATCAAAGAAGAGTTGTTTAAGAATAAGGGAATAATTTCTTGCAATGGAGTGTGTCTCAGAGTCCTGTCCTTGGTCTTCCCTTTTTGAAAAATAGAATGAGAAAGTGAAAGGACTACTGACAATAATAATTAGTTGGATTTGCACAAGCCTTCATTTTTTTTTTCAGGGTTTCTGATACATAACAATAATCCTTTGCGTGTATAAACTAAGCTTGAGAAATGGGGATTTACCAACTGAATCCTGCCCTAACTGCCCCAACTGGGCCTGGGCTGAGAACAATCCTAGGAACCTTTTCAGACAAGACTGTGATCATTATCTCACCAGGAGAGATTTACAGATAATTTAATCAGCCTGTCTTCTCAGGACTCCAAAGTCACTCCAAGGAGTTACTGTCAAGAATTTATTGTGGCACCCTCTCAGTTAAACTACAATATATTTTTCTTTTTTTCTTCTTCCGCATTTTTTCATATTATAAAAAGATGCTAACTCCTTTATCTAATGGGTTTCTCTCCTTGGAGAGGGTTCCTGCATGCATGCTCATTCTGCTGAGAAGGATACATTAAAATACTTTGCTTCTCCCTCAGTTTCTAGTGTCTTTCTCTCATTCAGTTTGGCTCTGGTCTGTGAGATTAGACACCTGGGAAGGTAGTGGGTTGACATCTTGACAAAAACAACAACAAACATTTTTATCCAGGCTTTAGAAAAAGGTTTAAAGGGAATGCTTAGCAAATTTGCAGGCAGCACATGTTCAAGAGGAGAGTTTAAATTCGGAATTCCACAAGCATTTGATTCAATTCAACTGGCATTCATTAGGTAAAGACTATAGCCTATGTCTGGCACTGTGCTAGGCTCTCGTGATATGAAGACAAATATGAAACAATCCCAGCTGTAAGGAAATTAAGGAAGTGGAGGGAGGGAAGGTAAACATATAGGCAGATAAGTCATATACAAAATACTTTCAGGGAATGGGAGGGATACTAAAATGGACAATTAGAAAAACTTCTTGTAAGAGGCAGTGCTTAAACTGAACCTTGAATGGAGATTGGCGATCTAAAAGGAT
Organism: Gracilinanus agilis; assembly: GCF_016433145.1. Lineage (NCBI taxonomy): Eukaryota > Metazoa > Chordata > Mammalia > Didelphimorphia > Didelphidae > Gracilinanus > Gracilinanus agilis. Next base: position 142,519,694 of record NC_058134.1, on the reverse strand, counting down.
GGGGTGAGGAGGGAGAGCATTCTACCATGGGGGACAAATGCATGGAAATGGGAGATGGAACATCAGATAGTTCTGTTTGGTTGATTGTGAGAGGATTTAAGTGCCAAGAAAAGGCATTTGTATTTTATCCTAAAGTCAATAGAGAACCACTAAAACTTCTTTTGCAAGGTAATGATCCAGCAGATCTCTGTTTTAGGAATTTCAATTTGGCAGCAGTGTGTAGGGAAGATTAGAAAGAAGAGGTTGGATACAGAGAGGGAGGCTTCTACAATGATCTAAATGAGATGTGATGAGAGCCTGAAATTGGGTAAAAATGTGTGAGTGGAGAGGGGATGAAAGTGAAAACTGGTGAGGGGAAGAAGGCTACAAGCCATGATAATGGTAAATCAATGAGGAACTGGGATTGACACCTAGGTTGCAAACCTGGTTTACTGAAAGAATGATGATGCTCTCAACAAAAAGGAGAAGTTAGAAGTAATAGATATAGAAAGATAATGGGGTTTGTTGTGGATATGGGGAGTTTCAGTTACATTTAGAACATGTCATTGGAGATGGTGGATAGTAAAAAGTTGAGAACTATATGTATGTATGTATATATCTAGATAGACTTTGGGGCCATCTGTATACAGACGACAGTTGAACTTATGGAAACTGGTTTGATCACCAAGAAAGAGAAGAGAAAAAGACTCAGGGCAGTCTTGGGAGTTTTCCCTAACATTAGGGGTAAGGCATAGATGGTAATCTTACAAAAGAGACTGAAGAAGATTGTTTAGACATTTAGGAGGAGAAAGAGGGCAGAGCAATGCCATGAAAACCCAGGGAAGAGAGAGCAATCAGGACAAGGGTGTGGTCATCAATGTTAAACATTGAGGAGAAGTTAAGAAAGAAAACTGAGTAAACAACATTTAAAATAGCAATAAGAAAGTTATCCTTGACAGAGAAAGAAATTTCAATTAAATCGTGGGTCATGTCAAATTTCAAGAGGATGATAGAGGAGAGTGAAAAGTGAGATATTGGTGTGTAAAAATTACATTTATGTTTTGACTCAATATGAGAGTTATAAAAGTGGTCACCATTTATAAAATATTAGCCCCCTCCTAAGGCAACATGACTGTTAGCAGCTTTTATTTACAACAAGGTAGAGATATTGAAAGTTGGAAATGTAGGAAGGAGACTAAGCCTTGTCTAGCTTACTGCCCTAAGTGCTGCTCCAGTGAAGTCCAATTCAGCCCCTGACAGGGGTTCCCTTAAGACCTGATCTTCACATGGAAGTCCTAGTGGCATCTTCTGCCAGAAATCTCGGTGGTGTCTTCAGCCAGAGTTCCACCAACAAGGAATGACTCCAAGGAAAAGCATGTCTCTTCAGCCCTACTCACCTACAGGGAAGAGTCTCTCCAAAAACCAAGGAAGGAAAGAGACCAGACAATGTTGGTTTCTTCTTTTATGTCCCTTTTCCCATGTCATTTCCTGTCTTTCTCCCTCTTCACAGAAACCAATTGCAGTCTTTAAATTTGCCTAGCACTGCCCAGAATTGGGCAGTATACTTTGGGAGGTGAGAGTTTTCTCTAGTAAGTGACTTGTGAATTCTCTTACTTAAGTATTAAGTAGGGGTAATTTGAGTTCTTGATTTGATTAACTAAAAATAGACAAAGGGAGATTTAATTCTATCTTCACAAGTGACATGTATTGATAGTTTTTTCCCCTGTAGGAGGTATACTTTGACAGTGAGGAGAAATATGAGACAATAGTTTGAAGTCCAGTAGGATTAAGTGAAGGTGGACTTCTGTTGTTTTTTAAAGGATGGGGAGGTCTGGAGTTGTTTGAAAGGAATCTGGAAGGAATCAATGATTAAATAAAGAGTAAATAATAGAAGAAATGGTGAAAGTGCAACCTCCTGAGGAGATGGGAGGGGCAAGGGTACCATGAGAGGGGTTGGCCTTGGCAAAGAGAAGAGCTATACTTTCCTCAGAAAAAAGAAAAAAAGGGGGCAGCTGGGTAGCTCAGTGGATGGAGAGCCAAGCCTAGAGATGGACGGTCCTAGGTTCAAATCTGACCTCGGACACTTTCCAGCTGTGTGACCTTGGGCAAGTCACTTGAGCCCCATTGTCTACCCTTACCACTCTTCTGCCTTGGAGCCAATACACAGTATTGACTCCAAGATGGAAGGTAAGGGTTTAAAAAAAAAAGAAAAAAAGCAAAAAAGGAGGAGAAAATGGGGAAAGAGCCTTGAGGAGAGCTAGGATTTAAAATTTTCTGGCTAGTCTTGAAAACATGGCATGAATCTAATAAGATGAAATTTGATATATAGGGATAAATGCAATGTCTTGAATGAGTTAAAAAAAGTGCTAGATGCAAGAGGGATGGTTAGACTGCAGTTTGTCTAAAAATGAGCTGATAGATTACTGATTCAATAGGAATCAACAGTGTGATGTGGTCTCTAAAAAGATTAATGCAATTTTTACCTCCTTAAGAGAGGGACAGTGTTCAGAATGAAGGAGATTTCTACTGTATTAAAGTTTAGTAGGTAGGAAGATGCTGGATGTGGAGTGAGAGAGACCCAAGTTCAAATCCTACTCCAGATTCTTATGATGTGATCTGGGCAAGTAACTTAATCCTTCTCTGGTTCAGGTTCCTTGTCTTTAAAATGAAGATAACAATACTCACCTCACAATGCTGTCAGAATCAAATGAGATGGTATATGTAAAGTGCTTTGTAAATCTCAAGGTGCTATAAAACTGTAAGCTTTTATAATCAGTTGCTAATATTTATATGATGATTTAAAGTTTGCAAAGCGGTTTACATAGGTTAAAAATACCTTTGAGTCTCACAAAAACAGCATGAAGTAAGGCTCTATTATTATCCTCATTTTATAGGTAAGGAAACTAAGACATGGAGAGGTTAAGTGATTTGCTTAGGTTGTACAGTAAGGGTCTTAGTCAGGATTTGAACTAAACTTCTTCTAACTTCAAGTCCTAAGTCTATCCATTAAGCCATCTTGCTACTTACTCTTCCTATAGGGAACTATTCTTTCCTAGCAGACAACAGCTAGAGAATTATTCTTCATTCTGGATCTTTCCCTTTGTCTTTTTAAAAAAATAATATGTTATTTATTTATTTATTTTGGAAATTTATTTAAAAAATTTGAGTTCCAAATTCTCTCTCTCCATCCTCTCTCTCACCTACTGAGAATATAAGCAAAGAGAAATCAATTACACACGTGAAATCATGCAAAACATATTTCCATATTAACCATCACAAAAGAAGCAAAATGAAAGAAAGCAAGAAAATTATATTTAAATTTGCACTTAGGGTTTATCAGTTCTCTCTCTGGAAGTGAATAGCATTTTTCATCATGAGACCTTTGGAATTGTCTTGGGTCATAGTCTTGAATACAGCAGCCAAGGCTTTCACACTTGATCATTATTACAACATTATTTTTACTATACACAGTGATATTTTGATTCTTTTCCCTTCATTCTATATCAGGTCATATAGATCCTGCCATTTTTTTTTCTAAAACCACCTACTCTTCATTTCTTATAGTACAATAATGCTCCATCATGAATTCATATGCCACAATATATCAAATATGCCACAAGTTGATTAGCCATTCCCTAATTGATGAGCATCCCCTCTTTGAATCAATTTTGGTGAGAGTGAAATTCAAGCATTGCCTACTACTTGCCGCCCTCCTTCTAGTTCCCTTTCTACTATAAAATCATTTGATACAGATTATATGTCATGCAAAAAATATTTCCATATTAGTCATGTTGAGAAAGAAAACATAGACTAAAAAAAGGAAAAAAGAGAGTAAAAAATGGTATGTTTTGGTCTGATTCAGACTCTTATTTTTTTTTCTGGAGAAGGGTAGCATATTTTATCATGAATCCTTTAGAATTGTCTTGGATGTTTGTATTTATGGGAATAACTAAGTCATTCACAACAGACTGTCATATAATGCTGTTGTTACTATGCACAATCTTCTACTGGTTCTGCTTACTTCACTTTGCATCAGATTATGTAAACTTTTCTAGGTTTTCCTGAAACTATCCTTGTCATCATTTCACCCCAACTTGTTCAGTCACTCCCTAATTGATGGGCATCCCCTCAATTTCCATTTCTTTCCCACCACAAAAAGAGTTGCTTTAAATAGTTTTTTTAGATGTATTAGGAAGTATAATGATAAACTATAGTGAATCCAGAGTAGAAAGACTAGGATGATGAAAGGTTTAGAGATTGTGCTACAGAACTGGACAAAGGATTTGGAGATGATTAGCCTGGAAATGAAGACTTGAATGGCATATCACAGTTATCAGGTATTCAAAGAAATCTTTTGTAGAAGAAGTATTAGAATTTTTCTTCTTCGCATCAGAATCTAGAACCATCAATGATAGGTATAATATATTGAGTCAGATTTAAGCTGAATGTAAAGAAAACCTTCTTGATATTTAGAGCCTCCAAAAGTTGAATGGGGGAAAGGTAGCACAGTGGACAGAGCACTAGACCTGGAGTTGGGAGGACCTGGGTTCAAATCTGACCTCAGTTGCTTCGTACCTATATGATGCTGGGTAAGTTACTTAACCCCAGTTGCTTAACCTTGCTGCTCTTCTTTCCCAGAATTGATCTAGGACAGAAGGTTAAGGGTTTAAAAAAATGTTGAATGGGGTATCTTGAGAGGCACTGAGTCCTCCATCTTTGGAGGGATTTAAAAAGAGTAACCTGTGAAATTCCATGACTCTGTAGAGACATTGTAGAGTTTATCTAGACCAACTTCTTTTATTTTATAGGAAAAACTGAAGTTCATAAATAGTAAAAAAGAGCTTTCCAAGATAACCCAGACAATTGTTATGTCTGATCCTGTCCTTTGTGGAAAAGTTGACTTTTTTTTTTTTTTAGTAGCATCCCAGCTTCAGTCCTTTCTCAACCACATAACTAGTGTCTTTGGTTTGCTACCAGACCATAGCATCCCCTTCCCATGTTGCCCAATGAAACATTTCCCAGCAAATCCCAATCTCTTTCCTGTTCAAAGGAAACCTGATCCTAGTCAGATCTTCTACAAATTCCCATTTCTAGAATATTTAGCTTCCTTATGTGAATAGGGTACTGCATATACTAGCAGCATGAAAGACCTCTTTCTCTGGGATTGGGGAACACTTCACATCATACCTAATCCATCTCTCAAGTCTGCTGAGTACTCCTCAGGTTAATAATTCTCAGCCCTTCCCAATGGAGTGGTTTTCTAGAATTCAGGTTCATAGTAGAAAAAAAATACATGTTATAAACAGTAATAAATATTGGACAGTTGCCTTCTCAGACTCTAGTGAGGGTGAGGTTATAGCATCAGATCAGCTCTGGCCTTTTTCCAGAGCCCCAGACCCATAATTCTACTCCTGTAAAAAGTTTCCACTTGGATATCCTTCCATGAACTCAAATATATAACACACTAATAATTATAGCTGGCATAAGGTTCCTAAGGTGCTTTACATATATTATCTGATTTGATCCTTACAACAGACCTATGAGTTAAGTAGTGCAAATATTATTATCTTTATATTATATATGATATGGAGGCTAAAGTTCAGATATCAGAAGGGGTCTGTGATTATACAGGTATCAAGAAGCAGAATCCATATATTACCACTCCACCACATTCACTCTAAAACTGAAGCTCTCATTTTCTATTGTTTTTAAAAGGAATTCTTATTGGTGTCTTTTTTAATATTATCAGGTTTATCTATTATCCTACTCATTTTCTCTATCAAAGAATCACTCCACCGACCAAATAAGATTCTTTTTTTAATTCAAAGATATTTTTTTCTCAATTCCACATAATATTTTCAGAATACATTTTCCAAAATTACAAAATTCAAATCTTCTCCCTTCCCCTTTCCCTACTTCTGACTTGGAGATGGTAAGCAAACAAATAATATTCATAAAGAGAAAAACTTGAGAAAAATTAGAAAACTAACCAATTGATGGCAAAAGTCTGAAAACAATGCCTCACACTCACAGACTGTTTCTCCCTGAGAAGGGACAGGGTGCAGGTATCTGCTCATATCACTTCTTGAAACCGAGTTGTAATTTTGCAGTGTTCAGTTTTGAAGACTTTTTGTGGTTGTTCTTTCTGTTTACATTATTGTTGACCTCAGTTATATTATTTCTGTGGCTCTGCAGAACTCATAATTTCCCACTAAAATCAAATCCCTCTTCTGACTTACCTGTTTCTGACAATCATGCCATCTTTCTTCCAGGTACCAGGGCTTAAGACCTTAGAATTGTCTTTAACTCACCTTTCTCCCCACAAGTTTCCTATTACTGATATTTTGCTTTGGAAGTATCTGTTTGTACACATTTGTTTGCTTGTTATCTCCACCCTTACCTTGAGTGCTCCTTGAGGGCAGGGAATATGTTTTGCCTCTTTTTGTAATCTCAGTATTTAGCAGAGAGCCTGGCACCTAATGGACAATTAATAAATGGTTATTGACTGATTGACCTTTAAAAGCTTTTTTTTGGCTCAAAATGTCTCCCCAGCAATACCTGAAATTCTTCACCTAGTCACATTGCCTTAAATCATTCACCTAGTTACACTCTTTGAAGTACTGATTGGAAGTTAATTTGGGTTAACTAGTTCCTCTAAAAACATGTTAATAAAAAAATATTAAAAAAAAACGTTAATATCCCTGAGAGGCCTAAGAGGCCTCTATTAATAATTCATATAAGTTGAGGAACTTCATTCAGTCCAACTGACTTTGTAGCATCTAATTCAGAACTGCTCCAAGGGGAATATGAATTTTCTTTCTGTGGAAGTATTAGAAACAGAGAGAGAGAGAGAGAGAGAGAGAGAGAGAGAGAGAGAGAGAGAGAGAGAGAGAGATACACAGAGACAGAGATAGAGAAAAACAGAGACAGAGGGAGACAGAGACAGAGAAACAGACATAGAGATAGAAAGAGAGAGAGAGAGAGAGACAGAGGGAGAGCAAGAAAGAGAGAAAGAGAGACAGAGACAGACAGAGACATAGAGGGAGAGAGAGACACACAGAGAGAGACAGAGACAGAGAGACAGACAGAGAGAGAGAGACACACACACAGACACAGAGCTAATTTGAGACTACTGATATGGTAATGCAAAACAAACACAGGGAAAGTATTTTAATAAAGAATATTCCTCTCTGAAAGTGTCATTAAAAATCCACTTTATTTTCCAGATATTGATTCTATCCCAGAAAATTCAGAAATTGTGACACTATCATCTTGGGTCACTTCAGTGGGGGGAAGAACTGATTTACATGGGTATAGAAAGCAGTGAGGGGGGGAGTCTAAGCATCTAGAAGGCAGCAGAAAGGGAAAATGAGAGTGAGAAGAGGAGATGATAGCAAAACTAAGCTTTACATCAAAATACTGCTTAAGGTCTAGCCTTCTTCTTCACCTTTCCTCAGAGATTTTTCCTACTTTGAAAAGTGGAGCCCAAGGACAAGGGAGAGACTTCATGTTTTTAGGCCTTTAATCTAGATGGCCTGTTTTGGAGAGAGTTTAGGGAATAGGAAGAGGAAGCCAGATGAGACTCAAAGGTATTCACTTCTTGGATTAGAAAGCAGATCTTCTCCCCTCACACCTCCAGCTCTGCTTGCCTTTCCTTTTTGGCCTTTCCCTTTTCTTCTGGCTCTCTGTTAAAAACAGATGGGGACAGGGGAAGGGCAAGAAAGGGATTGTTGCCCAAGTTAATTGTGTAGGTTTTTATTTTAATTGAGAACAGCACCCATACACCTTCGTAAAACTTATAGGCAACACAGTTTATAGCTGCTGAAGCTGACCTGGGTGCTTTGTTTCTTAAATGTACATTTTCTGATAAGTGGTAGGGTATTTCTCAGGCAAGATTCACAACCTTTAAATTCCTTAACTATTGATCTTTGAGATATCTGAACCCTCCTACCCCCCCTTTCTTCAACCCTTTTACCTAAATTCAATGAAAAATTGTAGATGCAGTTATGGAATTTTATTACCCTTGTACCAAGGGAGCACTTTCAAAAGAAAGCTAATAAATGAATAAATATAATCAAGAAAAATACAATTTTCTTTTCTTTTCTATTTTTTTAGAGAATGAAAGTGATCAATATCATCAGAGAAACAAATGGCAGCACCAGAAGGCTTAATTTTTCACTAATTTGGCTAATCCACTGGGAGGAATCTTGAATTACACTGGTAGAAGGCCAAGTAGAAGCATTCCAGTTAGAACTCTCCTTGTCACTTGTCAGCATATTTTAATGAAATGCCAGTCTTTTCATACCAAATCCTGAAGAAAAACCTCTGGGTACCGATTGATGAAATGATTTCCCTCCCAAATGGAGCCTAAACTTAAAATAAAGCATCTCCCATTTTGCAAAGCACAGCAGTCTGCAAGTTCAAGAGGTAAGACATACTTTCAGTATGTATAAACTGCAGAGTACATTTGAAAATAAAATTTTTAATTATGTTTGACATCCCGGGGCCCAGTGCTGTCATCCTGTAGGAGAGGAACGTCTGTTTTGACATCTCCGGTGCTACAGACTCTAAATCAGTTTTCATATTGCTTACCTGCTAGCTAATCAGAATTGGGGGACAGATTCTTATCACCTTTCAAAGATTCATTCACAGGAGAGATGCAGATGGTACAGCATGCAAAGGAAGAATTGGTCTTAAAGATGATGTGATGAGGATAAATTCAATTATCCATTCATATTTCCAGCCAACTATCCAACAAACATGAAGCAAGTGCTTACAATAAGGCACTATATTAAATGGAGAACTCATATGAACTTCTATTAAAACTTAACTTTCCATTTTAATACAGCAGGCAGATGGGTAGGGTAGGAGGAACATTGGGTTTAGTCTCATGCTCGCTCACTGCCTGTGTGACCTTGGGGATGTCACGTGGTACCTGTGAACTTCAGCTTTCTCATTTATAAAATGAGGGATTTAGCCTGGTTGATCTTTAAGGTCTGTCCCAGCAATAAATCTCATGGTTGAAGGTGGGAAGATTGAAAAGGTATTTTAATACAAAAGAATGCACAGGTTTGTTTTTCAGATACTTGACATGCTTGCTGATTTCACTTAAGACTAAAAATGGCATATTAAAAGAAAAGATTGAAAACCATATTTAACACCTCAGTGAGGCTACTGTTCAGGGTCCAGTTAGAGAGAAGAAAGATGAGTTGTAATTTTCAACAAGTACTTTAAGAAATGACTCAAATATACTCTTTGTATGTCGAACACACAGGGCTATTATGTTGACTTATTGATGGCCACTATAGTTTGGGTGTCTTTTAAGTACCACATTTTATTTTTAGACTTTAAAGTATATATACAAAGATCAGTTCTGAATGTGTATCATGACTACTCTAACTTTCTCCATGGGCTAGCACTTTTTTTTAAAAAAAATTTTTCATGGTTACATAATTCATGTTCTTATTATTTCTCCCCCAACTCCCACTTCCCCCCATAGCCGATGTGCATTTCCACTGGTTTCTTCATGGGTCATCAATCAAGACCTATTTCCATATTATTGATAGTTGTACTAGGGTGGTCGTTTTGAGTCTACATCCCAAATCATGTCTGCATCAACTCATGTGTTCAAGCAGTTGTTTTTCTTCTGTGTTACCACTCCTGTAGTTTTTCCTCTGAATGTGGGTAGCGTTCTTTTCCATAAGTCCCTCAGAATTGTCCTGGGTCATTGCATTGCTGCTAGTACAGACGTACTGTACTTTGCTCCTTTCACTCTGCATTAATTCTTGGAGGTCTTTCCAGTTCACATGGAATTCCTCCAGTTTATTATTCCTTTGAGCACAATAATATTCCATCACCAACAGATACCATAATTTGTTCAGCTGTTCCCCAATTGATGGGCATACCCTCATTTTCTAGTTTTTTTTCGACCACAAAGAGCGCAGCTATAAATATTTTTGGGCAAGTCTTTTTCCTTATTATCTCTTTGGGGGTACAAACCCAGCAGTGGTATAACTGGATCAAAGGGCAAACAGTCTTTTAGTGCTCTTTGGGCATAGTTCTAAATTGCCATCCAGAATGGCTGGATCAGTTCACAACTCCACCAGCAATGCATTAATGCCCCAATTTTGCCACATCCCCTCCAAAATTCATTACTCTCCCCTACTGTCATTTTAGCCAATCTGCTAGGTGTGAGGTGATACCTCAGAATTGTTTTGATTTGCATTTCTCTAATTATTAGAGATTTAGAGCACTGCTTATTGATATTTTTGATTTCTTTATATGAAAATTGCCTATTCATGTCCCTTGCCAATTATCGATTGGGAAATGGCTTGATTTTTTGTACAATTGATTTTTTTTTTTTATCCTGGGACTCCATTCTAGGAGCATAGGGCCACAACCAGTAGGCAATGGGTCACACAGTCGCTCAGGGTCGCCCAGCTGGGAAGTGTCTGAGTCCGGATTTGAACCTAGGACCTTTCGTCTCTAGGCCTGGCTCTCAATCCACTGAGCTAGCCCAGCTGCCCCTACTTTAGGTTGCAGTTTCTTTAGCAGATGTAGTTTTTACAGGGTGGGGTTGCTAGCCCAGCTGTGTGACCTTGGGCAAGTCACTTGACCCCTATTGCCCACCCTTACAATTGATTTAGCACCCTGTATATTTGAGTAATTAGACCTTTGTCAGATTTTTTTTGGTTATAAAGATTTTTTCCCAATTTGTTGTTTCTCTTCCAATTTTGGTTCCTTTGTTTTTGTTTGTACAAGATCTTTTTAATTTAATGTAATCAAAATTATTTATTTTACATTTTGTAATTTTTTCTAACTCTTGCTTGGTTTTAAAATCTTTCCTTTCCCAGAGATCTGACAAGTATATACTATTTTGTGTTCACCTAATTTTCTTATAGTTTCCTTCTTTATATTCAAGTCATTCACTCATTCTGAATTTATCTGGTGAAGGGTGTGAGTTGTTGATCTAAACCTAATCTTCTCCTTAAGAAAAAATCACCAGGGCCCTATGGATTCACAAGTGAATTCTATCAAACAAAGAACAACTAATCCCAATACTATACAAATTATTTGACATAATAAACAAAGGAGTCCTACCAAATTTTTTTTTATGACACAAATATGGTAATGATTCCAAAGCCAGGCAGACCAAAAACAGAGAAAGAAAATTACAGACCAATCTCCCTAATGAACATAGATGCAAAAATCTTAAATAGAATACTAGTAAAAAGACTCTAACAAGTGATCATGAGGGTTATCCATCATGATCAGGTGGGATTTATACCAGGAATGCAAGGATGGTTCAACATTAGGAAAACCATCTACATAATTGACCATATCAACAATATAACAAACAAAAATCACATGATTATCTCAATAGATGCTGAAAAAGCCTTTGACAAAGAAAGTATATGAATAGAAGGGCCTTTTGTAAAAATAATAAACAGTATATATCTAAAACCATCAACAAACATCATATGCACTGGTGATAAATTAGAAGCCTGCCCAATAAGATCAGGCGTGAAACAAGGATGCCCATTATCACCTCTATTATTTAACATTGTACTAGAAACACTAGCACTAGCAATTAGAGGAGAAAAAGAAATTGAAGGTATCAAAATAGGCAGTGAGGAGACTAAGCTATCACTCTTTGCAATGATATGGTGGACTACTTAAAAAATCCTAGATAATCAACTAAAAAGCTAGTAGAAATAATCAACAACTTTAGCAACGTTGCAGGATACAAAATAAATGCACATAAATCATCAGCATTTCTATATATTTCCAACGCATCACAGCAGCAAGAGGTAGAAAGAGAGGCACCACTTAAAATCACCCTAGACAATAAAAAATACTTAGGAATCTATCTACCAAAACAAACACGGGAATTATACGAACACAACTACAAAACATTTTCCAAACAATTAAAGCTAGATCTAAACAGTTGGAAAAACATTGAGTGCTCATGGGTAGGATGAGCTAATGTAATAAAAATGACCATTCTACCCAAATTAATTTACTTATTTAGTGCCATACTTGTCAAATTACCAAGAAACTTTTTTTTACTGAATTAGAAAAAACTATAACAAAGTTCATTTGGAAGAACAAAAGATCAAGAATATCAAGGGAAATAATGAAAAAAAAAAACAACATGAAGGAAGGTGGCCTAGCAGTACCAGATATTAAACTATACTATGAAGCAGTGATCATCAAAACAATATGGTACTGGCTAAGAGACAGAAGGGAGGATCAGTGGAATAGACTTGGGGTAAATGACATCAGCAAGACAGTCTATGATAAATCCAAAGAGCCCAACTTTGGGGACAAAAATTCGCTATTTGACAAAAACTGCTGGGAAAATAGCATTTTTCTTAAAGACATAGAAACACAATATCAAATAGGTCTTGAAAAACAAAAGAGATTTTAACTGGATAATTGAGACAGACAGAGAGACTGACTAGCACAATGGATGGAGAACTGGCCTTAGAGTGGGGATGAACTGGGTTCAAATCCCATTTCTGTTAGTTACTGGCTTTGTGCCTCACTGAAACTCTTTTAGAATATGACAGAAAAAATGCAAATCTTCACTAGTGAAAGAAGGTCCTCATCAGGTGTGCCTTACACATGGGAAATCACAAGTCCAGTGAGGAGAAAAAAACCAGCAAAAGAAATTTCATTTTTTTTTACCCTATTAGCTAGATAGTTCAACCTAAATGCTTTTTTTTTTTAATTTTTAAAATAAAATTATCTCATCATCCACACCTTCTCTCACTTACCTTGTGTAGAAATATTAAGTATTTTTGTTTGTGTAAAGCTATTTGTTAAGTCAACCTAGTTAAAAAAAAAAGAAAGAAAGAAACAAGAAAGAAACTTAATTGAGTCAGCCCAAAGGGTTAAACCAGTTTACCTTTGTAAATATGCTGTGTGCCTAGGAAGAAACTAGGTATACCTAAGTTTAGAGAAATTATGCCTTCTTAAAATTTAGTTCCATTCTACTTCCAAGTTTTTCGTCCTTTTATAGAAACCTTTAGTTCATATTTTCCTCTTCTCAAGATTGCTTTTCACTTTTGGTTTTTCAAACAACTTATCACTGTAGGTGAGTATGAAATCAAGGCATAACTGCCACAGCCATGTTTTCCTATTGCTGCACTAACAAATGATTTCTTGGGCATCTGTGAAGCTCCGTCAGTGATGACCCAAAGTGCAAGGAGCCTCAGATAAAGAAATCATAGAAATGTGAATTATTTGCTTGCTTCTTATTTATTTCAAAAAATGCTGAATCACAATGCCCTTCAATGTTTTATGCTGGAAAAAAGGGAAAAATATCATAAAAACTGGTTTTAATGACTGTGGTATGTGGACAAGAACATGGAGTGGAATTGTTATAAAAGAACAGATTGTTTTACACAGTGCAATATTATATATCAACACAGGATAGAGGAAGCATAGGAGTATGTATGGGAAACCTGCATTGGAGACAATCTCTATTTGAAGAGCATATGTCAGAAAGATCACTTTTCTGTGGAACTGCATGTAGGCGGATAGATGGCACCTGTTATGATTGAAATTAGACTACTAGGAAATCTCTGTAGTAGGAATGAACAGTTACTAAACATGAATTATGATTTTGTTTTCACTGATTTTGTCAAACATATTTATAAGGCTATTCATGGCTGTTAATTAATGAAAATCTGTTTAAATTTCCAGTGTTTTCATTTAATGATGAGGATCTAGACTTGGTCAGCATTTACAGCTGAATAAACAAAAAGAAACAGTTATTTCTTGAATGACTACCTTGAGCTCATCACTGTCCTAGGCAACACGGGGGATATAAAAATGGTTCCTTTAGTTTTTTCAGTGAACAAGTATTTATTTTCTCTCCTTCCTATCTTCCTCTTCTCTTTGGAAATGTAAAAAAAAGAGAGCATAATAAACCCTTGTAATATATATTTACAGTCAGGCAAACCAAAGACTTAAACTAGCCACATCCAAAAATACATATCTCATTCTGCCCTGAGTCTTTCAGACTTCACTTCTCTTTCAGAAGGTGAGCAACCTCTAGAATCACAGTCCCTTTGAATTGAGGTTGGTCATTGCATTGATCAGCATAGAAGTGATTGATTAAACTAACCCATAATTGATCCTGACCATAACAATAGCTGATCCTAGTATCAGATTTTTAGATTTGGAAGAGAGTTTAGTGGCAATATAATCGGACCCCTTCATTCAACAAATGAGGAATCTGAGGTTCAGGAATGTTTTGTAATGTGCTCTGAATCATCCAGGTAATAATTAGTAGAGATGGGATCTGAACTCAGGTTCTTTGACTCCAAATGAAACTCCTTTAATACAGTCATCTGGAATCCTGAATAGTACTTCAAAAGTTCATTCTGGGGGGCAGCTGGGTAGCTCAGTGGATTGAGAGTAAGGCCTAGAGACGGGAGGTCCTAGGTTCAAATCCGGCCTCAGACATTTCCCATCTGTGTGACCCTGGGCAAGTCACTTGACCCCCATTGCCTACCCTTACCAATCTTCCATCTATAAGTCAATACACAGAAGTTAAGGGTTATTAAAAAAAAAAAAAAGTTCATTCTGCTCATCACACAAGGAGCTAGGGACCAAGGTTAGTGCAAAGCCATTTTCCACTGTTGGAAAAGTGACTTCAGCTATCCATATTGTCAACATTGATTAGGTCAAACCATGAGTTTTATCCTTTGAAAAAGGACAGCACACATTCTGGAGGAATCTTAAGTAAAGGAATTGCAATTATTTGAAAATAAACCCTGTGGACTTCATTCATTCAACTCAAAATTATTGAATACTTATGGTTTGCAAAGCCTTCCTCTGATGCCTCATTGTGGTACAGAGGTGCCCACTGAGAGTGGAACAAAAATTCTGGCAAGTTCTATTTTATGAGGAAAGCCGTTTTTATTCCAAATTTAACAAAATGAACTATTATAAGCATTTCCATATACAAAGAAAAAGAAAATTGTAATAAATGAAATCACAAATCTCATATGTTTAGCTTGATTTTCTTCATACCTACATAATAAATCCCAGTCAAAACATTTAAAGCTTTCCTGCTTGTCTATGTTTCCTTCTGGGTATCCAATCCTCTTCTTTAAAAAACCCCAACAACATTTATTTATTAATAGAATTTATCTATACATATCTTGCCCCCTTCCATCCTCCCTCCATCACAGAAGGTATGGTCCAGGAAACAGACATGTTCATACAAATTAAGTCTTTCAGGTTTTCATCTTTCAGTTTACTTTCTGGAGGTAATATTCACAATTTATTCTTCCAGCATTAAATCTACAGTGGTGTATGATGATTGCTTGGTTTACTCATTTCAGTGTTCATTATCCCATGTAGTTCTTTCCAAGTTTTTCTTTTTAATTAGCCTATTCATTGTTCCTTATGGCACCGTAGTATTTCATCACAATTATATGCCACCATTTGTTTAGCTATTCCCCAATTGATGGGCATCTCTTCAACTTCTAATTCTTTTCTATGTAGGATGACTTTTATATGGTCTTAGCAATAGATTATAGTTGCTTTCTAAGGACCAGCCTACCTAAGTATAGAGATGCTCAAGTAGCAGACTAACTTCAGATTCTTCTTATTCTTTGGCTTTGGCAACTCAAAAAAGAAGAAAAATACAAAGTAGTCCCAAGTACTTTGCTTTTGCTCTACTTCAGTGAGAGAAGCAGAGTAGTAGAAGCAAGGAATGCTAAGGATATCACAGTTTTTATAAAGTCTTTAAAAGTTTTTCTAGCAGTCATTGCTTTGCATGTGAAATCTTTGTCTACTGATCAAGAAGACATACTACCAAAGAGTGGATTGTAACATTAAGACATTCTCACTTCAAATAAAATTAGAATCTCTCTTGTGTCCCACTCTTTCCTTTTCTTTTAAGTTGTAACTTAGAAAAGATTGGTTCAGAGGTTCTCTTTGAAGATTTAATTAATCAGAACTGGGGGACACATATCTTATTACCTTTCTAAGATATGTTCACAGGGAGGTGCAGTTGACACACAATGCAAAGGAAGAATTGGTCTTAAAGGTAATGTGATGAAGATAAATTCAATTACTCATCCATATTCTAAAGCAACAAGAAATAGTATTCCATTGATCATCTTGTATTGCTATAATTGTGATAAATATTTGTATAATGTTCACCATATGGATAATTACAGTTCATGAATGTATGAAGAGGATACTGAAAATGATTAGAGAAAAAAATTCAACATGCAAATAACTATATACAAACCAGATATATAAGGATAAGCTGGGGGTAGTCTCAGAAGGAAGGCTCTAATATTAAGAAATTCTTGCAGAAAGTTAAATTTTTTCTGAGAGTTGAAAGAATCTGGGAATGTTATAAAGTCAAGATGAGGAGGAAGTGTGTTCTAGTCATAGGAAACAGCCTGTGAATTCACATAGTGTTAGGAGCTAGTATCAAATGTGAGGAACAACAAGGATGCCAGTCACTGAATTGAAGATTAAATATAGGATAATAAGGTATAAGAATACTGGAAAGAGAGGAAGAGCTCACTATCCAGGGAGGAATAAAAGCAACAAGTAATCAAGAAAAGATCATTGCCCAAACTGTATGGACAAATCATAGAGCTATTCTGCTGGTTTCTACAGATAATATCAGTGTGTGATGCTGTGGTAGATGGAATAGGCCAGCCAATACTTAATACTTTCTGATCCTTGGTCCTTGCTGGTTAAGGGCAGAATTGTATCCTTGTCATGATTTTCCTATCTTCCTTCTAGTGGGTGATTTACGGTGATGTTTTACATGTATCATTGATCAAGACCTAATTCTGTATTATTGATAATTGGACTAGAGTTATCGTTTAGTGTCTACATCCCCAATAATATCCCGATCAGCCCATGTGTTCAAGTAGTTGTTTTTCTTCTGTGTTTCTCCTCCCACAGTTCTTCCTCTGAATGTGGCTAGTTTTCTTTCTCATAAGTCCCTCAGCCTTGCTCTGGATTCTTGCATTGCTGCTGGTAAAGAAGTCCTTTATGTTTGATTGTACCACAGTGTATTCGTCTCTGTGTACAATGTTCTCCTGGTTCTGCTCCTTTCACTTCATCAATTCCTGGAGGTCATTCCAGTTCACATGGAATTCCTCCAGTTCTTTATTCCTTTGAGCACAATAGTATTCCATTACCAACAGATACCACAATTTGTTCAGCCATTCCCCAAATCGAGGGACTCCCCCTTATTTTCCAATTTTTTGCCACTACAAAGAGTGCTGCTATGAATATTTTTGTACAAGTCTTTTTCCTTATTATCTCTTTGGGGTATAATCCAAGCAGTGCTATCCCTGGATCAAAAGACAGATCTTTCAAAGTAGGGTGATGTTTTAGAATGTTATTTCTGCTCATTGCCCTTTTCTGCCTACCCTCTTTCTCTCTGGAGGCTTAATCAACTACACTCTTATTACAATTAGCTTACTTTTTAGCCTAGGGACAATATAGTGGTCTTCAGGACTACTTGGTCCCTTTTTCTATTTAATTGAGGTTATTTATTGGAATAAAAACTATTAATACTATCACATTAGCTCAGAGAGCCCAGTTAGGAAAATTCCCAACATTCACAAAAAAGTTTGTCTGTCTGATGCAATTTACATTTTTATTTATCTTTCATTAACCCCTGGTCTCTATGATGGAGGCAAAAACCAGGATGCAAGAAAAGTTTAGGTCAGGGAAATGAACTCTGAAGCTCAGCTCTCCTTTCATTATCTCTTTTCAATCTTTTCTTTTTGCTGGTGCCCCTTAGCTGTTTATTCTTTTCAGCTCAGCTAGTTGGGTCCTATTTGGGGTTGTGGATGCTGTCTGCTGACCTCTGTTGCTGCTCAGCCCTTATAGTCCCATTTCTTCCTCTCAGCCCATGACTCACAGGCATGTTGAACTCCCGGAATTTTTAGGTGTGACAAAAAGACCCCTCTGGCTGAATGACTATTATAGTCTCAAATTGCTCTCAGGGTTGAGAGGGAATGCTTTTGCCTTTGTACTACAAACCCTATGATGCCAATCATTTCTCCAACCCTTATAACAAATATTTCTTGGAAACACTCTATAGGTGGACAATGTATTCATCTCAAAGTTGAATAAAAGGAAGAAAGTGAACTAGATTGCCTTTGGAAGATTGTATAGTGTTTTTAATGGCTATGAGCTCCTCCTTAAAACATAAACCCATCTTTTTAATACCAGCCTTTTCCTGGTGATTCTATATGGCTACATGACTGTCTCAAACAATTAAAACTGTGAGTTGGTCAAAGGCCAGTGGAGAGGCACTTGGTAGGTGTAAATAGGGATTTCTTAGGAGAAGTTATATAAAGGATATCATCAAAGATATGCCTAAGTAAGAAAAGAAGTGAGTGAGTCATCAAACAAGAGCGAGGGATAACTGATAGATGGTACATATGCCATATAGACATTTATATACATAAAGTCAAGAGATATAGAAGAAAGTTCCCAACAAATTGAGTAAACATCCAATGTGAATTTAAGAGAGGAGATGCAAAAAGTAGGACAGAATGAGAAGGGACGAACAGGTTGTAATCTGTTGTCCATCCTTCATTTTGAAGAGGATTAATGACATCACAGGTGATATCTTGACTTCTATGTGAACTGGATTAAATGAGGCAGTTCCACAAAGTAGTCAGCTCCATTTTCTCTTCTAGTCATTAAAGTCCTGTGAGAAGGCAAAAGCCAAAATGACTTTAGCATCTTCAATGTCAGACGAAGCTCCAAATACTCCGCAGTACCCACTTCAGCTTTCATGGTTATTGGAACAAACTATTTTCATCCACCCATTCTGCCAGGGGAAATCTTCATATGCTTCACAAACACCTAACTCACTGATTGGTTTGAGCCCTGTCAGTTACCATCATCCTAGTTTATCTCTCTTTGAGATGGTTTCACTGGGGTGTGGCCACTGGCTTTACTACAGCTTCTTGGAGCAACAAGTGATACCTGGGTGAAAATTTCAGGAAGCACGAAAAGGGCTCAGAAAGCCCTCACACCAAAGATGCTAGTCATCTTTGAACACATTATACACTCATTAGCAATTTGTATAGTTTTGAGGAAAAACTTAATCAGTGTGATTATAGATCCATCATCAAAATTTATTAAACACAGTCTCTTCCTCAATAAAATGTTAGAAATGGGATAATGTTGGTATATGATGGTGATGGACTACTATTGGGTTGAAAGGAATGAAGAACAGGATGATTTCAGAAAGACCTACATGAAGAGATAGAATGAATTAAGCAGAACCAGGAAAACATTGTACATAGTAACAGCAATATTGTGGAATGACCAACTGTGATAGATTTGGCTATTATCAGCAACATAACAATCCAGGACAATTGTGAGAGACTTATGGCAAAGAACAGTATTCCCCTCCAGAGAAATAACTGTTGGAGTCAGAATGCAGATGGAAGCAAATTATTTTTTGATTGTTTATTTGGGTTTATGTTTTGGGGTTTTGGTTTTATGAAATTATTCACAGAAATGAACAATATGAAAATGTTGTATGTGACAATATGCATATAATCCAGATTAAATTGTCTGCCAAGCACTTGGAGGGGGAGGGGAAGGAAGGGAAGGAGATAACTTTGATCACATAACTTAGGAAAACTTGTGTGGAAATTTGTTATAACATGTAATTGGTAATAAATAGAAGTGGAATAATGCATATAGTAAAATAATTAATGCAAATGACAATGTAATAGGAGAAGAGTTGAGAGAAAGGGATATTCACTTACAAATTGAAGGTGGGGGCAAAATCATGAAAGAGGTAGCTTATGATCTGTCTTTTGTCTAGGATTTCGATTGCCATTCAGTGTGGAATGGGCTCTGCAAAACTGAAAATGTTGAGAAGATTTACTATGAAGAATAAAAACTATGCTTGGGAAGAGTTAATAGTACAGTGTGACAGAAACACATTATTTATGAAAGATAGTAGGGGCAGTGAGGTGGCTCAGTGGATAGAGAGCCAGGCTAGGAGATGGGAGGTCCTAGATTCAAATCTAGCTTCAGATACTTCCTACCTGTGTGACTCTGAGCAAGTCACTTAACCCCAGCTGCTGACCCTTTACTGGTCTTCTGTCTTGGAACTAATTCTTAGTATCAATAAGAAGATAAGGTTTTTGTTTTTGTTTTTGTTTTTTAAAGAGTAGTAGCATGGATCTACTTTGCATCTACTTCTCTGCCTGGTTTCATCTCTATAGAGCAAGATGACTCGCTCAGAAAAAGATTCTTCATTTCTAATTTCATCACCATGCTGCTAACTGAAGCCTTGATTCATACTACCTCCCCCAGGCTCATCTCCCCTGTGATTGAAGGTCTGGAGCGTAGGGTGCCAACCACCTCCCAGCGCCTTCCTTTGTGGAAAGCAAAAACTTGCCCATTTGACTTTGCATCTGTTAGTCTACTTGGTTTCAGTTCCATAGATTAAGATGCCCATCTCCTGAGTCAATCCTGGTGTCTCCCCATTCCTGCTTTCTTGATATCTTTTGTGTGTTATCTCCATCTTTAGACTGTAAGCTCCTTGAAGGCAGGAGCTCTTTCTTTTTGTTAATTGTATTTCCAGGGCTTGGCACATAGTAGATACTTAATAAATATTCACTGGATTGGATTAGATTATGTATGTAAAGGATTGATAGTTAACCATTGGAAGAAAATTTCCTAAATAGCCTGATTAAAAATTAGTTTCTTCAGTCAACCTAATGGAATTTTAAGATATTAACCATTGGTCAAAGACAATATGTTGGACACAGATAATATCTGATGATTGGCTGAGAGTAACCACCACTCTTTGTGGCCTAGATAAAAAGGCAGTTCTGAGTAGTCACTTTTGAGGAGAGAGTTTGCTCTTCACCCTTGACAATCTTGGAAATTGCAGTAAGGGATATATGGGTATGTGTGTGTACTATTTGTCTCTCTTCCCCATCCCATTATCTATGTCATTTGTAATTAAAATATATAGTAGGATCCAAAGAACCTATGGAGTCAAGACAAGTTGAACTGGTTAGAAGAGTTCAGGTAGCTGAAGCTGCTATTCTAAACAGAAGATGGTAGGCATCAGACCAGAATCTCCTCTTCATCCCACTATATGTATAGTTTCTGGTTCTTTTTGAAAGAGCATCATTCTATTCTAGACCAATATTTTAACTTGGCCTCAAGTTGGAGACAGTGGAAACCATAGATAAGCAACAGAACCATGTGCTTCACTCAAGAGCAATGCCTAGCAGGTGCCATATAGCAACTCATCAGACAGAGAGAGACATTATATCCTGGGAAGAGCAATGGAAGAACCCCAGAGGAAGACTTCGGGTGGCCTGGAGGTTCCAGAGGTGTCAATTGCTTTGGTCACACATGTTCCTATGGATACAGGCTCTTGTCTTTGTGTATGTGGTATGTCTAGTTTATGGACATGTTTATATACATAAATATAGTATATGGCAAATATATAAATATAGGTGTATGTTTATATGTATATAGGTGTGCATAGGTGAATATAAACATACTTCATTTAGGAACAGAAAGGAGAGATTTGGCTTAGATTTATGACTGTAGAAGAATCACAGCTTCTGCTTCCCTATCCCACAGCTGTAACTTTGTGCCTTTTCTGTCTTGGGGATTTTGGGCAACTTTCTCCCCATTCTTGGAGAGGGGAATATGACCTTTGTTAAATGTATTCATTTACTCCATGTATGTTTATTATCTGTCACCCATCCAGGCATCTGCAACAGGAGACATTACAATGATGTATCACTGAGAGTGATCTATAAACAAACACTTAAATGCACTGGAGTGAAGCTTTTTCTCAAGTTAAGAGCCTTTTTATGAAATGAGTGTATTTTTCTTATATGCATTTCCTTGGTAAGTTTCTATTTACCTAGCTAGTGTTTTCTGAAAGGTAAATGTGTTGCACTGTACTGTGTTTATTGTTAATTATGTATTTAATATAATTGTATAACTTCACGGCTTCCTTTTCAGAAATTTCTTTCCATGGAGCACATTTACAAGAATTAATTCCAAGAGATTAATTAGAATTAACAACAACCCCCAGGCCCCTGAATGTGGAAACTCCCAGAGTTATGAAAAGGGAAGTATTCTGAACATCCACTAAGTCACTCCAGTCATCAGAGTTGGATTGAAATGCCAGTGAGAATCATTTCTGGGCAGTCCCATTAATCACAACACGAGAAAGCACCACCAGCCACCTTTCACTCTATAATGTGCTTGGTTGTGCATTACTTTTGCAGGTTGATTTGTGGTTCCAGGGGAGGCTAGTAGCTGCTGGTCACCAAAATACATTGTCCTTTCTGAGTTTCAAATCCCCAGCTACTCAACCTCAATGTATTCTGACAAGCAGAAATGGAACCACATTCTACCCTCTAAAATGCTTTCCTTCACTGCACATAACTGCTTCTTCAACATTGTCTTGGCTTCCAAGTTCTTATTATTGATGGGAAAAATAAAAACAAACACACGAACACACACCGTGCATCCTTGATATAGAAGTTCTTAAAAGGTTTGCTTATGTTATTGGCCAAAATATTTCTTGACTCTCTCTCTGAAGAAGTTTCTCTGATTGCTTTTTTGATATAAATGTGTATGTATGTGAATACAGATACACATCTTTATGTATCTGTTTATATGTATGTATCTCTAAGAAATCTTTCATTCTTATGCATATTAAATAAATTCTACACAGAGATCAAATCTAATTTAGGTATACACTTCTTACCTTGGCATCGGGATAGGTCATGGCTCAGTTTGGCCCAGTCTGTAAGTACCATAGAGGTACTGTGTGGTGCGAGGAATTGTTCCTTTGAGTTCCGTAGTTATTTAGTGATGAAACATGGTATATGTGCTACACTTTACAGTTTGCTTTGTAAACAGTTTCAAGTCATCTTTTCTCTGTACCAGCAGTACCCAGGCAAAAACTCTCAGTTTATCAAATAACTCCACTAGCCTATAAATTATAAAGCAGATAATTATAAGCATTGGTAGAGGAAGTTTCCTTACTGGGAGTTCTTCAGACTAGTGAAATCAGGTCTAGTCCCTGTTCTTCTCCCAACTGGCTGGTGTTTAGTGTAAGCTCTCAGCAACAAAGCTCAGGTGTATGAGAAGTCTGCTTTGTGTCTTGCTTTGATGATATTATCTGACACAATGCCATGATGGTCATAATTTTGAGGGCCTGAAAAAGCTGGACAGTGACAGACAGAGGAACTGTTTTCCTGGTAAACTATCAAAGATGGTCCTCACCTAAAGTCTGAGCCAACATGGTTTTTAAAAGATTTCTTTGGGATACATTCAAGAGCCTGATGCCAGTCTGCCAGGGCTTCTGGGAGTCTGAGAACTGCTATAATTTTTTTTTGGAGTAAGCAAAATAAAAGAAGTTGAGCCAGCTGCATGCCGAGCACTTTCTAGTTTTTGAGGTCCAATCAGATACCACTATAAGACCCTTCACTTCTTCTGTTTGGCATAACTCCAAAATAAGAACTTATTGACATGGGCATTGTGCAGAGATGGCAGGGACCCTGTATCCCTTAACTCAGGCAGGCTGTGAACAGGCAAATTCCCTTCCCCCTTCCTGCCCTGGTGACTCCTGAGGCAAAGACCATGGTCTTTGGAATTCCTTTAAGTTCAGATAGACAAAGAGATACACCTCTGGAACACACCTGGACAGTCTAAGCCCTGAGGGTCTGGGACAGACCCTGCACCCACTGAATGCCTGAGTGCAAGGAGTCACATGCACACTACTGGAAAGGATACAAAAGGGCAAGAACTGGGGGACTGGGGGCAGCCTCCCATGGCTGTTCCACTCATGCTGTCTTGCTGGCCATTAATCCTATCTTACTAATAAATCTTTTTACTTTTAAGCTAAGTTTGGAGTCCTCTCATTCTTGAGAAAGGTTTCTTTCCCGAACCAAGGGGTTCACCATTTTGCACCCCTATAACAGTATGGCAATCATTGAAAGCTGTTAGAATTTAAACTTGTATTTTTGTATCCCTAGATAGGACCTGGCATATAGTAGGTGCTTCTGCTTCTGCATCATTCATTCATTTATTCATTAAGAAAGCAACTAGCCAGAACTAATACTTGTCCTTTTTTTTCATTAGCTGACAAATGCTTGTCTTATATGTACTTTAAATAATATGTGTCAATATATTTTTGCAATACATATAAACTTAAAACCTTGTATTCTCTTTTTTTGGCTTACTGTTATTTTTTGTAAACATGAATATGCATCGATATACTCTCCAGACTTTACCCTTTTCTCTTCCCTAATGTGCAATTCATAGTTAGAGAGTCCATTAGGGGATATAAAAGTTTAAGTGACTTGCCTAAGGTTCCTCAAGTGGTTTGGGCCAGAGGCAAAAGTTGAACCCAGAAGGTCATGAGTCTCTATTTACCAGTTGAGAATTGCCTCAACTATCTCCAATGACTTTGATCAAGACATCTAATCATTATCAAGCTATTGGATTTAATGTACATAAACTTTAAGCTTCAGTGTGTGTATTCTCTGATTTGTTTGCAAGGTCTTTTTTGGTATCAATAAATCAGTCAACATTTATTAGGAGCCCACCAAGTGCTAACCACTGAACTAAGCACCAGGGATACAAAAAGAGTCAAAACATAGTCCCTTCCCTCAAGGAATTTTATCCAACAGGAAAGATAATGTTCAAACAAATAAAAACAAGGCAAGCTATATATAAGATCAATAGAAAATAATTAAGAAAATGAAGGCACTAAAATGAAGAATGGGGAATGCATCCAGTAAAAAATGGGATTTTAGTTGGGACTTAAAGGAAGTTAGGTTTCATTTACTTTCTCTAACCACGAAATAGAGCTAGCAACAAAAAAAGTTGAAATCCCACTCCTCTTATTCTATCAGTTTAGGAGAGGAAGACAATGTAATGCCAATCTTGAACAAGGTGATAGCAATCCCCTTCCTTTGTATTGTGTTTTATACATCAGTCATTCTTCACAGATTTAAATTTTGCACTTAGAACTTGGTTAGTACATTATTGTTAGCAGCATGTGTGAGGGCAGAAGACTGTAGCTGGGGCTTGTGCAACAGAGATGAGCTTTAGAAACTCCATTCATACTGGGTTTAAAGGGACAAAAACTCCAGTAGCCGAGTTCATTTTGTAGTCTCCCTAATTGCTGGTGTTCAGGTCAGAGCAGCCCATGTTGCAAATTTTATAAGTATTATGTTGGAGAATGGGAAAACGGATGACCAAGTATTGCTCTTAGAAGCTTGAATCAATTCCTTTGGGGTGGTCTAGGTTTTCCCTTCTGTCTTTTTTTGGTGTCGAATATGGCCCTTGCTGCTCTAATTTTGGCTAGAAAAGGCAGTCAGGAGCTTACATGGCATGCCTGTGTTCCCTTGGGTTTCTAATGTGCAGATTCTGCAAGAAGAGCCACCTTGAGAGTACGCCATTCAAAATCCATTAGAAGGAAGCCCTGGGATTGTCATAGCAGTTCACATCACCCAGAATAAGGTGACCTTGATTATTCATATGACAGTAAAACTCTGCGACTGCATCATATTTGTAGGGCCGATGCCTCAGGACACTGCAGTGTTTGCAAGAGCACTCATGAGTACAAGATGGAAGCTGACTCTGGTTGTGCGGTGTCAATAAGAAGTAAAGATACCCAGTCAGAACAATGCTAACTGACATGTCTATAGAGCTTTAAGGTCTATAAAGAACTTTGTAGGCACTATATCATTTTAATTCTACAACAGACATATGTCCTATAGATAATATTAATCCCATTTTATATTATTTTTCATGCCTTGCATGACAAAAATATTGATGACATTGTACACTTGGAGACCAGGATAGGTTGGAACTGGGAGGTGGAGGTAGGTGCTACCTCCTGCCAGTCAGAGGGGAAGTTTGCTTTGCGGCTTTCACACTGGGGGAACCCTCTGTGATGTGACGGGAAGGGTCAAAATGATAACCAGCCTATATAGTGGACTTTAAGATTTTTAAAGCGCTTTACATAAATCATGACATTTGATTCTCTTATTACCTGGGCAGGAGAGGGAACCTTAGAAACAGAATGATGTAGGTTCAAATCCTGCCTCTGATATGTGCTGTGACCCTGGCTGAGTCATTGAACACTCAATGTTCCAGGCAACTAAGTGGAAAAATTGCTCATCACTTGCCAGTCATCATTTGTAGAAGGAATTTTCAGATTGGTACAAATAAAATCATAGCTCTGTTTAAACAAATACTTTAAAAGACAAACCTTTGCTCTAAGTGCTACATGTACCATTTCTATTTTAAAGATGAGGTTACTGAGGCTGAGTCAAGTTCAGTGACTTGTCTAGGATTACATAGTTACCTGGGAAGCTATGTGGCAGAGAGGATAGAATGCCAGGCCTAGAATCAGGAAGACACGAGTTAAAATGTGGCCTCAGGCGCTTATGAGCTGTGTGACCCTGACTTAAGTCACTGAACCTCTCTTTGCCTCTGTTTCCTTATTTGTGAAATTAAGATATCATCTACTTCCCAAGGTGGTTGTGAGGATCAAAGGAGGTAACTGTAAAGTGCTCAGCCCATTAGCTGGGACATAATATGCACTATATAAATGCTAGCTATCATCATCATCATCATCATCATCATCACTCTCATTTTTCTTTAACTCTTACCTTCTATTTTGGAATCAATATCACGTATTGATTCCAAGGCAGCAGAGTGGCAAGGGCTAGGCAATGGGGATTAAATGACTTGTCTAGGATCGCACATCTAGGAAGTATTCTGAAGCCAGATTTGAATCATCATTCTCACTTTCCACCTCCTATCCCACACCCACCAGGAATTTACCAAGGTGGGAAGGAGAAGAAGATAAATGATAAAGCTATGACAACAGATCCAATGTAGCCCCGCTCAAAGGAATTATATTAGCCAAGCTTGTTACTGGTTCTCTGTAAGAAAGCTTGTTTGGGGGTGCTCAGCACCATAACCTAATCAAGATAACAATGATATTACTGGGAATTAGGTTGTGAATGTGAAATGTGTCTTCTCTGGGGAGAAACCTCCATTTAATGAAATGGGATAGTGCAAAAGCCTCTCAGATTTGGTTCACACCACTAAGAATTTATGTCCAGTTACTATAAGTTGCAAATATATTCTCTGAGCTATTCTTTGAGAAAGAGGGAGTTTATACAGGATGGATGAAGCCATTGCACTATTAGACTCAAAAATTAGAAATTTGCCTTTTGTTCTAAGGGGGAAAATGTTTTTGAACATTCATTCAAACAGTGTCATTAAACCAGTTACTCATACCTTGTGAGCTTTGCCATAGCCAACTATGCCAACATCATCATAAAATAGCATTTGAAGGTTTGCAAAGCACATAAAAATGCTATTTCCTTTTATCCCTATAACAATATTGGTAGCTGGATGTTAATATTATTCTCATTTAAAATCCAGTGGTAAGCAAAACCTCTGGGGGCATGGTGAAAAGGCAAATTAATATCTCTGGAGACTGCAGAGAAGCAGCAACTTGGGGTTGTACTTGTGTATGTCTTTTGGGGACAGGGAAGATAAAGATTTTGAAATTGTGACATTTCCCTAATTTGTATTGAATAGATGACTATTTAGAGATTTCACTTTGAGCATTCCAGTAGTCATTCAGTAAAGTGCCTCCATTTTGCTTCTGAGATTTTTCAGTGCTTCATGGACACCTTACCCTTCTCAGATTCCAAGTGGAGTACCATATTCTGCTAGTGTTCAAGTCAATGGATCAACAGAGAATACATCCACAGAAATATTTCAGGGAGTCATATGCCATTTTGACATATGTGTCCTAGTGAAAAAGAAATAGATGTGAAACTAGAGTTTCCAGTGCCATCTTTTGGGGCTACTTTCATATCTACTGGTATTAAACCTCATAAAAAAAGCTATATTTAATATATAATATATCTATTCCAAACCCAAAGCAAGAAGCTAAACCTTTTTTGAGGTTGTTCATTTTCTACAATGTTGTTGTCATCCAATCCTAATTCAGACTTGTATTATAGCTCAGGTTTGAAATAAGAACAAAATGAGAAACTTTTAAACCATCTAGCAGTTTAATAAAAGGAAATTTACTTAGCTATAACATAGAAAGGAATCTCATTCAGGAAACATCATAGCTTTAGGTAAACGTATCACCCCCATTACCCTGATGTTTCTGTTTGGTAGGGCAGAATGCTTTGCACAGAAGTGGGAAACCTTCTAAGACTGAGAGGCATTACCTCCTCATGGATTAATGCCTTTTATTCTCTCGGGTAACCAAAGAGCCCAATAATGGCTTGAATCTTATTCTTCCTGGACTAATTAAGAGTTGGACTTAGTCTCCTTACTTGTTAGGGGAAAAAACAAAACAAAAAAACAAAAAGCTAATATAGCCTAAGCAATGGAGACTCTCATGGATATTGATGCTATCACATGTTTTTTTCCACAAAAGTAACTGTTACTGGGCCAATTCATCCACA
This sequence comes from Gracilinanus agilis, assembly GCF_016433145.1. Taxonomy (NCBI): domain Eukaryota; kingdom Metazoa; phylum Chordata; class Mammalia; order Didelphimorphia; family Didelphidae; genus Gracilinanus; species Gracilinanus agilis. Next base: position 142,491,180 of record NC_058134.1, on the reverse strand, counting down.
TCTAGGAAAAATTAGGAGTCATCATCATGAAGATTATTTTTGGAATATTGCTACTAACAATGTACTACTGTTGTGTAGGAATTCATTTGGATATTGAAAAGAATTTGGATATTGAAGATAAGAGCTATGCAGCTCATGGCAAGTCCCTTAACCCTGTTTGCCTCAGTTTCCTCATCTATAGAATGAGCTAGAGAAGGATATGACAAACTACCCAGTATTTTTGCCAAGAAAACCCCAAGTGGGGCCACAAAAGTTTAGATACAGGTGATCTTTGTCAAAAATCCATAAGTTATAAAACTGTGATTATCTTCTGACCCAGCAATACCACTAAAGGGTTTATTTTCTAAGGTGATCAGGGAAAAAGGAAAAGAACCTATATGTTCTAAAATATTTATGGCAGTTCTCTTTGTGGTGGCTGAGATCTCAAAATTGAAGGGTTGACTATCAGTTAGGGAATAGCTAGATAAGTTGTGGCATATGATTGGTACTACAGTGCCTTAAGAAATGACAAGTAGGCTAATTAAAAAAAATTGAAAGACCTACATGAAATTATGAAGAGTAAAATGAGCAGAACCAAGAGAACATTATATATAGAAATAGAAATAGAAATAGAAATAGAAATATTGTTTGAAGAATGACTAATAAATAGAAATAAGGAAGACAAAGTTTTATATGTACATAAATCTTTTTGCTAAATGATACCTTCTCCAATGGGGAGAGGGAAAGGAGAGAGGCAATTACCTAGGTATTTTAGGTTAACAAATGAACAAATAAATACATTTAAATTAAAAAAGAATCTATGTCAATTTTTTCAGAATGATTCTAGAAGACGACTTTCTTGATATTATTGGATTCCTCAAGATGGCTATACATCAATCAAACTTCTGCTGCATTAGTCCCAATTATTGGCAATACTTGCATTATTTTAGATAATTCTTTGTGACAATGGCTTAGCATTAACCTATAGGAATAGCAGGCATGGAGTAATTTCTTTGCTTTAATAAGAAGAGCGTGGTAATGATGAAATGCCATTTTATGTTATTTTTATGACAAGACAATCATCCTTTATATTTTATATATTTATAAAGATACATCATGGCATAATGGACAAAGTACTGAACTTAGGGTCAGTGAGACCTTGACTTAAATCCTGCCTGTGACACTTGGGACTTGGGCAATCTTGAACTTAACTACTCAGAGCCTCAGGTAACACTTAAAGACACCTGCCAAGTTGCATTCTGTTTTGGGGGATGGGATTCTCAAGCCAGAAATTCCCTATGTTGACACAATTACATTTCCTTAATTTATCAGTGTATGGTAATTATAATACAATAATTTAATCATGATGAGGGATTTCTTAGGGAAATGTATTGACATTCTGATGGAGTTTCTTTGTATTTCTGCACTTTCTGAGTTCTTGTTGCCATGAAATGAGTTTGTTTGCATCGATCAGACTGAGTCATGTTGATGGTCTGCTTGTCCCTCACTCGTTTGCCAATCCCCAACACAACCAGTGCTTTCACAATCACTTAGGCAGCCATTTTTCCAAGTGGCATAAGCTCTGAAAAAATATAGCTGACTTCTTGCAACTCCCTGAAAGCTGGTACGGATAGCAATTATATATACTGGGTTGCAAGACTTCCCTGAATTTAATATGATCTTAAGAGAGAACAAAATACAGAAGGAGTTCATGTTCTCTCACTATCTCTATCACTGATTCAAGGTATTTAACCTTCAAGTGACAGCTGTATTCCCATATGAAAGCATTATCAGCTTGGCTGTCATATTTTCAGGTTAAATGGCAGTATGTTTGCTGTCCCCTGGCAGTAAGGAAGAGAATCACAGATTTAGAGCTAGAAGACAACTTAGTATCATCTAGTCCAACTCCTTTATTTTACAGAAGAGGGAACTAAGAATGAGATACCTTCCCAAGGTCACACAAGGAATGCCAGGGCAGGGTTTCAAACCCTGTTCACTGACTCCCAATCCTAGCGGCCAAAGTGATTTTTCTAAAGTACCAGCCTGGTCTGCCTACTTGACAAATACCAGCAACTCCCTCTTACCTCCAGGATCTAATATATGTTCCAAAAGTCTTTATGTGGTTTTAGCCTACTAATGTTTAAAGAATTTTATATGCCAAATGGAAGACTTTATACAAGGTGTCCTCAAAATCTTAGTGCAACTTTGATCACTGAAAAGCTTGAAACTTTAATAAGATTTTTGGGATGCCCTATAAAAAGTCTTCTGTTCAACTCTTCATACCCTTCATGCCCTGAAACTCTTCATACCCTTGCCCTTCCTACTTTTCAAGGCTTCACATATGCTGCTCTGCTCTGCAGACTTGGTGATGCGGGCATACTGGCCTCCTCATTGCTGCTTGCACATGACACCCTCTCTCCTGTCTTCATGTCTTTGTTCCCATTGCCTAGAATGCTCTTCATTTTTGCTTCTACTCCTTACAATACCTGGTTTGCTTCATGACTCAGCTCAAAGCCTATCTTCTGTCGAAAGTCTTTCCCAGACCTCTCTGCTTCTGTAGACTTCTCCAAGATTACCTTTCATCTGTTCCATATGAAGGGTTATGCTGGAGCCAAGCACATATGACAGGGTGTGCTTGACCTGACTTGTAAAAGCTGATTGTTAAATTTTCAGTCTGAGCATTTATATTTCAGAAATCGCCAATTATTATAAATCATTGTTTGATTTATAATTTTATTGATTGTCTAGACTTAAGAAAGTGTTAATAATACAGATTAAATTTAAAGAGTATATATATAGAGAGAGCCTGGTTGTTAATATTCACTAGCTCTAGTATTTTTCTACAAACATGGCTTGCATTTAGGCGGCATGCAGCAGAAAGCTTAGGGAATGAAGTCATCGCTCAACTAGGCTTGGTGACTGTGGAGTAATAATAATAACAGAAATAAGAATAGCAATAGATATTTATATAGTCCTTTAGGGTATGCAAAATTCTTTATGTCCATTATCTCATTAGAACCTCATAACACACTGTCTATATGTATTTAGCATGTACCTATTTATTTAATTTTTTCTGGATTTTATGTAGATATAATTTTTAATAATAATTTTCTCATGTTCTGCGATCCATGTCCTTTCCCTCCCTCCTCCTAAATCTCTCCAGACTGCAGGCAACATGACAGAGGTTATTTTTTGTAATTAGTTATTTACATGATGTTTCTCCCATTAGAATGTAAACTCTTTGAGAGCAGGAACTATTTTTGTCTTTGTTTGTATTCCCAGTATGCAACACAGTGCCTGGCACACTTATGCTTTCTTTCTTGTATGATCCACTACTCTTAACAACACACCCCACTATTTTTAATAATAGAGAGGTTCCACTTCTCAGGGGTACTTTGAATAATTTCAGAGGGTGTAGACTATCTTCCTGAGTTTCTTCTCCAGCTCTTTCCTCTGTGGGAACACTGCTCTGGCAAATCAGTAAATACAAATAGGGGAAGTCAACCCTCAGCTTGGGGAATTCTGTGCTGCTGAGGCTGCTGGAGTTTTAGGAGGCAGTGGTGAGGGAGGTTAGTATCACAGAGCAGAAGGGATCTCAGAGGCTATCTAGACCAACCCTGTCATTTTGTAGATGAGGAATTTGGTGCTCAGAGGTGAAGGGACTTGGCCAAGTTCACTTGCTTAGTAGATAGTAAAAGTGGGATTTCACCACAGATCTTCTGACTCCAATTTCATTGCCTTTTCCCCTGTATCACATTTCCCCAATCTAGTTATCAGGTGCTAAAGCCAGCTGGTGCTTAAAAAAAAAAGACCTATAATATATTCATATTCATAAAATAGGAAAGTAAAGAGGGTGGGGCTGGTTTCTAGGCAACAGAGCTCCCTTTCTTCACTTTGACACATACCCCCAGTAGCAGTTTGCTCTCTTGTGACACCTCTTTTTCTCTCCTTTTGTCCTCTTTGAAACATTGGTTTATGACATGGAAGAATAAAATGTTTAGCACCATTTATATAACACTTTTAAGCTTGCAAAATACTTTAAATATATTATCTTTTGATCATATATGGGAAGTTGTTATTATTATATTTTTTACAACCCTCATTTTACAAATGAGGAAACTGAGACTGAGAGAGGGTTAAAGGACTTGATTAGGGTCATATAACTGGTAAATGTTTGAGGCAAGATTTTAAATTATGTTTTCCTGATTTCATACTAGCCACTATAGTAACAAGATACTTTGTGGATGGACTTAGATGAAGCATTTTGGAGATTCATTTTCTTTCTCATTTTTCTATTAATAATATTTTATAAAGAAAATAATTGAAGATATTCCTTCATATCTGGAATAGAAGTTTCAGAAGATAAAACTGAAGAATTATGTTGCTCATTGAAAATTTAGAATAGCTAAAGCTAAGATTCCCCAAAACTGTTTTCATTTGAACAGCTATGAGTACTCTATGTCTCAGTCTTCCAGAACAAGACCAGATACATTTCCCCCTCAAGGATCTAGGGGTTTCCATGAAGAGTTTAGGGTTCCTCACCTTTGATGTCATTGGCTTGACATTCCTACCCCACTAACCACCAGTTCTCTCCACTGTTAGCCATCGATGAATGACTAATGCCCTGTTCCATTTAACCAATTGACAGTAATTCGTTTTTGGAAAGGAAATTTTACTTTGAGAATATCTTAAAGAAAAAATACAAACATTTTCTTCTTATCTGTCAGAGGCACATTCTTTTTAAAAATTTTTATTTAGGATATTTTTCCATGGTTACATGATTCATGATCCCCCTCCCTCCATTTTCTCCTCCCCACTTCCAAAGCCAACAAGCAGTTCCACTGGGTTATACATGTATTATTGTTCAAAACCTCTTTCCATGTTATTCATATTTGCAGTAGAGCAATCCTTTAACATCAAAATCCTAATCATATCCTATCGCACTATGTGGTTGATCATATATTTTTCTAATGCATTTCTGGTTCCAAAGTTCTTTCTCTGGATGTGAATAGTGTTCTTTCTCCAAAGATCCTCTGGATTGTCCTGAATCATTGCATTGCTGCTAGTGGAGAAGTCTATTATATTTTATTGTGCCACAGTGTATCAGTCTCTGTGTATAATGTTCCCCTGATTCTACTCCTTTCACTTTGCATCAATTCCTGGAGGTCTTTCCAATTCACATGGAATCTCTCTAGTTCTTTATTCCTTTGAGCACAATAGTATTTCATCACCAGCAGATACAACAATTTGTTCGGCCATTCCCCAATTGATGGACATCCCCTCATTTTCCAATTTTTTTCCACCATAAATAGTGCTGCTATGAATATTTTTGTGCAAGTCTTTTTCCTTATTATCTCTTTAGGGTACAAACTCAGCAGTGGTATGGCTGGATGAAAGGGTAGGCATTCATTTAAAGCTCTTTGGGCATAGTTCCAAATTGCCTGCCAGAATGATTGGACCAATTCACAACTCCACCAGCAGTGTATTAGTGTCCCAATTTTGTCAAAGGCACATTCTTCCCCATGCCATGTAGGGCTCTGGGGATAGTAAGGTCAGATTTAGCATAGTTTCTATGGACCATTGGTCCCACCAAGTTCAGTTCTGTATATGACACTGCTGCCACATGAGTCTTCCTTTAGGTAACCTGAGTCTGGAAGCAAAAGCTCACTTCATATCCTTGGGGAATTAATATTGGGCTGGATACAAAACCTACATAGACCCAAGTTCCAGTCTCCATGTCCTCCCAGAATGTTTGCTCTTTTGACTTTCAGAAACTCACACATAGCCTCTTAATCTTTCACCTAAAATGAAAGATCAAAAAATGAGAGCAAAGGACCAAATACATTTTTTCACTGGGCCACTATGTTTCCCTCAAAGAGAGAAGGCCCACAACATGTCCTTTTTCATCATTGTCTCTTTTTTTTTTTTTCAACCCTTGTACTTCGGTGTATTGATCATCTTTGTCTCTTACTGCATGCCATTAGCAAAGCATTCCTATCAAGGATAGAGACCCACTAAAAGAGAAGCAAGTATAATGACTGAAACTGTGATTGACAAGTGATTTTTGAAGACAGCCCCAACTTTCCTATTTGGCAGCATAGTGTGTGAAGTAATTATTTAGGGAGCTTGGATCCTGAGCACCCTAGTGGCAAGACATAGGAATCACAAAATCATGTGCTGTGTCTGAAGGCTGGACTCCTTGGTTCCCCATCTGAGTGGTTCCCCGGTGACAGCTTGGTAGAAGCAAGGTGATGTGGCCACCGAGGGAGGAGCATGTTTGTTTTAAAATAAATGCAGGAAGCCTGGTCAATCTCTGGACTTCCATACTGGTCTCTGGGCTGGGGGAGTTTCTCTCTGAGCTTTTCCTTATCTCTTGATCTTGGGCAAGCCTGGCCTAAGTGAGCTGAATGGAGAATCAGCTCTAGAAAGCCTGAGATCTTTCTCTCTACCTCTATCCATTTCTCTGTCTTTACTAATGAGCTTCTAGATAAATTTTTACTTATAACACTAGCCAACTCTCATATGGTTAGGATGTTGGAACCAGATACAGATTGTCTAAGTGTGCTCTAAAGTATCTCAGATATTTCCACTACAGGTCATCTCAACTCATTTCAGGATATAGATAGATATGATAGAGTCCTGGACCTGGCTTCAAATCCAGCTTTTAGGCACTTAATAGTTATGTGATCCTGGGAAAGTCATAAAAACAAAACAAAACCTCTGTTTACCTCAGTTTCTTCATCTGTAAACTGAGGACAGGGCAGCTAAAATGACCTCAGACACCTATTAACTGTGTGACCCTGGGCAAGTCGCCAAACCCTATTTACTTTACTTTCCTTAAGTGAATTGGAGAAGGAAACATCAAATCAGGTCATATCTTTAATAAAAAAAACTCCAAATAAGGTAGAATCAGACTAAAATATGACTGAACAAATCAGAATAATGATAGCACTTTTCCTACAGGGTTATTGTGAGGATAAGATTAAGTAATATTTGTAAAGTGCTTTTCAGGCCTTAAAAACAGTATAAATGTTCATATCATTATTTATTTATTTTCCTGAAACCAGATTCTCCAGTATTTCCAGAGAGCAATAGTATCAGAGTTGCTCTGCCATATACCCAAACACCACAAAATTTGTACGTTGTTTCTTCCTTTTGGAAGTTAACTCTTTAAAGGCAAGGATCATATTTATATCCCTAGGACTCAGCACCATATCTGGTACACTGTAAGCATTTAAAAAATATTTGTTGACTAGAGACATGCCAATGTCCTTATGCTGAATCTACCAGACCTAAATGTACTCTTCCCTGGTCTCCATCTTTTACTATCCCTAATTCCCTACAAGATGTAGCTCAAGTATTTTCTACATGAAAACTTCCTTAATCCTTGAAGTTGATGTTTCTATATCCCCAATTACCTTGTTTTTATTCTGTATTTATTAAGACAATATAGGACATTGTGCATTCCTTAATATTCAGTAATTGTGAAAGGCAATTCTTTATTTTCTTTGACTATTTTGAATCAATCAACCAAAAACTTAAACACTCTTACTTAATACTAAGTAAGGGGGTTCACAAGTCACTTACTTGGAGAACTCCACCCTTTTAACTCAATCAGTCAGAAACTTGTGAATCCTTTGATAAAAGTTTACACCCTCAGAGGATAAGAGGTAGATCCCACAGACAATGCCCTATAGGGCAGTGCCAGGCAATTTGGAAGCTGTGATTGGCTCCTGTGAAGTTGAGGAAGTGACAGGAAGTGACATGGAAAAAAGACTATAAAAAGTCCTGAGCTTTCTGTCCAAGGGGTTTTCAGCTTGAATCTTCGGCTTGGAGTTTTGGCTGGTGACTTGCTTCTTGGAGGTGGCTTTGGATTTGGACCTTGGCTTCTTGGACTACTCCCAGATTTTCCTCTTTGGACTCTGTCTTGAGTGAGTTATTAGCTGGCCTTCCCTTCCTGGCTTCTGGAGAGATGAGTTCTGGAGAGGCCTCCTTCTTCTGGAGAAGGTTGTGTTGCTGGAACCTTTGTATAAGACATCACTGAGTCCACTGGCTTAGGGTTAATGAGCCCTGCCAGGGCTGAGCCAGACACTGGAGCAACATTTAGTGTGATAGGCTCGACATTTTCTATAACCTCTTTTTATATTTCTCTACTTTCACTCTTTCTACCTTTTTGTAAATAAAGGCTACTAAAAGCCACTTGATTTGAGCTATAATAATTTTTAATCAACGACCACAATATTACTTTAGAATTCTCATATTTTAGTTAACCCCCTAAATTTAATCCTTACATGATGATTGATAGCATTCATGTCCAATACAGTCTCTTTGTTCTCACCTTCCCATTGTCTCCACCTTGGTTTTTTTAAAATTTTTATTTTGAATATTTTCCCCTAGTTACATATTTCATGTTCTTTCCCTCTCCCCCAAACTCCCTTAACCCCCCTTAGCCGACGTACAATTCCACCATTGTCTCCACTTTGACCAACACTCTATGCTTTTCTTTCGATGAGAGGTAAACAACCAAAGTAAAAGAGATGATTCATGGGATTTTATTGTTATTATTATATCAAGGTCTTATATAAATTTGTCTTTCCTGGTCTGAGGAATGCAATTCTGGGAGAATAGATAAGATATCAAGGAACATAGGTCATTTTGAAGGGGAATATAGGAGAGAGGAGCAAGTTAATTGGGACAGAGCCAACTCATTAATCCTTCTAATTATTTACCTTTGCAAATGTATCTTTAATGTTGAAGTGATGCCCTTTTGGGCAGATCCAGGTGTGGGTAGCAAATATGTCCAGATGAATTGAAGGATCAGTTAGCTCTGGAGGCAGGGTTGCAAGCTACCACAAATAGTACTGGATCAGAAACTTTAGCAAGCATAATTTCTGTGATAAGGGAAAGTGATTGTATCCCCTGCAGGAAGGAGTCAAGGGAGTTTCCCAACTTGTTGGCTCTACTCATAATTTCCAGTCCATGATGGGAAGATGAGACAGGATGAGTTGGGAAATTAAATCTTGTCATTATTAAATACTTCCTATCTAGACACATACCCTTATAAGTCTCATTAATTCTGTTTTACTATGCTTTTATCAATTTTTTGTTATAATCCTATGGCTGCTGTTATTCAGTCATTACTTCAGAAAACTCTTTGCACAGTGCCTGCCACATAGTAGGCATTTAATAAATGCTTGCTGACTGACTGAGAACCCCTTGGTATTGGGTGATGGGCATGATAAAGAAGTCCAAACTTCAACACTGACATCAACAATTTATGCTTTATTTCTAACTTCTGAATAGGATGGGTGTTGTGAGGAAGATTAGATTACCTTTACTTATCATTTCTACATGGGGCACTAGTCACAGTGTCCTCTCATGGTGACAGGTTGTTTTGTTTGGTGTAACCACCTGCATAGCTATAGTAAACATTTAATATACCTATGTAGGATAACAAACAATATTGAAAAGCTAGGATAAATGGTGAAGAACTTAGCTTTTTAAAAACTTATCCTTATCTTTGGGACGTATCATTTCACAGTAACCCCTAGTTTTCTTATCTTAAATTTGATAGATCAACTCTCATATGTTTGAAGTGGTTATTAGCTATGCTACAACTTTGTCATTGTTTTCCAAAAGATGAAAGAAAAAAAAACCCTATTGCTATTGAAAAAGGTAGTGAAATATTTTATTTATTTGACAATGTAGCTGAGGCAGTATTTTGAGAAGTAATACATTTTTTATTTCTAGATCTTAAAAATATATAGATCTCTCTTGCCCGAGGTACCGAAAGTGGCTGGTTCTATATTAGCTGTTGTAAATGTGGAAGAAACTAGTGTGGTCTTATGTCACCAAGTGACTTGAATTGTAGAGGCATTATGGGAAAAGTCAATAGCAGTTGTTATTGTGGGGTCCTACTAGTAATCTGAGTATGAATGAAATCAATTGTGATCACCCAACCATCTTAGAAATAAGAATTAGAACCTGATAGCTCTTTAAAGAAATACACTGAAGAAAGAATGGAATTCATAGCACTCATTTTAGACTACACCATTCCATAAATCTAAAAGAAAAGCTATAAGGAGTATTTGACAAGGAATTTTTCAGAGGCTATGGTGGAAAGTACTACAGTATACCACAGGATTGAAGTAGAAGAACCTATTAAAGAACACTTAATCGACCTCTTCTTTTTTAAAATTTATTTAAAAATATTTTTTCATGATTACATGATTCATTTTCTTTCCCTACCCTCTTCCCTCCCCGCTCCCAGAGCCTACAAGCAGTTCTACTGGATTATACAAAAGTTATCACTTGTTAATCAACCTCTTCTAAACACTATTTGAAAATAATGGCCTTGATCCAATATTGCCTTATTTAAGATGGGCAAAAGAGGTGAATTCTCTCTCTTGGTTAGGGCCACATATTATTTATAGATAAATATTTTCTATAGTCTTACTTCAGTGGATCTGAATCCTGCCTTAGACACTTACTAGTTACATGACCCAGCGCAAGTCATCTCAGTCTGTTCTCCCATCTGCTCCTGGGGTTAATATAAAGATATTTTCAGTAAGTCTACAGAAAATGAGCTCATATGTGAGTATTTTTATCCAGTTATAAAAGGCGATTATTTTATCCACTTGTGTACAAATGTTAATGGAACATTAATCATAAAAGAATAATAGTGGGATAGCGACGTGTCTTAGGGTTTGAATTCCACTGACAAAGGTGGCAAGAACACACCAACACCTCACATTTGTAAAGTGTATTGACATATATTTATCTCATTGGATCATCACAGCAATCCTATGTGGAAGGTAAAATAAATATCATACACAAATGCCTTAGGGGCAGCTCACTGAACAGCGGATAAAGAACTACCTCTGGAGTCGGGATGAATTGAATTCCAATCTAGCTTCAGATATATACTAGCTATGTGATCCTGGACAAGTCACTTAATTTTGTTTGCCTCAGTTTCCTCATCTGTAACATGAGCTGGAGAAGGAACTGCCCAATCACTTCAGTATCTTTGCCAAGAAAATATAAATGGGATCACAAAGAGTCAGACATGACTAAATGTCTTAATAAGAAGAACAGCACAAATGCCTTATCCCATAGCATTTGACAGAATGGATTGTTCTTTGAAGAGGGAAAAAATTAAGGGCCCTGAAGTTATGGAAAACTTTCATTTACCACATACTCCAATCAGAATTTTGAAAATCCCTTTTTGAGTTCAATAGTATGCATCCAAGATTCAGACCAATTACAGCAAAACAAAATAATTTAAAAATTTACTATTTACTTTGCCATTTGTTGTTCTTCAACTTTTCTCACTGACTTATGTGACAGACTTAACTTTGAGGGAGTCATTATTATCTCATTAGTCTTATCTTTCTCAGTGTAATCCATATAGAAATAATCTTGGGAAAAGCTGCTAGACCATCATTATTATTATTATTATTTTATATTTAATGTTCTATGGACTTTTTACAAGTAGATAAAATAACTTTTTGTGGTTGAATAAAAATAACAGGGTATAAGCTTTTCATCGTTAACCTTTCTGAAAGTGTCCTTTTGGGTGGCAGCTGGGTGGCAGCTGGGTGGCTCAGTGGATTGAAAGGTAGGCCTAGACATGGGAAGTCCTGGGTTCAAATCTGGCTTCAGACAATTCCTAGCCATGTGACTGTGGGCAAGTCACTTATCCTCTATTTTCTGCCTTGGAATCAATACACGATATTTATTTTAAGATGGAAGGTAAGGGTTTTGTTGTTTGTTTTTTTTTAAGGAGTCCTTACAGCTCTAGTGTAAGACAAGATAATAGGGATAAGTACTTTATCTTGTTTCCATATGACTTTGGTCTCTTCTTGTCAGTTGTGATACTCCACCATTGCCAAAACAGATCACTCAAATACTGTTTATTCCAAATAAGTCATCCATTTAATGAAAATATATTCAAATATCTCACAATAAGACATCTCCCCTGCAGATTAAAAAATTCAAGAAGATAAAATTTAATAAAAGCTTGAAGGTGAAAAATAGCCAACAAGGATGATCCCTAGGGCAACAGGAACTCTCTCTGAAAGACTCAAAAATGACTTTTTCTACACTTGTCCAAAGATGTCAAATTGAACCCCAGGTCAATCCATCCAGGGACAACATTAACTGAAACTGCCTGGTGTATGTAACAAAAGTCCTTGTTCACAACAGTCTGTTGTATGTGCTGTTAAGTCACGCCTTCTCTGTTCTTCCAGTATTCTGGCCCACAATTCCTCTAACAGGTCTTATATTGTCAAAATTTTTCATTTATGTAGCTTGGAAACCATGTAAATTTCTTATGGTGGCATCTAATCTTTTTAAGACATCGTTCTTGTGTTTTTATGGACCACCGCTAAGTTTAGCCAATTATAGACAAAAGTTCATTCCTTGTTAATGGCCCATTTCCAAAATAATTTATTGGTTGAGTTCTCCAGGATATTTGGAAGTCTATATTTGCAGTGTGGGGAATTGTCATCTATGAGTCCATGAAAGATAGTGAACTTGTGATAGTATGATTCCGACCCTCCAGGTCATGTCTTACTAGGCATTCTGGAGAGGCCATGATTTTACAGCCTGTTGGATATAGCTTCTCCCAAACATAATCAATATTAAAATTTAAGCTGAGATTCCCTGAGATTAACCCTTCTGTAATAAATGCTGCAATAACCTCAATACAGCTATTTTGTAATAACCCTGCAAATCACTTTAGGAATTACCCTTCTGATGGCAATGACCTATTCCTGAATTGCCTTCACTAACTCTTCTCTTTCCACAAAACATTTCCTCATGTTTTACTCATGTATTTGTTCCTTCCTTGTCAATATATTGCTGTCTGAATTTTTGCAAATGTTAACTTTGGAGGATTTTTTTTTATTCCATTCTTTGATTTTAGCCATTTCATTGGCTCCATCAAGAAGGAAAAATAACTTTTGGTTACATTTGACATAAATTCAATGCTATCAGTAATTAGTTTTGGCTCTTCCTGGGTGAAATGATGTTTGCTTATTTCTGGAGATTTTTAGCTATTTTACATATAATAATGATGGAGATGATTTTTTCCCCTCTCAGGAATCCAGGGGTCAATTCTGCCAAACTTCATTGCTTTTGACCAACATTTCTCTTCTTTCTTGCTTCAGGTCTGAGTAGAAGGCTGTCTAGCTCTTCTCTTCTTTCTTTCATATCTCTGCCAGAAGCATGCATTTTGATATTTCTAAGACTTTTTATTCTAAGAAATAACAGGAACAAACATGGAGTTAAAAGATTGCCCGCCTTATGATCCTCTATACCCTGTCAGTCTTGCCAGCACAGATTTTATCCTGGCCTGGCCCAAGAATAGTACTGCATCAAAATGAGAAGGAGTTACTAATATTGAAGATGTGATTGAGGAGATGTTATAGGTAGCAATCTACAGTAATATAGAAGAAAAGGAGAGAAAAGAGGTGGGAAATTCTATATATTGGTTGCCTAAATATAAGGGGAGTTCTTGTGGTTACTCTACTACCCAACCTAGTGACTTTTCATAAGGTGGAAAATTCTCAAGTCAGGTACAACTAATTCAGGGCCTGCCTAAAGTGTTTAAAATGATTTATAGATTATCTGTAAATGTTAATTATCCATGCTTCCTCTATACTACACTATAATTGAAAGGTGATTGTATAGCTAAATAAAATTTCAAATCTTGAAGAAACCAAATTATTATAACCATTATCTATCTTCACTTTACTCATGAAGAAACTGAAGCATGGAAATACTAAATTGTATAATGAAGCTCACAGAACCAATATCTTTGAAAAAGAGATTGGACAAATACCTAATAATAATTGTAATAATAGCTCACATTGGTATGATACTGCAAAGACTAGGTTGACAGACCTAGGCACTAGACAGTCTCTTTGGAAATTTGACATTTGTAGCTAGCTACTCCCCTGGACTTCAGAATTGTTTTTTTTTTAAACATTGTAAAACATACAACCAAATTCGTGACCACCAACCCTTTGGGGTAGTCTAATCACAAAACACACAAATTCAGGGAAGAGATCTGAATTTCCCATTCTATTCACATTGATGTTGGAGGTGCACTATCTCTGAAATTGTAGAATATCTATCGCTTTCTAACTCTATTACGGATAGTGACCTTAAATTCATATAAACAGCTCCAGACACTGTTCAATAGCCCTATAAAAATTAGCCACAAATTCTCCAAGCTTTATAAAACAGCTTTCTAAACAAAAAAGCTGAGGCTTGGGCATTATATATGCATTATATTTTATAATATTATTAGACATGTTAGACATAAATATGTATATATATCATATTACCAGTATAGGGAACTCAATGTATGGAAATTCTCTCCACCAATGTTTATCAGTAACTTGCCTGCAAATTTATTATTATCATCTATAATGTTAGAGAATTGCTTTGGGTACAAAAAGGTTAACTAAACTGTCCTTGTTCACATAGCTGGGTTGTGTCAGAGTTGGCACTAAACTTGGGTTTTCTGACTATCATTTTATCCATTATACTACTCTCTCTCTCTCTCTCTCTCTCTCTCTCTCTCTCATATAAATATAATGAAAATACATGTCTACATATTTTACACATACACGCACATATATGTGTGTGGGTATGTTTATATGTGTGTTTATAGACTCACATGCCTTCATACAAATGCATTTTACATACACATGGACACTCACATACATATTTATGTGTGTGGGTGATTAATTTGTTCCGGGAAATTTGCCATTTCCACTTACAAATTTTAAGGAAATAAATTGGCATGAGGAAAGATTATTACAAGGTCATAAAATGCTGCAGAGGAAGCATTTAAATGAGTCTTCCAGAAACTTGAAATAAAAAAGATCAGAAATAGAGTTATTGAAATAAAACCCGGTACTGTCTAAGAAGGATTTTCTTGTTATATTTCAACATGTCTAAATGGCATAATGATTGGTGGGCAAGTTAGGTTGTAAGCTATGTGAAAACAACATATTTTCCCACTCTAGCTCTTAGCTATGCTGCAGGCTGCTGGGAGTATTTTCCAGAAATAGAAGATGGCTGTAACAAACAATAAAATATAGATGATGATACTTATGATGGTCTCTCCATCAGGTCTGTCAATGCTGCATTTATTGACTGATTTATCAGAATGTCAACTGAAACTGAAGGCTGATGGGCAACAAATCATCTGAGGCTGCTCTTGATCTTGGAAGATATGCTCCTTAATTAAGAAGTAAGAGAAGGAGTTCAGTCATATCTGGATTTGGAAAAAAATGTATTTGTATCCCCAACAAAGTGGACTTAAATTCTAATTGTTATTGGTCATTAATATTATAAATATGCATTTTAAATTGCATAAACTAATTTCTTTACCAAATCTTTTCTCTCTAAACTTCTAAATAATTCATAAATCAGGAAGACTAAGGTTATTATCTTCAAACACTGGGTGCCTTGATTGTACTGCCTGGTTAAATCAGTAAAGAAAATAAAGTCATTTAAAAAGTACATAATGTCCCCCAAACCTTTGTGCAACTCTAGCAAATATATCCCCAAAGGGATATGCTATAAAATTATTTGACAGATAATACAAAGTCCAGAGTCAAATATATTATATTTCCCTAGGGAAACTAAGAGCTACAATGCAAAAATAGTAGGCCAGGAGCTGGGAGATCTCCTCATTTTATAAATGAGGAAAATGAACCTCTGGAAAAATAACTTGCCTGAGATCACTCAGCAAGTGCTAAAGACTCAAACCCATGTCTTTGGAATTTAAATACAGAACTCTTGTTCCAAGGATCTAGGCTGGGTTGCATTATGGGATACCTGAATTAATCATCTCTTTAAATTCAAATTTTTGTAATGGGATACTCTGTCTCTTGATGATCTCTATTCTGATGTGTATTTGCCTGAGGCTTATGGAAAAATGAGTAAATATTTTATCAGTAAAGCCAAGATCTAAACATACCTCAACCAACTCTTTAAAATTTTTTTTTTATTTTCCTCTTGCTTTGGTGAAAGGCCTCAGCTAAAAACAATGATGCAATGTAAGATCTAAGGCTGCTATAGCATGAATATCAGAATCCAAAAAAGCTGCAATAGAAGCCTGCTCCAAAGGTCAAGCATTGGGTATTTCAAAGAATTAGTCATTCCCCAATCCAAGGTACTTGGAAGAAAGTACTTACAAAATACTCCCAGGATTCTATAGTTCTAGCTTCGGTACTGAGAGTCAGTATCCTTGCTAAGAAAATCACAAATGCAGTCATGCAGAGATGGAAACAACTGAAAAATGAGTAGAAAAACAACAATTCAAAATTTAAATTTAAGTAGGTTCTTTAATCTTCATATTCACGTGGCCCTAGACTAGACCTGGAGTCAGGAGGATATGAGTTCAAATCCAGCCTCAGACACTTATTATCTGTGATCCTGGACAAATTACTTAATCTTTGCTTGACTTTCTCCATGATTTACCAATATTATCTCATTTATTTCTCACAAAATCCTTGGAAAATAGGTACTGTTATAATTCCCATTCTATAGTTGGAGAAACTGAGGCAGAGGTAAAAATGGAATAATAATAATCCCTACCTCTCACAACTCTTTTGAAAATAAAGTGAAATATGTGTAAAGCAATTTGCTGACCTTAAAACACTATAGAAAAGCTGATGATGATAATGATAACATCATCAACAATAACAAAAGTACCCAAGGATAGATTTAATTCAGTTCTTTGAACAGTTAAGAAGTCTATTATGTGGCAGCTAGGTGGCACGGTGGATAGCGTGCTGGGTCTGGAATGAGAAAGTCTCATCTTGATGAGCTCAAATGTGACCTCAGACACTTATAAACCAGGTGATCCTGGGCAAGTCACTTAAAGCTTGTTTGCCTCAGTTTTCTTATCTGTAAAATAAGGTAGAAAAAGAAATGGCAAACCTTTCCAGTATCTTTGCCAAGATAATCCCAAATCTCAAATCCCCCAAAGGGGACACAGAGAGTCAGAAATGACTGCAATGACTGAACAACAACATTTATGGGGTGGACACTGTGTTAGACACTGGGGATACAAAGACAGCTGCTTTTAAGAAACCATATTGTATTGGAGGAATATGATATAAAAGTAGATTTAAAATATTATATATATAATATATATATATATATATATGCAAAACAATAGAAAGTAAACAGAGGAGAGTATTACAAACTGGGGGAAATCAGGAAAAACCTGACAGAGAGGTTTTTAGGACTTAAAGAAAATTTGGAATTATACTAGATGGAGGTGAGGAGCAAGTGTCTTCTCATCATGGGGTACCAATTGGGCAAAAGCATATTGGCCAGAGATGGAATGGCATGTATTCAGGAGGGATAGCAGTCCAGTTTGAACTGCAATGGAAATTGTACGAAGAGGTGTAATATGAAATAAGACCAGAAAGGTGAGAGCCAACTGATAGAACAATTAAAATTGTTATTGTAAAAACTAATGTCATTTCTTTCCAGGCCACTGAAAATTTGTCGGGAAAGTGGTGAATTTTCTTTTTCTGTCTCCACTAATCTTAAATTTTGACACATTTCAGTAATTGGAGAATTTGAGAAGTGGGAGTACATGCATGCTAATTAGCTTCCCCCCACTTCCACAATAGAGGATTTCTCTTAGAGAACATATGGATGGGTATTTGGCATCTCCAACATCCTGGTACCAATGTAGATTAATTCTACAATGTTGATATTTCCCCTGATC
The DNA here is from genome assembly GCF_016433145.1 of Gracilinanus agilis. Classification (NCBI taxonomy): domain Eukaryota; kingdom Metazoa; phylum Chordata; class Mammalia; order Didelphimorphia; family Didelphidae; genus Gracilinanus; species Gracilinanus agilis. The sequence goes on along the minus strand of NC_058134.1, from coordinate 142,473,437 downwards.
AATATCCCAAGAGCCTGGAATAACTGTATCTTGTTCTTCTGTCTACAGATCCAGGAATGCGGGTCCAGTTGGGAAATCTGCTGCCTGAAGAAAACTCCAGACCTGGGTGAGTTCTTACTTAATTTTCTTATTCATATAGCAATCATTTGTGAAAAATTTATTTTTATACAAAATATATTAAAGAAATATTAAGTTTTGCTTTTAAAAAATGCCCTAGTACTTAGAGAGTTTACAGTTTAGTAGAATATAGAAGATCTTTGGGATTATGAGTAACTTTTTGGGGAAGCACTAGTTGTGATTGTACCCCCTACTTCTTGGAACTCCTTGAGGAGAGGTTCTTAATTACAAGTCATTGGAACTATTTAAGGATAAATTTTATGGGAATGAGGGATGGGAAGAAGAGCAGTCTGTGAACTTAGAAGGGAAAAAAAATTTCATCCTCATTTAATTATAATAGGTTTCTTTGAAATCTTATGTATTTTATTTTACACATTTAAAAGCATCATTCTGAGAAGGGATCCATTGGTATGTATAGATCTATAAAACAAAATAAGATAAAGACCCCTGTACTATAAAGGGACTTCAGTGCCAACCTACTAATTCTGAAGATATAAAATGTAGGATCATCAGATTTGAGGGAATTTTTTTTCCTGTGCTTTTACTTGCCTGTTTCTAAAGGAGTTTTATATTTGTCCTTATTGTTTTTCACCACTAATAATTATAAAAAAAAGAGTGGTTGACATTTCTATGGCATTCTAAGATTTGTAATTTTCTCATTTGAGACTATTAGCCCAATAGTCAATTTAGTTTTCTGCCTTAATCTGTTTAACACCTAAGGTAAAATGAGAAGCTTGAATTATTAGTTACATAAGTATCTATAGCTCTTATGGAATTCCTGGATTTGCACACTACAGTGATTTATAATGTCCTTAGAGGTATCCTGATTAATTATCCTTTGGCTCTGGGTTTCCTCCTTTAGCCTGTTTGTATTCTAACATTGTGTGGATTAATTGAAAGTGGGTGTTAAAGATCCATTTTGACTACGGCCACAGGTGAACAGGTCATTGCCCCTTGACATCCCCTTGGCCCTTTTTGTAAAGGTATGCTTGAATAACTACCACTTCCAAACCTTCCTTGCTTAAGTGCCTCACTAAAATACAGTTCTATCCTCTCATCTAGGGAAAGGGAGCCACTTCTCAGGCCGCTGTGTCTGATGTAATTTCCATCAGCTTGGAGCAGACTTACATGAAGCAGCTGAAGAGATTGATTGAGCATCTCTGCTTCTCTTCTGTTATTAATCATCTGTTCTCAGCAGTAGCTTATTGCTTGCTTTAGTGAGAGCAATGATGATTCTCCTCCCCTACCTAGTCCTAAAACATTGGCTTTACTCTGAGACAAATGAAATGATTATGAATGTCAAGTTTGGATGGATTTTAGGTTAGCTTGTTAGACTTTTTTCTTTTATGAGGTACCAAGCTTTCCCATTTAAAAACATGTTACCTTATCAAAATATAATTATGGATGATGGCTATGTGGTCCCAAGGAATAGCCCTTATTGTCAGGGGACTGATAGATTGGAAATAGAGGCCAATTAGATCATTTTTAAACAGATCCACTCTGAAATCAGAAGTTCTGGTATGATTATTCAGTTGTAATCTTTATGGTACTTGCATTGAAATAGTGCTGTCACTCCCCAAATTAACCAGTTTTCAGAGAGAGCACCAGACACATTCCAGATGGATGTGTTCATTTTGAATATATCAGTGATAGCAGGTATTTTGACTGAGGCTGAATTTCTTCATAAGACAATGCCAAGGATGCTGAGTGTGGAGAGGAAAAAGTCACCTTTAATGCAGCTAACACATAACATAGTAGGTCAGAAGACCAAAAAAGCTGAATCTGATTTTTTTCGTACATTTCATTTTTGCTTTTGGTTTTTATGTCGGTCATTTTGTCCCAAACACCTCACCAAAATTGAACTCTTCCTTGTAACAAAGAAAGCATGTACGCAAATCTCACCAATCCTTGGTTGTCTAAAAACATGTCTCCCATCTCTCTGCTGGGAAAAGGGAAAGGTATTTTATTTATCATCACTTTTCTGGGACTGAGAAGGGTCATTACTAGAAATCCCGATAGCCATCCTGTAACTTGTCCTTTGGATCTTACCTACTTCATTCTGCACTATCCCAGAAAAGTTTCTTAAGGATTCTCTGAATTTCTTATATTTGTTGGTTCTTACAGTGCAAAATATTTCCTTACATCCATTCACCGCAATTTGTTCCAGTAGTCTCCATGAAATGACTTTTTTTGGTTTGTCTTGGGCTTACGGAACTGCTGCTAAAAATATGGGCATACCTTGCTTTATTGCTCCCCACAGATATTGAATTATTTACAGATTGAAGGTTTGTGGCAACCTGTGTCAAACAAGTCTATCTGTGCCATTTTTTCCAATGACATGCACACACATCATGTTTCCATCATATTTTGGAGATTATTGATAATATTTCAAAATTAAAAAATTAATGTATTTGTGTGTTGGTTACATTAAAAGTCCCAAGTATCTTCTTCTCTCCCTCTCCTCTCCACTCTAGAGAAGGCACCATTTGAGTAATATATATATTTAAAATAGGTTTTTTATGTTTCTATCTATCATTTTTTTCTGGATTTGGACATTCACAGGTTATTCTTCAAACATTAAATTTTTAACTGTGTATATAAAGTTCTCTTGGTTCTACTCATTTTGTTTTTCATAATTTCATTTAGGTCTTTCCAAATCAACCTGCTCATCATTTTTTTTAACCCTTACCTTGTATCTTAGAATTAATACTGTGTATTGGTTCCAAGGCAGAGGAGTGGTAAGGCTAAGCAACGGGTTTTTCTCCAGAGTCACACAGATAGGAAGTGTTGGAGGCCAGATGTGAACTCAGGAGTTCCCAATTCTAGACCTGGCTCTCAATCCATTAGCCACCTAGCTGCCCACTACTGCTCATCATTTCTTCAGGCACAATAGTATTTCATTATTATTATGATGATGATTCCTATGCCATAACTTTTTCAGCCATTCCTCAATTGATGAGCATCAACCTAGTTTCTAGGTCTTTGCCACCACAAAGAGAACTACTACAAATATTTCAGAATATGTAAGTGCTTTTCCTTTTTCTCTGATCACTTTGGGAAACAGATCCAACTGTGGTATTACTGGAATTATACTCAGTTTCATAAGTCGCTGTTCTCAGATTACTTTGCAACTTTTTTCATAATGGTTATATCTTTTATAGTGATCTGTAATCAGTGATCTTGAATGTTTCTATATCATTGTTTTGAGGTACCACAAACTGCACCCATATAAGACAGTGAACTTCATAAATGTTGTGAGTGCTCTGACTCTCCCTCTCTTCTGACTTCTCTATTCCTTGAGATATGACAATATTGAGATTAGGCCAATTAACAACCCTCCAATCATCTCCAAGTATTCGAGTGAAAGGAAGAATCATACTGTGGGGCAGCTCCCATTGTTTTAAGAAATTTCCACAGCTACCTCAACCTTCAGCAATCACTATACTGATTAGTCAGCAGCCATCCACATCAAGGCAAGACAGTGCACCAAGAAAAAATTGCAATTGCCTGAAGACTTAGATGATGGTTAGCATTTTTTAGTAATAAAGTGTCACCTAATGAGTTTATGTACATTTTTAGACATAACACTAGCACGCACTTAATAGACTATACAGTATAGTATAAATATCATTTTATATGCATTAGGAAACCAAAAAAAATCATGTCACTCACTTTATTGCAATATTCACTTCATGGTGGTGGCATGGAACTGATCCCACAATATCTCTGAGATATGCTTTAATAACAAAAGCTAGCATTTATAGAATGCTTCAAGGTTTATAAAGTACTTTACATATGTTTTATCATTTAGTACAACAATTTCTCTGAGGGAGAATTTGAACTCAGATGTCCTGACCCTGTAGTCTATGCTTTAGAACAACTCATAGCAGATAGATTGGCTACAATATGGAGGTAACAAGTAAGTGGGGCAATTCCAATGAAGAGAAGGGAGTTGAGAATGCTACCTAAGGATGCTTCTCTACAAAAACAACTAATAATACAGGAATTATTAACACTCAACATATTAATCAATAATATCAATAATAATCCATATGTTAATAGTACAGACTTCACAAACTATTTAATGCCTAGTTAGTGTAGTCACTGAAGTGTTTCTTTGTTTTTAAAATTGAAAATGTGATTTTATTACATTATGGAAGTTCTCAGTGAGGTAAGTTTTTCTGAGAGCTCAGATAAGCACCTTCTCTGTAACTTAGAGTCAGAAGCCTTAGGTTCAGATCCTGTCTTTACCACTAACTGTATGACCATAGGATGCTACTTAATCCCCTTAAGCCTCAGTTTCCTCAACTGTAAAAATAAGGAGATTGGACTATATGACCTTTGAAATGCCTTTCAGTTTTAGATCTTTGATCCTCAGTTTTCAATTGTAATTAAGTAGCCAGATCTATTAAGTAGCATTAAGTAGCATGTCAGAAGTACAGGACAGAGTTACTGTTTACAATCTATATGGGGAGATGACATAAAAAAATTAAAGAAAAGAAACTATCATGTGTATCAGAGGTAGAAACTCAGATTCTTTGACTAGAGCCAGTGTTTTCTTTATTATGCTTGGAACAAGGTGGGGAGGGAAAGCTTTAAAACAATAAGATAGAGTAAAACTGTAATATAAAGCATTTTACTAGTTCAAGAATTTATTTATTTGATGTAGGTCAAAAGACCAGGGATTCTGGAGTGGTTTTCTGTAATTTTGGAGTGGCACTCCCTTCATATGTACAGACTCCCACATAGCTATAATTTGGTAAATGTCCTTTGTGAGTTGGAGTGTCTTGGAAAAAACCCCATCATTTGGCTCTCAACTTTCTGGTGATGAATCTCTCCAAACTGAGCTAAGGCTGATGCTCAATTGACAGACATACAATCTGTTGCTGGACCTGAATTTGAAGACTTTACAGATTGGTAAATTTGAAATTTTTCCTCCTTGTGCTCTGTTGATTTAACCTTTGAAAAATCAAGTGTCAATTCTAAGTAGAATGAATGGTTTAATGGAAGGAATAATGATTCTGGAATCAACAAGCTGGACTCAAATTCCAGCTAGGAGAATAATTACCTGGATGATCTCAGACAAGTTGCTTTACTTCCATGGGACTCAGATTATTCATCTACAAAGGGAAAGGATTAGACTAGATGGCCTCTGAGGACACATCCAAATCCAATAGATGGTCTATGAGTTAAAACTCTTAGCATCTGTTTCCCTCCAGATTACTTTGGATCTTTTTTATTATACTTATATATGCATAGAATCTAAGTTTCCGGGGGATAAAGACCATTTCATTTTTGCCTTTGTATCTCCAGGGTATACTAAGATATCTTTATCATAGATGGTGCTTAATAAATATTTGCTAATTTGTTGATAGGATTTTTAGTGGGTCCAATTAAGTCCTGGGTTATATCATTCCTATATATATTGGCTTATAATATATTGTTTTTGTTTGTACTATGGAAACTTAATAAGAAATATAACAATAAATTTAAATAATATCACTGCATAGAGGGAATTAACCATTCAGCTACTAACTTGATTGTGGCTTTATTTTGGACTTGCCAAGTGTTCCTTTGAAGAAAGTGAGTTGATTTTTCCCCTTTGAAAACTACGTTTCATTTGATGGTTACAAAATGTCAGACATTAAAAGTATGATCTCCTTAAGAAAGAAAATAGTTAAGCAGAGGAAACATTCACATCCAGTAAGGGTCCCTGAATGAATGATTTGGGAACAGCTGGGACACATCCAATAAGGTTAGAGCTTTCTTGTAAAAATGATACTTAGAGAGAGTAAGTGCCTTGGATGGTAGGTGTGATAATTAAGATCAACAGAGAAGGCAGTATTTAGTTTTTCAGAGCAGCAGAGAAGAGGTTATGGAAAATGATTAATACCTAGATTGTAAATTGCCCCTTTATATTGGCTGGAATAAATAGATCCAAAACATAAACAAGGGTCTAGGAGAGTATATAGGATGGAAAAAATATAAAGAAGCACATATTTTATGAAGTAGCAATTGTAAGTTAAATTAATTAGATACTTATTTGGCACTCAGGAGTATTTGTTTTTTCTAAACCCTTGTTCTAGGCAGGGATATGCCACAATTTTCAGGTAGAAAATAGAAATAACCAATTTTTGTGCTGTTGGCTAAGTAAATACTTTTGGGGAGGTCTAAAAATAAATTTTGGCATATTGAATAATATATCCCAGTTCCTGTCACTTATCAATGCCTGAAGAGAGTTACTCTGCCTTGGTGACTATAATCAGATGTTATTAAATACCTAGAGGCAGCTACCTGGGGTGCAAGCATGCCTAGGAAGAAATAACAAACTTCTATATTGTACTAGACCTGCACCAAAATGTCTCAATAACTCTCCTGCCATCCCATTCTGCTCCACCTATGGAGTTAGAGCAACTGTCATCTCTAATGTAGCTGCCATTGTTGGGGGTGGACAAGCTCAATGACCAATACCACATTTGTTGACAACATATATATGCGCCCTTTAGGATAGAGGTGGTATCTGATTCTAGTTATTATTTCTGAGGAGTAAATCCTGGGGCTATGGATGCAACCCTATCCCTATAATTGCCCTTCACTGGCTGACAGCCCCACTTGTAAAGACCATTAATAATAGAGCACGGAGAGGCAAATAACTGGCCTGAGGATTTCAGCCCTACCTTGGAAACAGATCTGCCAGTCAGGAGAGAAGCTTCTAGTGTTTACATTTCTTGTCCAGGTGACTGACACCTTCATTAATCAAGAAAGAACCTGCTCTGGAATTAAGGCAAAGGATTTCTTGAACTTGGTGAAAAAAGTAGCCCTGCCTAATTTATTGTAGCTTGATATTTAAGTCTAGGTCATTTATAAAAGCAAATTGTGTGTGAAGGTAGAGAGGTACCGTGGGCAGAGTAGAAGAAAAAGCATTGACTTGAGAATCAGAAGGCTAGCATTTGCATTTAAGCTTCCTTACATATGACTTGCATGGCCTTGGATAAGCTGATTCACTTCTCTAGGGCTCAATTTTACTCTTTTGAAAAATTAGGATTTTGAATGAGATGATCTCTAAGGTCTTATCCAACTCAAAATACTATGATCATACGAGACTGGGAGATGAGAGGCTAGGAAAGGAATCCTGGATTATTCTCCATTCTTTTATTTATTTGTTTATTTATAATTAGATAAACTGTGTTGATGTGGAATCTAGAAACCTCCTAAATTATAGCCTTGTGAGATCTGATGCCCCCCACCCCAGTTTATGTAGATGGTAAATATAAATGTGTGTGTATATATGTATACACATATATTCTCAGTAATCAGCTTTACTCTGACTTTCCTTGCCTCATGAAATCTTTTCTCTTTCTTCTTTTTCTCCTTTCTTTTTTCTTCTACCCAACAGCTAAGAATAAATTATGCAGGAAAACTTAGGAAAAATAACAAAACAAAACAAAACTGTGCTGCTAAAGCCTTTGAGAAGGCAGCTGGAAGCCTGTTTGTTTTCGATTCTATCTTGTTCAGGTTTTAAGGCCCTGCAGGCCAGAGGCCCAGCTTGCCTTTATTCTGTGTTTTCAGTAGTGCTTACCTCACCTGGTGCCTGATTCTTACATTTTTCAAAATCACACTCTTTGAATAAACTTCTTCATGGCTAAAATGACTCATCATCTTATTGGGGTTTTGTCAGCTTTCTTAATTGGCTGTTCCTCTACCTATTCCTTGGTTTTGCTGATCTGATAGGGGAGGGAATATGAGAGATTGAATGGCCCTAGAGAAAGTGGAAAGGTGGATTAGAAGGGAATGGGGTACCAAAAATGGTATCAAATCCAATGAAAAAGAGAAATTTCTGAGGGTCTAAAAAATACTCAAATTTCCAGTCATGTTTGGCTTTTCACTTAATCGTACCCAAACTATTTGTGATCATTTGTCAGTTCTGATTGATTTTTATTTCTTCAACATCCCATTAATTAAGAACTTTGATCAATCCAATGACCATTCATGATTTTAGAGTTCTGATGGTGAAACATGCTATTCATTACAAAGAGGTGTTGGATTTAAAAGGGTAAAGAAGGAGACATATATTTTTGCATATGATTATTGAGGAAATTTGTTTTATGTAACTGAATATCTTTTGCCAGAAATGTCTTGTTCTTTTCCTTTTTCCTCTTTAATGAAATGAGAGGAGATGGTCTATAGGAGAGAAAAATTAAATTTGTTTAAATAGAAGTGAGAGTGTGAAATTTCGCATGTACTTTCAGAAGAGTTCACCTACTTTTAGCTTTACTTACCTGTTCTATTTTGTTACAAGAGTCTTCCCACCAAGTGGAAATAATCTTTAAATACTTATAATATAAAAACAAAGCATGGCAAAATGATTTAAAAGAAAAATGACCACTCTAACAGACTCATCCCATTAATTCGTCCCTTGACCACATCTACTTTCCCACTTAATGGTAAGGGAGTGAGTCAGAAAATAGAGGTGAACCCTAGATAAGATTGCCACATTATGACCTTGAGAGAATTACTTTAATTCTAAGTTTCTGTTTCTTGTTTATAAAATAACAATTACATTATTTAAAATGTCTACCTCATATTGTAATGTCTGCCTCTATAGGGATATAGTGAGAAAGTCATTATAAAAATCTGTTTCTTCTTCCTAATGACATTGTTCCACTTCAAGACTCCATGAAATCTCACCTGAACTATTTGGGTTTCCTTCTAACTGAAATGAATATTAGCAGTTACTCCTAGGTTCAATCAGTAGATATTTAGCTAACAGAATAACCTTTCAAATGGACCATAATTAATGGTATTCTCTTGCTTAATTAACAATTCTCATTTGATCATGAAATTCTCTTGCTTCTTATAATATTAAAGCTGGTATTCATCTAGTATTACTTTAAGGTTTATGCAAAGCACTTTCCATATGTTGTCATTTGATCCTCATATTGACCCTAGAAGGAAGGTGATATTATTATCACCATTTTACATATGAGAAAACTGAGGCACCATTAAGCTAGGTGATTTAGCCAGAGTCACACAGCTAATGAAGTATCTGAGGTAAATTCAGAACTCAGATCTATTCCAAAACACCCTCCACCAGGATGCTAGTTCCTCAGTTCAGCAAATTAAGTGAGGCTGACAGTATTGTCCCCAGGACTTGCCACCTGTTGGGTCTGTTCCAAAAAACTGAAATTCCTTAGGCTAGTTAGTATTCAAGGCCCATCAAAATTTGGCTCCATTCTATCTTTCTAGACACTTATCATAGCATTTACCTTTACATGCTCACCAAAAATCTTTTCCCCTTACTTGGTCTGCCATGAATTTGCTCACTTTATTCCTTGCTTATTGATGGGATGTGCTGGTATTTCTGATGAAATCTCTTACATCTCCTTGAAGGCTAATTCACTTGCCATTTCTCCCATAAAGCCTTCATTAATTGCCCCCTGGATGTCTAAGATGGAAATAAATGCTTATTTTTGGAACTTCATAGCAGTCATATTACAGTCCTGTCCATTAATCATATTGAATTTTTCATTTTAGTCATTTTTGTCCATGCCTCAGAATTGTTAGTTTCATGAAGGAACCTGATTTAAATATTGCATGTGTATATCAGTATTTGACACAATGCATTGCACATAATAAGGGCCTAATAAATGTTCATTGAATTTAACTAAGCTATGTGCAATAATTATTTTTTAGTCATTTCCAAAACTAGAGTCACTTTGTTAGTTGAGGAACATTAAATTTAAATTATCAAAGGAGATAGTTTTATGAGCAAGTCAAGCTTTATGCATACATATTTACACAGACATCTATATATAAAATAATTTGTATAGTAATTATAAATTTACCATGTTAATTTTAAATTTGTGTAATGTAGCTTCTTTTAGTACTGAACTCAGCTGCTTGCATGTTTAAAAATATTGGCGATAATGAAGTTATTTACAAGTGAATTTTACCAAACATTAAAATATCATCTTATTCCAAAATTAGTTATTTGGAAAAACAGGCAAAGGAAGAGTTTTGCCAAACTCCTTTAAGAAACAAATATGGTACTGACATCTAAATCAGGAAGAGCAAAAACAGAGAAATAAAAGTGTACACCAATTTTATTAATGACTATGGATCTAAGAATCCTACATAAAATACTACCTAGGAGATTCTAACAATAAATCACAAAGATTATCCATTGTCATCAAAGAAGATTTATACCAGGAATGTGGAGCTGCTTTAATATGAGGAAAACTATTAACATAATTTTTTACATTAATAACAAAAGTAATAAAAACCATATGATTGTATCACTAGATGCAGAAAAAACTTTTGACAAAATATATCTCTTTTCTATTAAAAACATTGGAAAGCAAAGTATAAATGGATTTTTTTTAAAATGATATGAAAAATCTACCTAAAACCATCAGCAAATATTATTGGCAAAGCTAGAAGCCTTCCCAATAAGATCAGGAGTGAAACAAGGATACTCATTATCACCAATATTATTTCACACAGTATTAAAAATGCTAGCAATAGCAATAAAAAAAGAAATTGAAGGGCTCAAAAATGGGCAAAGAAGTAATGATTATCTCTGTTTTCAGTCTGGTATATCTGGAATTTCCTGGAGATTCAACTAAAAGGTTAGTTAAACTATCAATAATTTTAGCAAATTAGTAAAATATAAAATAAGCCCACATAAATCATTAGCATTTTTATATATTTCTAACAAAGTATGGCAAGAAGAGATAGAAAGGGACACTCCATTTTAAATAATCACAAATAGAATAAAATCCTGGGGAGTATACCTGCCGAAACAAGCCCAGGAACTACACAAATATAATTCTAAAGCACATTATTACACAAAAATCTAAATAATTGGAGAAATATTCATTGTTCACGTATGGGCAGAACCAATATCATTAAAATGACAATCTTACCTAAACTAATATACTTATTTAATACCATCCTAATTAAATTACTAAAAATAATTTTTCTCAAACTAGGAAAAATAATAACATTTATTTAGAGGAACAAAAGATCAAGACTAACAAAAGAATTAATTAATTAATAATAATAAATTAATATTAATAAAGAAAATAATTAATATGTAAAGGAAAGAGGTCTAGCTATACTAGATTTTAAATTATATAAATAAGTAGTAATTATCAAAACTATCTAGTATGGTCTATGAAATAGAAAAGTTGATCAGTGGAACAGGACATTCAACAAACAGTAGTAAAAGATTATAATAATCTTGTATTTAGCATAGATTTAGGTTTTTGGGATAAGAAATCATTATTTGGTAAAAATTTGGTAAAAATTGTTGGGGCAACTGGAAAGTAGTTTGGCAGAAACTAGTTATAGACCAGTATCTTACAACATTAACTAAGATAAGATCAAAAGGGAGACAAGATTTAGACATAAAAGGAGATGGCCCAAGTAAATTAGAGCAGGGAACACATTACTTATCAGATTTATGGAAAGGAAAGGAATTTATGTCAAGAGATGGAACAATGTGAAATACAAAATGGATAGTTCTGAGTACTTACTTAAGTTTTTGAACAAATAAAACAAATGTCACTAAAATTATAAAGAAAGCAGAAAATTGGAGAAAAATTGTTTACAGACAGCCTCACAAATAGAGGTTTCATATCTAAAATGTAGAGAACTTTATCAAATTTGTAAGGATTGCCATTTTCCATATTACATAAGAACACTGCGCTTAATTAATAAAGCAGCAAAAGAGTTTAGTTTTTAGATAAAAATCAAAGTCATAAATAAGTATATGAAAAATATCCTAAATCACTACTGATTAGAGAAATGTAGTAAACGTAACAATGCTGAGATATCATCTCAAACCCTTCAGTTTGGCTAAAATTACAAAATGTTTAAATGAAAACTATTGGAAAAATGGGGAAAACAATACACATGGTTGAAGTGTAAACCAATGCAACCATTTTGAAGAGCAATTTGGAAATATACTCAAAGAGCTATAAAAGGGTGTATATCCTTAGATTCAAAAATGGTGTATATCCTTAGATTGAACAAAGGTATTGCTAGGTCTGTTTCTCAAGGAGATCAGGAAAAAAGGGAAAAAATTTCTATGTTCCAAAATATTTATAATAGTTTTCTTTGTGGTGGCACTGAAAATTGAGGGAATGCCCATCATTTGGGGAATAGCTAAACAGATTGTGGCAAATGATTGTGATGGAATACTTTTGTGGTATAAAAAATGACGATGAGCAGGTTAATTTAAAAAAAAATAGAAAGAACTGCATGGGATAATGAACAGTAAAATAAGTAGAACCAAGAGAACATCATACACAATTACAGATCTAATACTTGAAGAATAAAATGTGAATGTTACCCCCAGAGAATGAACTGAAAGTTGGAAACATGAATGACATAATTTGCATGAATATGCCTGTCTCCTGGATGAAGACTTCTGTGATACAGGGAGTCAGGAGGAACTGGGACACTTGTGGATAAATTCTATTAATAAAAAATTTAAAGAATGTTTAAAAATTTTTAGATGTAATTAAGAAAAAGGAAAGAAATGGGAAGGAACAGAAAGAAAAGGAGGGAAGGGAAGGAAGGAAAGGTAAAGGGAGGGACAAGACTGAGGTATTGGCTTTCTTTTTGGTCTTTGTACCTTTCTGATATCTTTTCTGCTATACTTTTCTGAACTATTCATAGTTGCCCTGTTCAGTCATGAACTTAGTGAGAGGGAAAGGATTTCCTTTCTCTGTTAATACCTTTTACCCCTGGTTCAGAGAAATGACTCTGGGAGTCTGTTTCTTCTTTGTCTTGCTCATACTCAGTTTCATATGAGAGGCAGGAGGTGACTCTCACTCGCTCAAAGTGACTTTGGAGCTAGGATTGTAGGTGTAGTACTACAACCAGCCCAATACAGGATCCATGAGAGACTGAGGTGCCTGATACTTGAGACCAATGTGAGTTTTTGGACTTGGAACTGGGACTGCGCTTTATGGGAACTAAGCTAAATTTTGAACCCAATCTCCTACCCTTCCCTAGAGAATGAGGTGGTGTAGATAAGGAGGTGGAATTATGCCTCCCAAATGTTGGTGGCAGTACATATATTTGTAATTTTATCTTTTTGAAGTTAATATATTCATTTGTAAAAGCTCCACTGTGTTCTGTTTGTTATAAATGGAGCCAAAAGAAATATCATCTCTGTTTTTTTTTCCAATTTATGAGAAGCAAGCAAAAACGTGAGAACAGAATACATTATCCACATAAGAACAAAACAAATTAGTTATTACATATTCTTGACTTTATTATGTTCCCAATGGCTTTAAGTCTTCATCCTTAGAAAAGAGGGAAGAACCAAAAATGACTTTCCACACTCCAATAAAATGACTACAGTTTCTGCCATGTGGAACTTTTGTCACATCAGCCTCTTTTCTTCTGGGCTATTGCATCATCTCAGCCTAACACACATTTATTAAACTCTCATATTATGCTAGGTGAAAAGGATACTAAGACAAGAATGAAATGTCCCTTGCTTTCAAGGAGCATGCATTCTCTTGGGAGTGTAAACATGTCCACAGACAATTAAAAAACAAGTGTATACACAGTAATTTCACAACTGGAGGAATGAGAAAAGAGTTATGACAGGAGAGTGCTATCAAACGCTGATAGAAATGAGAGATCTAACCTAATTTTAAGGATCTCTGTGGATTGTGTACTGAAAACCACATTTTAACATTATCGTTGTTCTACTGTATTTTTATTTATTTTATTAACTATTTTTCAGTTACATTTTAAGCTGGTTCCAGCTGTACCCCTTGCACAAGGGCCACTGGTCTGTGTTTGACATTGCCCCTATGGATTATTGAAACTAGACTGCCCTTTGAAAGAAAAAATATATGTGTATGTGTGTTTCTATGTTTATATATAATATGTATGTATGAATATAAGTCTATGTATAATCGTTTGACAAAGAGATTATGAAGTTCTGAAACAGTAAATTTCCCAGTCTCTGGACCTTAGCTTATTTTGTTGCCAGCACCTGGCATATTTTCTATCCCCTCCTCATCCTTGATTTTTATCTTTCCTCTAAAGAAGTAGTCTTCAAAAAGAGGATCATGGCCTCATTCCAGGGATGTGTGTGATCAACTAATAAGATGGTGGGAGGAAGATTCACATCCTTCCTCCCTTCCCACAAATAGCCATTGGTGGGGCTTGTTTCACATTTGTCTTCATTGTCCAATGCTCCCTCATTCTTCCCTTCTGGAGGGGGAGAGATTGGCCTCTGGGGCAGTTTTGCCTAGCTATTACCTGGGCATTCATAAGTAGCAGATGCCAGTGGGAAAATCATTCCTCCCACTCCCCAGCATTTTTATTTCTTGCCTGTCAGATCATCTTGTGATTTAGGCAAGGATTCCCAGAAATCTGAGGCTACAAATGGCTTCAGTATTAATAATTACAAAAACAGTAGGTAGCCACTTTTCACTATTTTACAATAAGACTAGAGTGTAAGCCTGTGGAGGGAAGGTTTCCATTTAATTCATTTTGACTAGATTTTATCTGAATATTCTTATCTCCCCTACTACCTATAATAGTATAGTGTGCTTTGCAAGTCCTTAATAAATGTTGTAGAATCATTAGAGTGATTGCAGTGGGAGAGGACAGTATGGAGAGGATGGATTCCAGAGATATTTCTGAGGTGGAATTGATAGGACTTGGCAAATGATTGGATGTGGGTGGCTACAAGGCTAGTTTTAGAAACTTGACCTGATTCTAGAGTGTATTAAAAGAAACAGAAAGAAGGAGGTGGGAAGTGATTTCTGCAGCTTACTGTGTATCAGGCAGACCCTTATTTGAGTGCTCTGCCCAGTTTTCTCTCTCCATTTTTAAGAACACTATATAGAAATTAAAGGGGGACTGAAGGAGTTCTACAAAATTATGAAAGGAAGGGAAAATAGATAATTTGAGCCAAGATGAAAGGAAATGAAACAACTCAGCCTTAAAGAAGATGAGGCTGGGGAACAATTTTAAAAATTGCTTTAAGTATATGAATGGTTATCATAAAGAGGCCTTGATCAGTTCTTCATCTCCACAGGAGCCTGAAGGAAATGGCCTTAAATCATAGCAAGCTAAATTTAGTTTAGGCACAAGAACTTTCTGATAGTAAAAATAGGGTATGTTAACTAAGGAAGATAATAAAACATACTGATCTAGATGGGGGTTAAAATTAAAACCTTTGCATGAATAACACCAGATTCTACTCTACTGACCTATGTAGAAACCAGTTTTAAATCTTCTGGTATTGGATTTGAGACGATTTCTTTGCAGATGAGGCAATCTGGCATAATGGGAAGTGCTTCCAAGTTGGACTGAGAAGCCCTGAGTTTATACTCCTTGCCATGATTCTCATTAGTTGTGTGGTACTAGACAAGCCCTTGGGACATTTTGAATCTCAATTTCCTCCATCCTAAAATGGAAATGAGAAGACTTGAACTCCCTACTTCATAAAGCTGTTATGAAGCAAGTGTTCTGTAAAACTTGATGGGCTATGTTAAGTATGATCTTTAATACCTCTCAGTTGTTAATACTGTGAATAATTAAATAGTGTATAAAACATTTAGAAATAACATCTTAAAATAGGATTGAGGGGCACCTAGATGGCTCATTGGATGGCAGCTAGATGGCTCATTGGATGGAGACCTAGGCCTAGAGATAGAAGGACCTAGGTTCAATACTGTCTTCCTAACTGTGTGACCCTGTGCAAGTCACTTGACCCTCATTGCCTAGCTGCTTCTCTGCTTTGGAACCAATATTCAGTATTCATTCTAAGTCAGAAGATAAAGGTTCAAAAAAAGAAAAAGATAGGATTGAATTTCTCAGGTTAAGGAAGATTTCTAGGGATATAAAATGAATGACAAAGACGAAGTTAAGGAAGAAATAAAAGACTAGGTGCTAATATGGTGGGGCAATTATTTATTTCCTTACCTATTCTCCAATTTCATTTTAATCTGGTTCCAGCTGCACTCCTTGCACAAGACCCATTGGTCTGTGTTTGACATTGCCCCTGTGGGATATAGCACCTGAGCTTCCCTTTGAAGGAATATATTTATATGTGTGTGTGTGTGTGTATGCATGTATATATTTATGTATGAAGACACACACACACACACACATATATATATAATTTACTTGTTGGGTATTATTCATTAGTGTTAATAAAACAATAAAACAAAACCTCACACACACAAACAAAAGGAAACTGCAAAACTGCAACATGATAGTATCTGGTTTGAATAGAAATCACTTTGTATTCTCAGAAGTAATTCTACACTCAGCAATTATCAGCCTATATATAAGACCTTGGCAACTGTGAAGTAGGTCACTTTGTCTCTACTTCCATTTTCCTTCATCACTGACTCATGTCCCTTTAGACAGCCAGTCCCTTATCCTCTTTCCTTTCTCTGCCCTATCAAAACTCTTAAAAAGGATATGAAATTCATTCACATGAAAATTATCATCATTATTATTCTAACTCACATATCTCTTCTGTGAGCACTATATTTAGTTTAAGGCTTCAGTTTCTGACAAAACATAGACTTTCCTATTCAGCAGAAGTTTTTCATCTTTTTGGTGTCCCATTTGACCATTTGGCGAAGCCTATAGTTGGCCCCCTTCTCAGATTATATTTTTAAATGAATAAAATAAAATACAGAAGATTATATAGGAAATAATTTCTATTGAAATATCATTACCAAAATATATTTTTAAAAAACAGATTAGTGGAACCCAGGTTAAGAATTCCAGCTGTTTAAGAATTTTAGCTGCTACTAATTTTGAAAGACAGAGTCATGTAGTAGGAAGAGCATTAGATCTGATTTCCTAACTCCCATACTTATTAGTTATATGACCATAGGCAAGTTAGTTAACCTCAATTTCTGCCTTTGACTCATAAGACTATCCTTGGGGCTATATAGAGTAATGGCATCAAAATCAAATAGAAACTGGAGCCACTAAATCATACATTAGCGCCTCTGTGGCTTCATACTGACTCAGCAAAACACATATTAACTATATATATTCGATTATGTTTTTACTTATTTTATTAAATATTTTGCAATTGCATTTCAATTTGATTTGCACTGAACTCACGATTATTGTGTCTGTGTTTGACCCTTTTGCTATAGATGATTATTTTATTTATGGAATAGGAGTTTACCTTATTTATTTTATACAGAGAAGGTTGTTCTTTATTAACAAGCATCTTTTCAGTATAGCCTAGAGCCTTCCCTCCCACATGAGTCTCCAGAAAAGATATCTCAGGTTTTTGCATGCTTTTGGTTCAACTTTATTCAAAGTTAGTTCAGGAGCCTCAACTAATATTTATTTGAACAAATCAGTCAGGAGTCATATTTAGTAAAAAGCAAAAGATATTAATCCAACACTGGAAAAAATGGTAAGAAAAAAATTAATCTCCCAAAGGCAGCTAGATAGCTCAGTTGAAAGAATTCTGGGTCTCGAGTCAGGAATACCTTAGTTCACAACAAGCCTCAGATATTTATTAGCTGTATAACTTACTCTCCATCTTCCTTAATCCACTGGAGGAGGAAATAGCAGACCATGTCGGTATCTTTTTTAATTCAAAGACGTTTTATTTTCCCACTAACACATAACAATAATTTTCAGTATGTATTTTCCAAAATGATAACATCCAAATTGTCTCCTTCACTCTTCCCTTCCCCCTCTCAGAGATATTCAGTAATTTAATCTCGCTTTTACATATGTTATGCAAGACATACTTCCATGTTGGTCTTTATTGTGAGAGAATATTCATATAAACCAAACCCCCAAAATCAAACCATAAATAAACTAATGTGAAAATAGTATGCTTTGATCTCCATTCTTTCTCTTATTTGTCATAAGTCCCTCAGAATTGTCCTAGATCATTGTATAGCTAAGAGTTGCTAAGTCTTTCACAACTGATCAGCTTACAATATTGCTATTACTGTGTACAATGTTCTCCTGGTTCTGCTTATTTCACTCTGTATCAGTTCATGTAGATCTTTCCAGCTTTTTTTTAAATCTTCCAGCTCATCATTTCTTATAACACAAATCCACCAATCGCTTCTAAGCTTGATATATAGCAGCTACTCATGGATTTGATGCTAGCACTGCAGTATGGAAACTTGTCCTCTTTGTTTCCTACTTAGGTGGGTTCATTCTTCCTTAGGAAATGTGGTGGTCGCAGCTTCCAAGTGCTCACCATATTGATGCTAGACAGTACAGATAACCAATTGACTTTGTCCCTACTATATATAGCTCAGAACATCTGAGTTCAAGCAAAACACCAGTCTTAGCTTGTCCAGCAACAGTCCAGGAACAGAGATTGCATCAATTTGTCACTATAACCAGTCAGATGGTCATTATTATAGGGATGGAAGGGACCTTAGAGTTCATCTCATCTAATCTTTTTGATGTGTAAATGAAGAAACCAAAGCAGTATGCTTTATTGTATTGAAAGTGAGAAAAGCTGGGTTTTGATGATGACTATGACATTAAGTAATTGTGTGATCTTAGGAAAAGTCAAAACCACTCTCTTCCTCAGTTTCTCACCTATACATGCTAGTGTTGGACTATGTGATCTGTAAGGTCCCTTTCAGATATTAAGTTCACATTATTCTGTACTTTTTATATACTTCAATGGAGTACTGTGGGTTTTAATATTTTAAAAAATAGACATAGAAGGTAATCATGAGTAGAATATGTACAAGTTATAAATTTTCCAAAAGGAAAGTGCTATGAAAATTCAGTTATTAGTATTTTAATTTTTCTTATTAATAGTAACAACAGTGAGGCAAACAATAGGAACTTCTTGGATTTTTCAAAAAGCACTGCCAATCTTTTTCTGCTATTCATTCATCCTTTGGTGATGCCAGGGACTACTCTGTCCTTGTATACTCATTCAAATACGTTATTTAGAATATAAATCAGAGCATATAGTAAAAGTTAAATAAAGAATGCTTATTTTAGGCACAGGTGATAAATATTACAGACAATGAGAAAACTGAAGCAAGGAAAAATTAAATTAGATACATTTATTATTTGAGAAATAATATAGAAGTAAACAAATTACACTATTGGCCATACCCAGGAATTCAATATGTTTATAAATATATTTATAAAATTAAATATTGGGGGCTGCAATTTTTCGTACTTCTTTTTGGCTTAAATTTGCAAGGCTAGGTTTTCCAGGGACTATTTTCTTCTGTCTACTGTGATAATTAGATTAAGTCTACACTGCCCATCTCTAGATTTAATCACCAAAGGTGAGAACACCTGCTGGAGTCAACTGACTGCCCCCTAGGCAGTACTATGAGAATCATCTATTGTGATTGGACATGCAAGAGAGGCTTTCTTGAGGCTAGAGCCTCCAGAAATGCCAAGGGAGGAGAAAGGAAGTCAGCCTAACTTACCCACATGATAATTCAAAGTGATGCATAAGTGACCCTTTTAAAAGGAGAAGGTCCTCAGTCAGCTGAGGTCTTTGGTGGAAGAGAGCATCTGGTAAGGACCTCTTCTAGTTCATGGAGGAGTGTTGGAATGCTGAGACTCTGGTGGGACCTCTGACTGCTCCCCTTTGAATTATCATGTGGGTAAGTAGGCTGACTCTTTCTCCTCCCTTGGCGTTTCTGGAGGTTCTAGCCTCAAGGAGGCCTCTCTTGCCTCTCTAATTGTAAAAGGCCTTGTGGCTAGAAGCCTTGTTTAATTAACTTCTGTGCCCCTCTGCTGGGGCTCTAAATTCTTACCTGGTCCCTGCCTCTGGTCCGGGCCAGAGTTTCTCTCAATTTCCCTACCTTCAACCTTCCTAATTGTAAATAAACTTCCATAAAAGTCAATTTTTGACTTGAGATTGTTCTTAATAGAGGATTGATAATAGTTCAATCCTCTGGCAACTACCTTTTAATATATTGAACCCATAAAACCCCAATTTCAGTCTTACACTACATAAAATTCTTTCTTCCATCCAAATGGTTCCAAGGTTAAAAAAAAAAAAAAACCAAAACCAAAACAAATCCATTTCCCTCAGATCTTTGGCTAAGACAATGGATCTCTACAGCTGATGCATATTTGGAACAACTCTCTTTTATATTCCCTTGGATGAGATAACACTAGTGAAGAGGGAACTTGAAATATTCCAGGGTAGAAGATGGTGAATCATCATGGAGGGCATTCAGAGCTTTAAGAAATGAGAGGCTAGTCCAACCATACCACATTGAGAGAAGCAATGTTGTGCGTAAAGACTAAGCTTTATGGAAAAGTAGCAAGGGAATTGTGAACCTTTAAATTCCTATATTTTTATTATTTTCAAAGTATGTGGCTTAGAAAATACAAACTGAACTTCAAAAAGAATTATAGTAGGCAAAGAGAAATACCTAAAGGGACAGGGTAGGAGTATGAATCATAATCTGAAAGTAAAGAACAACAAAAACGTGTAATTGTACAAGCTTTAAGATGAACGCTCTTCTTATAACTGAAGTGAATAAGAACTAATCTCCTTATTTGAGTATTTATTATAAAGTCTACTTACTTAGTATTTTAGTTACTATTTTTAAGTGTACTAATATTTTCTCTTTGAAAAACTTGAGAGATACATGTTTTTATTTTACCCAATAAAACCATGTGCTCATGGAAATTAAAACACACACACACACACACACACACACACACACACACACACAAAGGAGGATGAGAAAGAAGGGGAAAATGGACCAAGACTAGCTATAGTTTGTTATCTTTCTTATTTCCTAATTATCATTTAGGATGTGGGTTTAGAGCCATCTATGGCAGTGACATGTACAGTTAGCATCTGTGTTTTGGCATTCTATGAATGTGAAACATGCAATAGGGTTTCAGGTAAGCACCTGGTATGATTGTAAGCAGAGAATATAATTTTACTCAAGATGCCTTCAGCCCAGAACGCCCAAGTGAGCAGCTTGACATACTTCCCATTACAGCTTGTCAAGAATCATGGTTGAGAATCAGGAATAAGACGATTCCTGTGAGCTCAGGCAAATCACTTAATCTCTCTAGACCTCAGTATTTAATTTTTTTTTTATTTCAGCAGCTTCCTTTTCCCTGTAGGATAAATAAGAAACTTCTCAGCCCTCAACAATATGACTTCAATCTACATTTTCAAATTTATGTCATACCATACTCCATATACTTTACATTCTAATCAAATTGATCTACTAGTATTTCTTATACTTGAGATGCCTTCACTCGCTTTCATGGATTCACACTGTCTCTCAAAGCCTGGAATATACTCTTTCCTCACCTCCATGGCACAGAAACCCTGGCTTATTCTAAGATTTAGCTCAAGTGTTACCTCCTTCATAGACCTTTCCCTTATCCCCCTCCCTTCTTCCTCCCATCATCCTGTTCTCAGTATTCACCCCATATTCAAATGATTATGTATTATTATCCCCATGAGCTTTTTGACCTATAATTCAAATGATACTTTCTCCAACATGACCAATAATATCTTTACTGTGAAATCTAATGGTTTCCTTTTCATCTTATCCTTCTTGAATCTTCATCATTTGGCAGAACTTGTCTTTTCTTTTTCCACATAACATTTCAGATATGTCTGTTTCTATCCACATACCAGAGGTATCAAAATTGGGGCCAGTAAAATTCCCCAGTGTATCCAAACTAGGTTAAAATATCTTGGGGAAATGCTTAATAAAATAATTTAAAATAGAATTCACCATTGATAATGTTAATTCATGGTTTTCTAAGTTAATATAGAACATTAGGTATTGATTCTATTTGAGTATGACACCAATGAACATGACCAGGGTTATACTGGGACTAGCTTAGACCAGCTTTTGAGAACCAATTGTTAAATTTTCAGCATCCACAACTACTACAAATCAGGGCTTGATTTCTTATTTTGTTAATTATCTAGACTTAAAATGGAAAGAACATTAGTAATGGGAATTAAACACTTTTAAGGATATCATGCATATGTTTTTGGTTTTTTTCAG
Organism: Gracilinanus agilis; assembly: GCF_016433145.1. NCBI lineage: Eukaryota > Metazoa > Chordata > Mammalia > Didelphimorphia > Didelphidae > Gracilinanus > Gracilinanus agilis. The sequence goes on along the minus strand of NC_058134.1, from coordinate 142,451,298 downwards.
AGAGTTAAACTTTTACCAGCATGCCACTGAACACAACCTCATTAATTCAGGTCCTTATCACATCTCACTTGAATTATTGCAGTAACCTCCTAATTGGTCCCCCTGTCTCAACTTTCTTTCAACTCCATTACATCCTCCTCATAGAGCAGGTTGCTTATATCATGTTCCTATTCAACACATTCTCTCTATTCCTTTTTGGATCAAATGAAAACTCTTCTGCTTACCATTTAAAATTCTTCAGACTAGGGACTCTTTTTATCTAGAGGTAGCTAGGTGATGCAGTAGAAAGAACTCAGTCTGGATAATTAGGAAGACCTAAGTTCATATCATGTCTCAGATATTTAGTCCCTTAGTGCCCCTGCACAAATCATTTAACTTCTATCTGCCTTAGCTTCCTCAGCTATAAAATGAGAACCAAATGAAATATTTAAAAGCACTTAGCATAGTGCCTGACACATAGCAGGCACTTAATAAATACTTGTTTCCTTCCTTCTTATCTTTCCATCCTTCTTATACATCATTCTCCTCCATAAACTCTATAATTTAGTCATTCTGACCTACTTGATAGGCCTCACATATAGTACCCCATTTCCCATCTCCTCAGCACTGACCACCTTTCATGTCTGAAATGTTCTCTCTTCTTACCTCTTCCTCTTAGAATGCCTTAGTTTACTTAGAAACTCAACTTGGACTCCACTTTCTGCAAAAGAACTTTCATCTTCCAAGTTGATAGTGTCTTTCTCTCTAAGGTTGTATTTATCTTGTATGTATTGTGTATATACCTACACATGCATGGGTTGTATTTCCCATTAGAATGTAAGCTTCTTGAGGGTAGGGGCTATTTTTATTGCTTCTTTGTATTCTTAGTGCTTTGTGTAATGAATGAAGTAAATGTTAGGCTGGCAGATTAGGGAAATGTTGTAGATGTGGCATATTTGGATTCATTAAGACATTTGACTTAAGTTTTCATGATAATATCTTGGACAAAATAGATAAATAGAGATGGATGATTACACAGTTGGGTAGATTTGGAACTAGTTAAAGTAATGGACCCAAGAACACTTAAGTCATGATTTTTGGTCAAACTGAAAAGACATTTCTAATCGTATGGCATAGGGTTTTATCCTCAACCTCATTTTGTTTGACATTTTTATCAATGACTTGTATGAATACATACATGAATACTTATGAGATTTGCAGATGTATAAAGCTAGGAAGATTAACTGATAGGATAGATGCCTGAATTAATATCCAAAATGATAATGGCTAGGGAGAATGATGAGTCAAGTCTAATAAAGAAAAATTCAATAGGGATAAATATAAGATTATATATTAAGGTTAAAAAAAGCAACTGCTTAAGAACAAAAATTGAGAGACTAGGCTAAAGAGCAGTTTGAGTTAAAAATACATGGAGATTTATTGGTGTGTAAACCCAATATGAATAAACAATGTGATGTGACAACTAAAAATATCTGAAGCAATCTATGTTGCATTCATTGCAGCATGGCTTCCAAATATGGAAGGTGATGGTTCTGCTATGTTATTCCTGAAGCCAACTACATCAAGGTTTTATACCTAGTATAATCCATTTTAGATAGGGCACCATGAGAAGGGTGGTGGAAGAGGTATTAGATTTGTTCTGCTCAAAGCCAGAGGAAAGGTAGAAAGAGAAGAACTGAGTCAAAACTGGACATGATATAAGAACAATATTCCTAACAATTAGAGCTATCCAAAAGTGAAATGGGTTATTTTAGAAGTTAATGGGTTCTTTTTCTTTTTTTACATTTTATTTTTTAAAAGTTTTATTGGCATATTTTTTTTAAACCCTTGTACTTCGGTGTATCGTCTCATAGGTGGAAGATTGGTAAGGGTGGGCAATGGGGGTCAAGTGACTTGCCCAGGGTCACACAGCTGGGAAGTGGCTGAGGCCGGGTTTGAACCTAGGACCTCCTGTCTCTAGGCCCGACTCTCACTCCACTGAGCTACCCAGCTGCCCCCGCATATTTGGTTTTAAGTACAATTATTTACAGATTCTTTTCACTTCATGAATGGTCTTTACCTTTACCATCAGTTTATTTTTTAAAAAATTAGCAGAAATCTATTTTCTGTACTTCTTACCCCAATAAAAAATGTATTGTTAGGGGGGCAGCTGGGTAGCTCAGTGGATTGAGAGTCAGGCCTAGAGACGGGAGGTCCTAGGTTCAAATCTGGCCTTAGACACTTCCCAGCTGTGTGACCCTGGGCAAGTCACTTGACCTCCATTGCCCACCCTTACTACTCTTCCACCTAGGAGCCACTGCACAGAAGTTAAGGGTTTAAAAAATGTTAAAAAAAATGTATTGTTAGAAATATGCATAATCAAGCAAAATTAATTTCCTCAAAGGCTGTATATGCACACACATATAAAATATATTTATGGCTACTAGAAGAATTAAACATATATATTTTATGTATCACACCTACCTATCTAATTTTGCTTTTTCCAAGTTAAATAATCTATTGTCAATGTGGTAGGTGCAATTTTCATCCACATTGAAGTCATTGAACCTGTTTTACTATGTAAAACATAGAAAACTCACCAGCATCATCCATTATCCACAACCTGTACAAGCATGACATTTTGGTACTGGTGTACAATATTAATGAATGTCTCTGTGCAACCAAATTTGCAATGATCTTCTACAAACCATCATAATGTACAGTATTTGAAGGCCTTGTTCGATTTGATGAATGTTGTATACAGACCTCTATTCTGCTTCTGGCATTTCTGGGAGTTAAAAACAAATAATGAAATAGTAAAATAGTAAAAATGGTATGGATGATGTCTTTTGACTCACATATAAACTGGTTATAAGTGAGGTAGAATTATGCAAAGTTGTTGACCTCACACTCTCTTCCAGAGTCATCAAAGTCCAATGGCTAGACAAAAGTTAAGATGATTGGTGATGGCTCAGAATGCATTGGATGTCCTTGGTGTCTTCCATGGCTAGCCAGTTTCTAAGTACTCCATCCCACCTGTTTCCATCATCTCCATGACTCATTGGGAAAAAAATTCTTCAGACCTGCCTGTTCCACTAGGGAATTCTTCACAGGCTTGGGGCAAACATGTCCCTAACTCAACCTTTAAGCTAGCCCATCTTCAAGCCAGTTTTACTAGGATATGACTGCTATGCATGCTACAGCTCCTTGGAGCCACAAGTGAGAGTGAAGATGAAAGATGAATATCAAAAGTAGAAAGCAAACCTGAAAAAAAGAGCCCAGCAGCCTTCAAACCAGAGACACTAGTTTTTCCTGAGCACTCCATAGACCCTGAATGTTAGTAATAAATTCTTCATGAATCACAATTTTTCAGCAGAAGATGGTTGGTTGCTCATAGAAAGGATTCATGCTTCAACTAGGGTGGGATTAGCTGAATTCTTCATTTCTGATCTAGAATAGTAATCCATAATTCTAATTGAACCTCAAAACATCTAGATGTCAATGGTATCATTAGTTTGGCTTCAGTGGATGCAGATAAGAACTCCTCTCTAATTTAGACAGTAAATTTAATTTTTTATGGGTCTCATCCAATTAGAACAAATATTTCTTTATGACCCACTTAATACCTGCAATAGTTGATACAACAAATTCCAGCACAGCAAATAAATGCATGCAATATCTTTAGAGTTTACTATAATGAGAGCTGATCTGTTTTTATGTATTCAAAGCCATTTTTACTTGTAACTCTTTTCTCATATATTTTGGACCATTTTACTACATATCCATTATCTCTTTCAGTGATCCTCTTGCCTGAAAAGATGTGCTAAACAATACCTGTGTTTCCTGAAAGAAACAATTTATCTTGTAAAACTATTTTGATCCACACTGCATTAGCTTTACTTATGAATTGTGCATGTGCTAAGAAATGCTATTCCCAATCTCAAACCTGTTATACATTTTCTCTATAAAAGTCATATCTCATATGAGAAAATTTAATAAGATTGAAAATACTTTTTAAAAGCTAGTTTAGTATGGCAGTGGTTTGCCAACTGTAGTTGATAGAAACCCAGAGAAAGCAATTAGAACACACAAGGAAAAGAGAAATTGTGGTCAAGCTGGACATAATTAATGTGTTTGTCCCACTGCCCATAAATCCTTGCAGCACCTTAGGAGGTATGAAGATTCTGGGTCATGAAAAGAGAACCACAGGCTTTCTCTTGCAACCTCATTATATTTGAAAATCATTGTACCATTTATAGGGGAAATTGGCAAGTCCTATCAAAGTGAAATCTGTTTTATAATGATTGTACAATAAGTTAATCTGAATTAGTGAAAAATTTATGAATTCAAATATATTTTTAAAGAAATAGAATCTTATTTTCCACAAGCAGACAATTACTTAAACTAATTGCTAACAAAGTCATGCCAAGTAGAAGTCCTATGGGCCTTGCTTTAATGAGCTATTAAGGCTCATTTGTAATTAGCAGCATCCATTTATATGTAAAAAATGTTCTCAAGTCCTTTAAAAGAGATTCTGTTCTTACTTAGTTTAGAAATGCCCCTCCTCCCATACTTTCTTTAATAGTACAAATTTGGGTAGTAATCCCTTTTTCCACAATACAGAGGTAAATGGCAACCTAGCCCAGGTGTAATTATCACATTCTGAATTGTTAGAGTCAAAATTAATGAGGTTTTAACATATTAAAAATGGAATAGGAGAAATGGGTCAGGCTGGATCACATTTGGGAAATTTTCAATCTTCCCTAGCTATTCACTGTCAAAACATTTTTTAAATCCTTTTTTTAACCTTTAAGTTCTCCTATTAATGCTTCATGTCTGAATCATGAGACATCATGATCTCAAAGGAACCTAAATTTTAGATATCACAAATAAAAATGACACGTTTTTGAGAATGTAAAAATAAAAGACATATATTATGTAGTAGATCTACTAAGTTCCGTATTAATTTTTCTCCATATATTTAAACTACTAGAGAAAGGCCTCCAATATGTAGGGGTGAGTTTCTGTTTCTTATGGAATGAATTAAAAATGTAATCAGAGGTTCAAGTATCACTATGAGTGGTGATGCTTGGACGTAGACTTCTAATTTGGTAGAGACAATGATGACTTGCCATTGAATGCTTCTATGAGGGGTAGAACTGACTCAAGAACTTTGGAAACAGACATATTTTTTATTTGTACTTCAATATAGAGAAAGGTGAAATGTCATACTCTGGGGAAAATAAAAGCCTTTGAAAAGGCAGACATGTTGGGGAAAGCTGGTTGATTTCTCACTTACTTCCTTTGGGATTTTGGAGAATTTCTATTTGGTTGAGATTCAAGCCTCTCTTCTGTTTGAGCTAAGAGCTCTGGAAGAGAACGTAGTGAGTTTTTACATTTTGGGGGGCATTTTCTAATATGTTTAACTTTTCTGGTTTCTGTTCCCTTTATGCTAGGAAAAATGAATTTACTATTCATGATGGATGAGAATATTTTGTGTAACTAGCATTTGGTGGGAAGGAATTAGTCTTAAGTGTGTAAGTTTGGGGTTACCTCTTCTTCATTAAGAGATAATAACCAGGAAAGAGCCTGAAATGAAAGCAAAAGTAATTCCCTCAAGCCATCAATATTTAAGGAAGCAGATAGTTATAATTCTATTTTGGTGCCACCTCTCAGTGGAGAAGAGAGTGGGTCAGCCTCATCACCCATCCTTCTGTTTTCTTCTAGGTAGGAATCGAAGTATCTTTTGGAGATTTCCATATATTCCAATAAGATTCCATGATAAATATTAGCAATGCCTTTCTGTCAGCTGCAGCCCATGTAGAAATACATATAATGCAGATGGGAAGTACATATACTCTCTAAAAACATTTTATTAAGTTTGCTCTTTCAGAGGATTAACTCATACTGGGTGAAAAGGTAGACTTGAATTAATATCTGCATGAGGAAAAGTAACATGTACACTATTGAAATCGTGGATCCCACTGAGCATAACTTCTGAAAGTATGAGTCTATAGTAACACTCAGAAGAAGAAAAAAGTCCAGAACTTCAGGAGGCAGGGGCAAATGAAACTTTGCTTTGAGTTTATGGGTTATAGCATGTTTTTAGGAAAAAAGATTTCCTCAGAATTCTATTTTATGCTGTTTAGGTATGGTATCTTTGCAACAGAATGTCAGTTCTGGGAAGCTGGGGCTCTTTTTTTTTTTTTTTTTTGGTCATCTTTGTATCCTTAGCATATCTTTCACTTAGTAGGTACTTCACAAATATTAAGTGAATTCATATCAGAGTAATTTGTTGAACCCATCAATAAAAAAGAGTGAATTCAATAAAAAACCTGATAGAGAAGTTGTTTCAAGTTTGTAGAAAAAAAAATGATAGAAATGCCTGCTTTTCAGCTGGTTGTTGAGGCATCAGGCAGAAACAGAAGTGTCAACACCCTGTTTCCTTTTTTTTTCTGACCTCCCTTGTAAAAAGCCAGTTTTACATAAGCATTGCAGAGGAGAATTGAGAGCATACCATTCAGCTGGAAAAATGTAACATTTTCAAATGTCAGAAATATTTTCATAACATGAGAAAGTCTTTGAACATCCATGAATTTTCTTGACTTCTGCCTTTCCTCTTTTCTAGCCTGATGGCTTTCAGATGGGTGGCTGTTCTCCTTTATCTTTGAAATACATTTTTTATCCTGTACTCTGTGTCCCTTTACGGTATTCCCCTCATAGCTCTTTATTGGAAGGAGTAAAAATATGGCAGTTGAGAGGACAAAGGGTATAAGGATAGGAAGGTTACCCAGACTGAAGGAATAAAATGTCTTCTGCTGTGGTATCTATTAGCTTTATCTCACTTCAGGGAGACACAGTGAATGGGGCATATTTATTTGACTCCATTATGCCTTGTATTTTAATCTTACAAGGGATCCCTTTGAATTTGTCCCTGTAGATTTTCTATACATGTTTTTGAAGCTCATTATCTGACTCAATAAGGTCAGTTGCACGTTCTCCATAGAATTTCAAAAAATAATTTCATGAAAAGTGTTTCTTGTTATATATTCTTTTGTGTATTCTTTGGATCACTTCTTAGATGCTGAACTTAACAAGGAAAAGTCCCCTTTTTTTGGTTTAGTGGCAATAGAAAAAGAAAGAACTAGAGAAGGATAAGCTGATCTTAACTCTTAGTTTTTCTTTTCAGGTACAAAAATATCTAATGGATTAGTGTTTTTCATTGTATCCTTCACACCATTGCCATATTCATCTTCTTTAAAAGCACCCTTTAGATTGTGTTGTCAAAGAATTTAATTTACTGTTTTGCATTTTTTCTGCCTTATCCAAAGCAATTTTTTTTATTATTTGAGATTAAAAGGAGAGAACAAAACATGGATGCATAAATACTTCTCAGCACCATGTTTTCCGCTCAAGTAGACTATGGCTTTCCAATTTTATGGGCTCTCAATTAGAGTGAGAAAACAAAGGATAAATAGAGAATGAGATTGTGAAGGGTTAAATTTTGGGGGTAGGAATTTGAACAAAAGCCAGTGTGCAGTTTATTAAATGCAAAACACTTAGTTTATTATTAGGAAATATGGATAGGAAATAGGAAGGAGGAAAGTGAAAGTAATCTTATAATAGTTTTTAACTATACCCTAAATTCCAATCCTAACTAAAATTTTCTAAAAAATCCTAAATCTATCTGCCTTTGAGGGCAGTAACTTCTGCTAGGCTGAAGCCCTCTCCTACTCTTACTACTCTCACTACTCTCACTATCTAGTAATATAACCACTATCTACCTTATCTACCCCAGTTATTAATAATCAATAAATCTATTAAGGCCTTAATTCTGTTCTCTTTGCAGCTGACTAACTCCCCTTGGCCACACCCTTCTAACTGTCACTAACTGACAAATGGCACAGCCGGGGTTCTCTTGCTGAAAAATATTATCGCTCCTTTTACTCTTAAATATTTTATATTTATATAATAATCATATATCACACGCATTATATACAATTATTATATAATTCTGTAATTATATAATAATTACATACAATAATAACAAAATATAAAATAATATACAAATATAAAAAGGGAGAAATTAATAAACTCTCAACAATACAGAGTTGAAAGATAAATTGGGGGGTGTCAATAGATAGAAAATTAAAAGATTGATAAAAATCTGCTTAGTGGAACACAGTAGCTAGATTTTTCCCTGAACATTTTAGGAAGAAGTATTGCAAATGGAGCATGTACTTTCCATTGTCTTTCACTATTAATCTCTTTAAGGGAAAAGAACAACGCAGGACCTTCTACCTTTGCCTCGGACCAAAAAGATAAACGGACATTGAGTTTTGAGTCAGAAGACCTACGTTTAAGACCTCACTCTGTCATTTAATACTTCATGACCTGGTCGCTTAATCTTTCTGGGCTCAGTTTCCTCATTTATAAAATAAAGGGCGATACTAAGTGATCTTTAAGATCTTTTCTAACTATAGATTGTATTATTAATGTCTATTGGACATTCTTAGAGAGTTTTTTTAAGTTCCCAAAGGTATGTAATTTTAAATGGTTTCTGGAGTATTTTGAAGAACAGGCATTCCTGTTAAACATATCAATATGGGGGTTTTCTAACTTGTATTTTTAGTTTCTAGATTGCTATGATCAGAATTGTATTCATAAGTTCACATATTACTTTAGTCAGGAGAGACAGAACTCAGAAACATATTAACTGAGCCACTGCAAGCCGAGAGAGCTAAGTACTATACTAGCGAATGAAAAATAATCATTATTTGTAATTAATAAATGGTAAAGCATACCATTCTTCACTTTATTTCCTCTAAGGATTTTTCTCTACTATAAGCAAGATGTCTCCTTTCACATGACAAATATAAAAATACGCACTGTATGATGGCACATGAACACCTTATATCATATTACCAGTTGTCTTGGGGAAGAGGAAGAAGTGGGAGGGAGGGAGAGAACATGGATTGCAAACTGTCAGAAAACTATTACTAAAAATTGTATCAACAGATAATCTGGAAAAAATATTAAAAATTTAAAAAGAGAGATCACACAAAAAATTAATAAATGCTAGCCTGAAATAGCCAAGTGAAAAGGAGGTTCTATTTTGCATGAATTGAGGAAAGAAACCAGAAATGAAATAGCACTCAGTTGGGAGGGTTAAATAAAGAGACTATACAGTTTTGGGCTTGAAAGGGCCTCATATATAATCTATCCATGAAGAAATTGAGAACCACAGAAGCTAAGTGACTTTTCTAAGGTCATACAGGTAGTAAGTAGAATTCACTGAGCTCCTACTATTCGCAAGGTGCTGACAATATAAATTCATAAACCAGGATTCAAAACCAGTTCCCATTTCTCAAACTCCAGGGAGCTTTATACTGACTGAAAAAGAAAAAAAAAAGAGGTCAATTCAGTTAGAACCAAATGATTTGAGAGATTCAACAATTCAGTCAATCTGTGTCATTTAATAATTAAGCAGAAGGGGGGGGGAGAGAACTCTCACTAATCTTCAGGAAAATATAAAAACAAAAAAATAAGAGTAAGTTAATCCCTAAATCTCAGTGTCTTAGAAAAAAAATAACCAAATCCTCAGTTTGTCTGCCACATACATCATCCATCATGGTTGGCAAGAGTTGCTGTTGTTTCTTGGCAGTAATTTCCAGAAGTAGGTGGTTAGCAATGATTATTAATGGTTGGCTGCTCAGAGAAATCCTCCGGCCCTCAGGGCAGTGGAATATGATATCTACTCAAGGAGAAGTACTGACATCAGCAACATTAAATCCTAGCTCTCGATGGCTATGGCATTGGTGGCTGATTTAGAGAAGGTAGGCGAATACCAACTGAGAAGCTTAAGGACTAAAGTAGCATTTTTCTTCTTATTTAAATTTTTGCCTCCTGACTTACTATGCACTGATAGCCGGGAGAAATTGTGCAAGTGGAAATAATCAAGTGAAGCCTTGTGGAATAAGGATCACAGGAAAATGAGAGAGGATAGACTAGTAGAGATAGGAAAAATGGAAGAAATAGAAAGACAGAAAAGAATAAAATACTCCATCCCTTTGTTACTTTTTTTTTTAAAAGCTTTTTTTTTTTTGTGGGTGGTGTTTTTTGTTTCTACTTTAGAGTCATTTTCAGGTTTCCTTATGCTTTCCCCTCACTATCATCCCATCAAGGCCAGTTTTAAAGAAAACGTGATGCCCATTAATGCCCACCTGGCCATTCCATAGCCATTTTTAGAAGAACAGGAAATGATCTGTTACAAGAAAGATGAGTTGCACACGTTTCCTTTCTTCCTAATAAGTGTTCAGAGAAAATATTAAATGACAATACTCTAACATAATTTCTACAGAAATAAGTGAACTCTATAACTATTATGTATAGAAGCTTAAAATAAACCATAAATGAATATTAAATCACATACTCATTGCTTTTCTGCCTCCTGTGGTACTGTGCAGGCTGGATATTAATGCTACCACAGTGAACCAAAATTAAACTGGCTTTTGTGACACAATATAGTAAAAATAATAAAATTTCACACTTAGGTTGCACCCTTGCCCAATTATTCTTCTTTGAGAATCTCACAGGAAGCCCTTGACAGGATAAGGTAGGGCAGGAGAATTCAACTTTGCATTATAGAAACTGACACAGAAACTAATAATATCTTACCTTTATATAACATTTTACATATGTAATTTCATTTGATTCTTACCACAGACCTGCAAGGCAGGCAATGAAACGACTCATTTCCCCATTTTACAGATGAGAAAACTTCACCTCAGAGAGGCAAGGCACACACTTATTTTAGTAGTAGATCCATAATTTCAATCTAGATCATCTGGTTCTAACTCTAGAGTTCCAGGTGTCTAAAATGAAACCCTCACCTTTCACATCATTCTCTGGAGAATGCCTCATGTATCAAGGAGTCTAAATAAGCTTCTTTAATTAAAAATAATATGTATATTTCCCTTCATTTTTAGACCAGATCATCATGTTTAAAAATTATTGTATATAAAACTTTTAAAAATTGTATTAAAAAAGATTCCATAAAAGTTCATACAGTCATCAGTCAATTTTCTTCCTATTTAAATTTTTACCTCCTGACTTAATATACACAGATATCCAGGAGAAATTCCTGGCTATTCCCTTAATATGTACCAGGTATTGTGTTAAATTCTGAGGACACTAATACTGAAAAGATAGTAGGAAGACAATATTGGCTCTCAAGGAGCTTATATTCTAATGGAGGAAGACGACATCAAAGAAAACGGAAAATGGGTAGGGAAAGGGAGACAAAGGTGTGCAGTATGAAGTCCAGAGTATAGCCTGGAGAGGAGTGAGACATAGCTGGCCTGGGTAGTGATCTCTTTAAATGGAAGCTCTGGAAGAAGGCATTTAACGAGAGGGAAAGGCTTTCTGGGCAGCGGTACTTCCAATGAGTTCATTGCAGGGTTCAAGAGAAGCCTCAAGATGAAGCATTGGGATGTGGTAGAGGAATTCTGCAGAGTAACCTGGGGAGGAACTCAGTTGAAAACTTTCTCCCCTCAAATAATTTTTAACTCAGAAATTTGTCCTGTTTCCCTTGTGTCCCAGAAGAAAAAAATGTGCCTTGCATTTTGGTTTTGGTTATTTTCCAGTCACTCTGCAAAATCAGGGTGTGCCATTGGTATGGTCACCAAGCAGCTCTGAGCCCTCCATAACCGTGCCCCCCCCCAAAAAAAACCCAAACCAAAAAACCCCCCAAAATAGTAGTTATAAAAATTGTATCATTAAGAGAAATGTGTTGTTCTCCTTGGCATGCTTTCTTTTTCAGAGTAATAATACATTTTCTGAACTTTGCTTTTGAGATCAGAAATATCTTTTAAATGCTGTGAAAACCTATTAAGCTTTCACATTTGTGCTTCACAGCGCAAATAATACGAGAGGTGTCATTTCCCTCTTACAGGCCATTTTACTTAGGAATTAATGGAGAGATGTGTTACTACTGGGCTCAGAAGGCATCTTTATATAGCTGAACTGGTGATGGTGATAACTACCTGGGAATCATTAATTAGTTCACACAGTTCACAGTTGGTAAACTTGAAACCATCACCAACAAATATCATAGAATACAACCAAGTTCTATTTCTTTCTTCCTCTCATTCTGAATCCTATGTCTTTAAGAAAGAAATATACCCAAAACCTCATTATGAACTCCAGAGTCCCAAAATTCATGGCTTCAGTAGCTTCATTTGGCATGAGGTGGTTCCATTTTGGATACCATGTTTATGAAAAAGTGAAATTAATAGAAAATAGTTGAAACAAAAAGGTGAAAATAATCAAGCCAGTCCATCTCAAAGTAAGCATCCAGTAATATTTTGCTAATAATTACAAAGCTTCTGCAAAATAAAACTCTACAGATTTGTCATAAATATCCAATTGTAGATATTCATTCAGTTTCCATTCTAAATTGGAAGGCATTATAATAATAAAAATGGGCTTAAATTGTTTAATACACTAAGGAAAAAAAAGAAGATGTAGTTAGGGTAGCATCTGTACTTATTGCCCTGGAACCTCATTGTAACACTGAACAAAGCCTCAACTAGGGCAGAAAAACTGGAGTTACAATTTTACAGGATTCTGAAAGGCGTTATTTGTAATCCTTAACAGTGTGAAAACCATAACACTTAGCACCTTATTGTCAAAACCTAGTTAAAACTGGAAGCTATTTATATGGACCCCTTCCCCAGGAATCACACAGAAGGTGAATAATTCCTCAGCCTAACCCTATCTTCCTCCCCTCTCTCCTGGCTTACTTGGCTTTCTCCAAGACTCAAACTCAATTCCTATATTCTGAAAAAAAGTAATTATTGTTACCTCCGATCCCCCACTAGTTCCTTTACCTCTGAGATTGACTCCTATCTACATTTGTCTATAGTCTGGATTTGTAATTTGTTAGCACACTGTCTCTCCCATATATAATTATATATAATATATATGTTTAACCCCATAACATTTGTTTGGCCCAGTCCATACTGATCAGCATCATTCTTTTTACCTATTTTTTTCTCTCTGGTATAAGGCACATGAACTAGAAATGTTTTACTACATTAAATACATTGGCATTTTCACACAACTAATTCCAGAGAAAAAAGAAAGAAAATGAAAAAAAGGTCAAAGACTTGTTATCATATTAAGGCAATTGCTTTTTTTTTCCTTTTAGATTATTTGTTTTGTTTTGTTTTTGTTTCAGGAAAGAAAATTTCATCATGTTCTTTGTATGTGAGTTGGTGGACAGTGGTTTGGGCTTGTATTCAGGAATGGGTTTGAATTCTGCTGCATACACAAGAAGCAATGTGATCCTGGGAAAATCATCTCTTCCACATTAGTTTCCTCACGTGNGTATATATATATTATATATAATTAACCCCATAACATTTGTTTGGCCCAGTCCATACTGATCAGCATCATTCTTTTTACCTATTTTTTTCTCTCTGGTATAAGGCACATGAACTAGAAATGTTTTACTACATTAAATACATTGGCATTTTCACACAACTAATTCCAGAGAAAACTTAACAAAAAAGAAAGAAAATGAAAAAAAGGTCAAAGACTTGTTATCATATTAAGGCAATTGCTTTGTTTTTTTTTTCCTTTTAGATTATTTGTTTTGTTTTGTTTTTGTTTCAGGAAAGAAAATTTCATCATGTTCTTTGTATGTGAGTTGGTGGACAGTGGTTTGGGCTTGTATTCAAGAATGGGTTTGAATTCTGCTGCATACACAAGAAGCAATGTGATCCTGGGAAAATCATCTCTTCCACATTAGTTTCCTCACGTGTATAATGGAGATAATAGTAATAATAGTGTCTACATCATATCATTGTAAGGCTCAAAAATAATGTTGTAATGTACTTAGCAAACTTTAAAGTGCTATGAAAATGTCAATTATTGTCCTTCTCTTCTCTTTTCCTGGCCAATTAACCAATAGAACATCATGGAGCTAATTGAACAAATATAATTTAATTTGTGGGTGATAAAGTAGTGAAATCCTATCAAGACTCTGAATAGATTCTCCAAAATAACACTGATAATAACAATATTCTCCATTCTTCAATCACAAGGTAAGTTTTCACATCCAATAATGCAAATCACAAACCAGCTGGGGTTTTTTTCTTACTATATGTTTTATTCATATTATACCATAAATCTTCCATAGGCAATTCTTTGAATAATTTGAGGGCATTTCTCTATTTCTTTTAAACAAAATATAGTCACATAACTGACTCACAGTTTTGTTTGATCACTATATTTCTCTGATGAAATCTCTTACACTTCTTTTAGATTTATTCATTTAGATTTAGATTTAGTTATTTATGTATTATTTTAAAATACCCAGTTTAGTCCCCCATTCTCTACCCTCCCCCCATTAAAGATAAGCATCATTTGACCAAAAGATACATGATTTTACAATACTATATCTTGTTTATTCTTATTTTTCAGTTCTTTCTCTGGATGTGGATAATATATATGTCATTCTTCAAACAATAATCCTGTTGCTGTATATAATGTTCCCTTCAGTTTATTCTTTCATTTTTTATAACTTCATGTAGGTCTTTCTCATTTTTAAATTAACCTGTTCATTTCTTATAGTAGAGAAATATAATCACATGCCACAACTTGTTTATCTATTTCCTCAATTGATGCCACATCTCTTATCTCCAGTTCTTTGTGTAAAGGGGAAATTGTTATGGTTGGTTGGACTGAATATTAAAAGGGGTGGTTACCAGGAATTGAATAATATCAATTCCAAAATTATTTTTAGCAATTTATTTATAAAATATAGGAGAGAGTGAAAATAGAGAAATGAGAAGAGGGCAGAGTAAGAGATCTAGCTTAACGAACTAGATTATGAAGTCAAGTCTTAGCTTTAGTCTGGCAAGGCTCCAGAGGCCCCCCAGAGAACCTAAAAGTCAACGAACAAGGGTTTTAGCTACAAGGCCTCCTCCCAATCAAGGAGGCTAGTACCTCCAGGGGAGCTAAGGGAGTTAGCCTTTTTCACTCACCATATGTAGTTCTAAGGAGAAATATAAAGCAGTCCAAAGTCTCAGCCAGTGCTCCTCCAAGTCCAGTTCAAGGCTGAAGGGTCAAGAAGAACTGTCTCACAAGAAGTTGTCACTCCCTTTTAAAGGTGCTTCTTTTGCATCACTTCCTGTGCCTTCCTCTACTTTACGGGTACCAATCACAACAAAGGCTTTGCTTAGGACTGCCTAGTGAACAGTCAGTCAATTCTGATTCATCACCCACTTTTGCACACTTGGGTCACAGACCTCCTTCACTTGAAGATTAAGTGGTGGTGTTTATATTTTTGGTGATTAAATCTAAAAATAGGCAGGGTAGGATTAATCCCATCTTCACATTTGCCATCACAAATAGAGCTGCTATAAATATTTTAGAACATACAGATTCAGTCACCTTAGGAAATAAACTTAATAATGGTATCACTGGATCAAAAGGTATACAGTTTTATACATATTTGGGCATAATTCCTGATTGTTCTCCAAAATGATTGGATCAGTTCCACCAATAGTATATTATTGTCCCCATTTTTCCTCATCCCCTCCAACATTTGCCATTTTGCTATTTTATAATTTTAGCTAATTTGAAAGCTGTGAGATAATATCTCATAGTTGCCTTGATTTGTATCTCTTTAGTCATTTTTATATAGTTATATGAAGCTTTGATTCCTTCATTCAAAAACTCTCTGTTCATATCTTTTGACCATTTATCAGTTGAGAATGGTTCATATTGTTATAAACTTGACAAAGTTCTCTATATATTTTAGATATGAGATCTCTATCCAAGAAACTGTCTATACCTTTTTTCTCACTTTACTTAAATTTCTTTCTAATCTTGGCCATCTTAGTTTTATTTCTACAAAATCTTT
Organism: Gracilinanus agilis; assembly: GCF_016433145.1. NCBI lineage: Eukaryota > Metazoa > Chordata > Mammalia > Didelphimorphia > Didelphidae > Gracilinanus > Gracilinanus agilis. The sequence goes on along the minus strand of NC_058134.1, from coordinate 142,435,388 downwards.
TTAATTTATTGCATCAATCAGAATTATCCATTTTCTATCTCATATATTCATAAATTCTTTTTCAGTCCACAAATCTGATAGATAATGCTACCTGTTCTTCTAATTTGGCTATGCTATTTCCCAGGTCATGTATCCATTTTGATCTTGGTAAATAGTGTAAGATATTTGTCTATATCTAGTTTTTGCCAGAATGTTTTCCATTTTTACCAACAATTTTTGCCAAATAAAGAATCCTTATCCTCAAAGTTTGGATTCTTACTTTTGTTAAATATAAGGTTATTATCTTTGTTTTTGTTTTTGTTTTTAAACCCTTAACTTCTGTGTATTGGCTCCTAGGTGGAAGAGTGGTAAGGGTGGGCAATGGGGGTCAAGTGACTTGCCCAGGGTCACACAGCTGGGAAGTGTCTGAGGCCAGATTTGAACCTAGGATCTCCTATCTCTAGGCCTGACTCTCAATCCACTGAGCTACCAAGCTGCCCCGAAGGTTATTTTCTTTTATAAATGTTTATTTTATGTCTATACTGTCCCACTGATCTACTTTTATATTTCTTAGCCAGTATCAGATAAGTTTAGTAATCAATACTTTATAATATAGTTTAAAATCAGGTACTTCAAAGACTTCCTTCCTTTACATTTTTTTCAAATTAATTCCTTTGATATTCTTGACCTATTGTTTTCCAAATGAATTTTGTTATTATTTTTCTAGTTCAATATATGTTTTTTGATAATTTAATTGGGATGGCGTTGAATAAGTAGATTAGTTTAGGTAGCATTGTCATTTTATTTATATTGTCTTTGCTCACCCATAAACAATTAATAATTTTCCAATTGTTTAAATATTACTTTAGTTGTAATTAATTTTGTATGAATTCAGTTGTCATTAATTTAGTATAAATAGTGTATTATAATTTTATTCATATATTTTCTGGACTAGTTTTGGTAGGCATATCCATAGTAATATTATTCTATATATGGTTATTTTAAATGAGTTATTTCTTACTATTTCTTCTTAGAGAACTTTGTTGATGATACAAAGAAATGCTCATTATTTATGTAGGTTTATTTTGTATTCTGCTACCTTGCTAAAATTATCAATAGTTTATTTTTAAATTATCTCTTATCATCTCTAAAAATAGTTTTATTAACTTTTTTGCCCATTCTGATTCCAATTTCTTTTTTTCTTATTGCTATTGCTAGCATTTTTAATACAACATTAAATAATATTGATGATAATGAGCATACTTGTTTTACCCCTTCTTATGAAGTTTTTTTATGGCCTTTTCAATTTCTTTTTTTGTTTGTTTAAATCAGCTTATTCAGATATTCTATTACCCTCTCCTTTGTAGTTTAGACCAGTGTTGGTGAATTTTTTAAGTTCTTGTGCCCAGACTGGAACTGCAAATTGCCTGTGAGCCCCCTGCATTACCCCAGAGAATGGAAGGAGGAAGTACTCACTTTGGGTGGCTGGACAAAAGGGTGGGGCAAAAATGTCTTTGGGTCCTGGGAAGAGGGGGCAACATAGAAGCTCCCCTGGTGCCAGCTTAGCATGTGTGCCAATATTTTCTCAATGCTGGTCTAGATATTTATTTATTTTTTTTTTGTGAGAATCCTTCCATTTCATTTAAATTGTTACATTTATTGGCATATAATTGGGCAAAATAACTCCTTATAATTTCTTTGATTTTATTTTCTTTAGTCATAAATTTATTCTTTACATTTTTTATATTAATGATGTACTTTTCTTTTTAAAAAATTATATTAACCAAAGGTTTATTTTCTAGGATTTTTTTAATGCAAAGTCATAGTTTTATTTATTAAGTCAATGGTTTTCTTACATTCACTTTTGTTTATCTGTTTTAATTTTTAGGATTTCCAATTTGGCATTTAACTTTGGATTTTAAATATATTCTTTTTCTAGTTTTATTAAAGTGTACACTCAATAGATTAACCTGTTCTTTCTCTATTCTACTGATATAAGCACTTAGAGATATAGATTTTCCTCTATTATTGCTTTTTTTTTTGTATCCCATAGGTTTTGGTATGTTGTCTCATTATTATAGCCTTAATAAAATTATTATTTCTATTATTTGTTTTTTAACTCACTCAATCTTTAAGATTAAATTATTTATTCTTTAACTTCTATTTTTGATAGTCTCACATTAAATGTAATTCTTATTGTATTTTGATCTGAAAAGGATGTATCTAATACTTCTGTTTTTCTGTATTTGACTATAAATTTTTTGTGATTTAACATATGGTCAATTTTATTTTTTAATTTAGTTACTCAATTGAATTATTTATTTACAGTATGTACTGTAAGAAAAGGTATCCCTTTCTATTCCTATTCAATTCTTGCCAGATATGTATCATTTCTAATTTATCTAAGATTTTATTTATCTCCTTTACTTCAATTTCTTTTGTTTTTTCTTTAATCTTATTTAGTTCTCTATAGAAGGTTCAAATCTCCAAATATTATAGTTTTGTTTTTACCTATAACTCTTTTAGCTTTTCCTTTAAAATTTTGAATGCTATAACATTCAGTAGATATTTAGTACTGATAATTCTCCATCATCTATGGTACCTTTTAAAAATAATGTAATTTCCCTGATTATATCTTTTAATTATTTTAGCTTTAACTATGTGTGAGATCCTTATTACTATCATTGCTTTTTTTTTGTCAGCTGAAGCATAACATATTTTATTTCATCTTTTTATTTTTACTCTATGTATGTTTCCCATTTTGTTTCTTCTGAGCAAGATACTATTGAGTTTTTATTTATTCTGCTTTCTATTCCCATTCAAAGTTATAATTATTAGATGTGTATTTCCCTCATTTCAAATTTTTTTTCACTATTTTTCCTTTTCTGACTTTCTTATTATCTTTTTCCTCCCCAACATCTAATTTTCTTTTCTTTTTTTAAAGTCCTTACCTTCTGTTTTAGAATCGCCACTAAGTATCAGTTCCAAGGCAGAAGAGCAACAATGGCTAGACAATTGGGGTTAAGTGACTTGCCTAGGATCATGTAGCTAAAAAGTGTCTGAGGTCAGAATTGAACCTGGATTCTCTCATCTCCAGTCCTGACTCTGTTTCCACTGAACGACCTACTTGCCTCAAAAGTCTAACTCTCTTTTAACTACTACCTTCCTAATCTCTACTGCATTTTTGAATACCTCCCTTACTTTGCTCCCCTTTTCCTCTCTTGTTATCTCTTTTTATCCTCCTATTTTTAAAATTATTTACCCTTCTAAGACTCCCTTTTTTAACTGTAATCTTACCTTCTGATTTCTTAATATAAATGACCTCGATTATTCCTTTGCTTATCTTACCCCCTTGCCCTCTTTTATTTTCATCTCTGGATCCTTCTAAGATTCCCTCTCAATCTTTATCCCTCACTATCCTGTATCCTTATAAGTTAAGAAAATGTTTTCCCTCTATATACATATTATTCCCTTATTTATCCAGAATCAATAAAATATACCTCTTTTACAGTATAATTCTCCATTGGCAATGAATTGCAACCTATTCCTCTCCATCATGTTACATTTCCTTTGACCTTTGGTCAATACTCAATTTTAACTCTTTGATGACATTGGCTTTAGTCACACATCTTCATGAATATTTTATGGTTTTTCCCCCTCAAAGACTGTATTTTATATATATATATATATATATGTATATATATATATTTCCAATTACCAACAGAAACAATTTTTAACATTCATTTGCTGACATTTTCCAATCCAATCCCCCCTTTTCCTCTCCCCATCATAAACAATATGACTATCATACAATACATGTTTCCATATTAAGCATGGTGTGAAAGAAGACACATATCACAAATACAAGAAAATACTCGAAGGAAATAAAGCAGAAAATGGTATATTTTTATCTGCATTCAGACTCATAAGTTCCTTTTATGGTAGTAGATAGTTTTTTTCATTATAAGTTCCTTGGAGTTGTCTTGCTTAATAACTGATAGTAATTAAGTCTTTCACAGTTGATCATCTATTACTGTGCATAATAATAATTTTGGTTTGACTCACTTCATTCTTGCATCAGTCCATATAACTCTTATGTTAAATAAAATACTAGGTTTTTCTGAAATTGTCCTGTTCATTATTTCTTATGACACAATAGTATTTAATTACAATCACACCATTCATAACCTGTTCAGCCATTCCCAAATTGATGGACATCCCCTTATATTCTGATTCTTTCCCAACACAGAAAAACTGCTATAGATATTTTTGTAAATATATGTTTTTTCTCTATCTTTGATCTTTTTAGGATACAGATGTACTAGTGGGTCAACAGGTATGCACAATTTTATGACCGTTTGGGCATGGTTCCAAATTACTGTCTAGAATGGTTTTATTAGTTCATAGCTCCACCAATAGCAGCATATTACTCTCCCTATTTTTAACACCCCCCTTAACATTTATAATTTTCCTTTTATATTATATTAGCTAATCTGACAAGTATCAGGTGGTACCTCAGGGTTATTTTAATGTGTATTTCTCCAATCAGTAGAGATTTGGAGCATTTTAAAAAATATAACTAAATAATATAAATTTCTTTATCTGAGAATTGCCTGTTCACATCTTTTGGCCATTTATGAATTGGAGAGTGACTCATATTCCCATAAATTTAACTCAATATTCTCTATATTTGAGAAATATGGCCTTTACTATAGAGGCATCTACTATAAAACCTGCCCCCTTCTATCCCCTGCCAGTTTGTTGTTTCACTTCTAATCTTGGTTTATTGGTTTTGTTTGTACAAAACATTTTAAATTTAATATATCTATTTGCTATCTCATAATGTTTTCTACTGTATTTGGTTATAGCTTTCCCCTTATCCATAAGTTTGACAGGTAAATTATTCTATGCTCCATTTTGGATTTATCTTGGTATATGGTGTGAGATGTTTTCTATGCCAGTGTTCTGCTATTGTGTTTTCTAGTTTTCCCAGCAGTTTTTGTCAAATAGTGAGTTCTCTCCAAAGCTTGGATCTTTGGGTTTATCTAAGATACTATGGTCATTTATTACAGTGTTCTGAATACCTAATCTATTACACTGATCCACTATATATTTTAAGGCAATATGAGATGATTTTGATGATTACCAGTTCACAATACATTTTGAGATCTGGTATAGCTAGACCCCTTCCTTCACATTATCATTAATTCCCTTCATTTTCTTGACATTTTGTTCTTCTAAATGAATGTTATTATTTTTGTAGCTCTATGAAATAATTATTTGGTAATTTGATTGACATGGCAGTGAATCGGTAAATTAATTTTGACAGAATTATCATTTTTATTATTTTGGCTCAGCCTACTCATAAGCAATTAATATTTTTCTAGTTTAGATCTGACTATTTGTGTAAAAAGTGTTTTTTGTGTTCATATAGTCCATGGGTTTATCTCAGCAAGTTAGACTCCTAGGTATTTGATATTTTCTCCAGTTATAAATGGGATTTCTCTTTCTAACTCTTGAACATAATGTTAAAAAAAAGATGAGCCTTTGTTTCAAAGAGAAGCTTAGGATCATTGAAGGCACAGCATAGTTTCTCAAAGGCCATCAACCTACTTCCTTTCCTGTCCAATTTGAGCCCAGTTTAAATCCATTTGCAGTGTCTGTATAAGATATATGTGCTAATTGGTCAGTTAGGTGGTCCATCCAATTGCATTGTCTGCACAATGGATGTACTTTATTCATATTTGGTCCTCTGTGTGGGTAGGAAGGTCACACTGTTAAAAATTGTGTATCTCATTTAGGAGACTACAGTGTTCCTCTGCTAGATCCAATAAACTCAACATCATTCACAAATAGGAACATCTGGCAATATATAGAGATTCCGATCTTCCATTTAAATCTTACATTAGATGTCCTGTATAACACTGGCTAATACCTTTGGTGAGCATATATTTCCTTTTTTTATGTCTCACTTGATATCAATAACCAGAGTGTTGTTGAGCAAAGTTATCATTGTTTTATATCTTTCAAAAAATCTAATATAATTTTAACATATGTATGAAAGACATCCTGATGGAAGACAGCCTTTAAGACACTATATTGATTTATTGAATAAAATGCTTTTTTATAGTAAAAAATTCCAAAAATGCTTTGAAAGGGAAATTTCAGTTCAACTAAACTAACACATATTAAGTGTCTATTATATTCATATTACTTGCACTAGGCACTGGGGCATAAAGATATTTTTTTAAATGACATAGTCCTTATCCTTAAGAAGTTTGCATTCTTTAGGGTAGAGGTAGGAGTAGTTTGCATATACATAGATAATATAAATGTAAATATATGTGTATATATATATAGTTTGTGTACCTATCTATCATCTATCTGTCTGTCTTTCTATATATCTATTTCTCTCTCTCTCTCTCTCTCTCTCTCTCTCTCTCTCTCTCTCTCTCTCTTTCATATAAGGCATGTTGGGGGGCAAAGGAGTGCTCTTGGCATGATGTTCCAGTAAAATTTAAGATGGGAGAGAAAGCTCATGTGGAGTGGTCAGAAAAGGTTTTCTGGTTAAAGAGATGTGTGAGCCAAGCATTGAAGATTCTGAATGGTGTAGCCCATTTTTGATTGATGTGATTCCACAGGTGTGGGGAAGTTTTCTATTCCTTTTTTGAGTGAGGTTTGGGATCCCAGGATACAGTACCAGAAGTTGCAGTTTCCCTTTTATACCATTTGTATTGTCAGGGGAAAGAGCCGAGGAACACATGGATCAGGGCAGGTCCAGGTCAGCCATGGTGAAGTTTAGATGGGGGAAGGTCCTATCATTGCAGTATGGGGTTCCAGCCATTATATTCTACTTGACTGGTTGGCAAGGCCATTAGTCCCAGCCCTGGAACAATTTCTTAAGGAGAAAATTAGTTTGGCTTGGAGATAGAGCAGGAAAAAGCAGAACACAGGACAAGATAGGAGCCAGCAGAGCATGGAAGCTTTATTAAAGGGAAATCATCAAAAAATGAGAAGACAGCCAAGAAGCATGGAACTCAGTCACTTCTGCTGGGGTGGCTGGTGAAATGTGCCAAAATCCATTAAAGCCTGGTGGATTATTATTATTATTATTATTATTATTATTATTATTATTATTATTATTATTATTATTATTATTATATTTATTATTCTCTGAGTCAAACAGGACCAATGATTGAGGTGAGGGAGTGGGAAGCTTGGACCTGGTGTGCAGGCCATGTTTTAGAGACTGGGCCAATTCATTTTAGGGCAACAACCACAGAAACTTGCAGACTGATATTCAAATTCCTCCATAGCCTATTACCATAGGTCTTATTTGGGACAATTTATGGGATTTGGGATTCTTTGGCTTCTTTATGGGGTGGAGAGGCTACTGCAGGAAGGGCAGGTAGTATTCAAGTTCAAGTTCAAGCCTAGTTCAGTTGGAATGTAAAATAGGTGAGGGAAACTAAATGAAACCAAATGTAGAAAATTAGACTGGTGTTTTTAACTGTGAATAAGAAATGTGTATTTTATCCTATAGGCAACAGGGAGACGATATTGAAGAATTGTTGAGAAGATACTGTATTAAAACACAATCATTCTCTTGTTCATTGTCGCCCCAATGATTCAATCACTGTATTTAGCACTTTGGAAGGGAACATTCCCAAAAAATGGAAATAGTGCTTTAAAAAAAAGGCAACTGAGAAGACAAGCTACTATTGACATATAGGGCTGTTTGCTCATCTCTATAAAATCTTTATGAGAATAGTTTATGCATGCATAGAGGTTATTCTTGAAAAGAACTATAACAGAGAGCAGGCCAGCTTTTGCAGATAATTTTCTAAAGTGGCCCACATTTTCTTGGTCACAGAAGTTAGAGGTATAGAGAATTTAATAACATCCTGCTATGTCCTTTGTTTTTTAATTTTTTAAAAATCATTTGACTCTGTAGAACAAAATGATTTCCTTAAACAAGGTATCTTCCACACAAATAATTTTTGTTTTGCAAGATCATACAGTAGATGTGTCTAGAGAGATAATTTTATTTAATAGCCCACTGAGTATTGATGTCAAGGATATAAAGTGGGTAATGTATGCTTGCCTAAGGTGTTCATCAGTGTCATGGAAGAGGATTAAAAAAATCTGTAATACATTTCCTGCTCTAGAATTCACACAGATTAGGATTCAGTTCATAGAAGTATTTTCAATTATATAATTTAACTCAGCTGGTAAATTACCTCTCTTGCCTGGCTGCCCCCTCCCAAGTTGCCTGGGAAATTCTAATTTGAACAAAATTCAGTTTTTTTCTACATCCAACAGAAGCTAAGGAGTATTCATTGAAATTTATTGAAATGATATTTAATTGGGACTGAACTGACTAGTAAAATAAAATGGAAAAAAAATCTCATAAATTCCTTGACAAGTATAATCTCTTCCATTCTTTCTTCTATCCTCACCCCTCTAGACATTCATTAGAGATTTTGGAAACAACATTCATCAAGATTCAGGTTTTGGTGTTGATGAAGTTTGAATTATTAATGCAGACAGCTATGCCCTGGTGTTGATCAAACAAATATCTGTTAGTGGTTCTCATATTTTTCATTCCCAAGTAGTTGGTGGCTTGTATAGTATACTGCATTACTTGGCTTGGCTGGCCATAATCATCAATGTGTTAACTCTTATCAGTTTAGCTCTCCTCATGGTTATAATCCCCCTAAGTATTCCCTCCAATTATAATGCCTCTAATTCTTCCTGTTTTTGCACTGCTACCATAATGATAGTCTATCTGGGTACATGGTCCTATAGGAAGTAAAACTTGGGAGATTTTGCCAATGAATAATGGTGATTTTGAGTCTGATCATGTCAGGAAATGTTCTTTTTAATATTAAAAGTGCTTCTGTTACAAATGATTCCTTACGATGACAACATTTTCCAAAAACTCAAGTTCATAAAAGACATTTTACCAATTATATTATAGCCTCAGGGCAAATCACTTAATCTCATTAAGCCTCAGTTTACTGGTCTGAAAATTTTGATGATAGCACTTAACATAGGGTTGAGAGGATCAAATGGGATAATAGATATAAAGAATTTCATAAATCTTACATTACTATGTAAGTAAATTCACATTACTATTGTTATAAATTTTATCCTTTCATTAATTAAAAATAAATATCAGGAACTAGAGAGATATGTAGTGGGCTACAAACATGCGACCAATGGAAAACAGAAAAAATAGGTGAAGACCTATTTCCATATTATGAATATTTGCATTAGGGTGAATGTTTAGAGACAACATCCCCAATCATATCCCCATTGGCCCATGTGATCAAGCAGTTGTTTTTCTTCTGTGTTTCTACTCCCACAGTTATTCTTCTGAATGTGAATACCATTCTTTCTCATAAGTCCCTCAGAATTGTTCTGGATCATTGCATTGCTGCTAGTAGAGAAGCCCATTACATTCTGTTGTGCCACAATTGTATCTGTCTCTGTGTATAAGGTTCTCCTGGTTCTGCTCCTTTCACTCTGCATCAATTCCTGGAGGTCTTTCCAGTTCACATGGAATTCCTCCAGTTCGTCATTCCTTTTAGCACAATAGTATTCCATCACCAGCAGATACCACAGTTTGTTCAGCCTTTCCCCAATTTAAGGACATTCTCTCATTTTCCAATTTTTTGCCACCACAAAAAGCGTGGCTATAAATATTTTTGTACAAGTCTTTTTATCTATGATCTCTTTGGGGTACAAACCCAGCAATGGTATGGCTGGATCAAAGGGCAGGCATTCTTTTAGCGCTCTTTGGGCATAATTCCAAATTGCCATCCCAGCAATGGTATGGCTGGATCAAAGGGCAGGCATTCTTTTAGCGCTCTTTGGGCATAATTCCAAATTGCCATCCAGAATGGTTGATCAGTTCACAACTCCACTAGCAATGTATTAATGTCCCAATTTTGGCAAATCCCCTCCAACATTTATTACTTTCCTTTACTGTCTGCTAGGTGTGAGGTGGTACCTCAGAGTTGTTTTCATTTGCATTTCTCTAGTTATAAGATATTTAGGACACTTTTTCATGTGTTTGTTGATAGTTTTGATTTCTTTATCTGAACATTGCCTATTCATGTGCCTTGCCCATTTGTCAGCTGGGGGAATGCCTTGATTTTTTTGTACAATTGATTTAGCTCCTTATAAATTTGAGTAATTAGACCTTATTTATTTTTTTAATAAATATTTTTTCCCAATTTGTTGCTTCCCTTCTAATTTTGGTTGATTTGGTTTTGTTTGTACAAAACCTTTTTAATTTAATGTAATCAAAATTATTTATTTTCTATTTTGCAATATTTTCTAACTTTTGCTTTGTCTTAAAATCTTTCCTTTCTCAGAGATCTGGCAGGTATACTATTCTATGTTCACCTAATTTACTTATAGTTTCCTTCATTATATTCAAGTCATTTACCCATTCTGAATTTATCTTGGTGTAGGGTGTGAGATGTTGATCTAAACCTAGTCTCTCCCATACTGTTTTCCAATTTTCCCAGAAGTTTTTTGTCAAATAGTGAATTTTTGTCCCCAAAGTTGGGTTCTTTGGGTTTATCATACTGTCTTGCTGAGATCAGGTCATTTGCCCCAAATCTATTCCACTGATCCTCCCTTCTGTCTCTTACCCAGTATCATATTGTTTTGATGACCACTGCTTTATAGTACAGTTTAATATCTGGTACTGCTAGGCCACCTTCCTTCACATTTTTTTCAGTATTTCCCTTGATATTCTTGATCTTTTGAACTTTGTTATAGTTTTTTTCTAATTCAGTAAAAAATTTTCTTGGTAATTTGATAGGTATGGCACTAAATAAGTAAATTAATCTGGGTAGGATGGTCACTTTTATTATGTTAGCTCATCTTATCCATGAGCAATTAATGTTTTCCCAATTGTTTAGACCTAGTTTTAATTGTGTGGAAAGGGTTTTGTAGTTATGTTCATATAATTCCTGTGTTTGTTTTGGTTACTAAGTATTTTATATTGTCTAGGGTGATTTTAAATGGTATTTCTTTTTCTAATGCTTGCTGCTGCAATGTGTTGGAAATATATAGAAATGCTGATGATTTATGTGCATTTATTTTGTATCCTGCAACTTTGCTAAAGTTGTTGATTATTTCCACTAGCTTTTTAGCTGATTCTCTAGGATTCTTTAACTAGACCATCATATCATCTGCAAAGAGTGATAGTTTGGTCTTGAAAACAGAAAAAAATGGGAAAAAGATGTAATCCAGTAATTTTTACAATAGAAAATATGGGCTGGTCACATGGGAGATGTAAGGAATAACAGGCGGAAAGCTAGAGTACAACTGAATCCTGCCAATAGAAATCAAGGCCAGTCTCTAGTACATTCGGGAGATCCTATGTGGCAAACTTATAGGGGAGAGAACACGGATAAGAGTTGCACAGGATGGTCAGGCATGGATGGGTTATATCTTGCAACTTCATCCAAAAAGAGGGAATTCTTTTTAATCTATTTGAATATTATTATAACGTCTATGCAGTAAAATTCAGAACAGTGCAAAGAAAAAGAAATTTGCCTGTTTACATTAGAAAAATAAAGTGGAGGAAAAACATTTGTTGTTGACACTGTCACACAATTTAAAGAGTTGTCCAATGAGTCAACCCATCATTTTATTTGGAAGTGGTAAGCACTACGGGGGGGGGGGGGAAATGAGCTGGTTTTTATAATTAAGCAGTATAAAGAGAATAGGTTGGATCACATTTGGGAAATTTGTCCACTGCTTTAATGACTCCAAAGTATTTGTTGCCAAAAATGCCTAGATCTTTAAACTAATATTCTTCACTTAAATGGCTGTGGGTTAAGGTACACTTTAACATTAGTAGAAATAAAATGATCTGTTTTAATGCAATGAGAAATGAAAAGATGCATGGTGGAAATTTCAGCATCCTCATAGAATCAGAGGATTTACAGCTGAATGAAAAATAGTGTGTTATAGTGAAAATGGGGTTGGGACCAAGAGAATTGTGTTTGAATCCTGGCTTTTTCACACAGTGTTTGTGTGTAGCCTTTGACGAGTCACAACTTCTCTAGCCTCAGTTTCCTCATGTCTCAAATTTAGGAATTGAACTTGGTGTCTTGAGATCAATTCTAGCCCAAATCTATTTAAATCAAATTAGGAAGTTTGACTAGATGACCTCTGAATTCATTTCTAGCTTTAAATCTATGAGACCTAAGGGGTCTTCCAGTCCAACTTATTTGTTTGTTAGATAGTGAAATAGAAGTTCAGTGAGCTTAAAAGACTTCCCTAGGATCACCCAGATGACACATAGTGGAGTCAGGATCTGAATTCAGGCCTACTTCAAATCAGAGTTCTTTCTACCACACCAGTGCCTAATGACTGAGGCATGAAAAATGATGTAAAAAGTATTTTCACAAAGAAGTTGTACAAATTATGCAACCTAAATAAAAAGGGAAACAGATGGGCAGTTTGATAGTTCGAAACAGAAAGGAACAGCAAAAGGAGGCTTCTAGGCTTCTGTGTGAGGATCCTCAATACAGAGTGTATGCCAAAATGTGAACAAGAATTGCACGAAATAAGATTTGGTGAGGGTATGATTAGTAGAAGGAAATTCACAATGATCAAATTAAGAATCACTCAAAGTATTGATAAATATGAAAAATGATAAAGGCTTGTATAAATATATAAATTAGTATTTTAATTAAAGCCATGCTGATAGATAAAATCATTAGACCACGTGCTTGTAAGCATTCAAAACTGCCGCCGCCTCCATTACTGCCTCCTAGCCAAGCGCCTACTCGCCAAAGAGCCCACTCCCTCCTAACCCAGGAGATTTAAGCTCTCCCCTGCGTCAAGACGTCGGAGACGGAAATCAGTTGGACCATGTTGGATCACGGGAAATGTAGTTTTATGCATTTCCCAAATTTCACTTTTTACAATTCCCCGTGAGGTCCGGCAAAAAAAAAAGGTTAGTCCTTTTTTCTTCGCTGGACCTGTAAAAATAGACAACTCTAAATTTTTCAGGAATTTTGAGGATAAAAGAAATAGATGAACAAATGGTTAAAATTAGACGCATTGACAAAAAACCAATTTGGGGGGCTGTCCCCCACTGGCACAACAGTGTACAATTTAAAACAATACATACAACTCAATTTCAACTCCCCATAGTTCAATCAACTGCACCCCAAAGTTCAAAGTTTGGTCTTCATGGTACAGTGAAGGCTTTTCAGACATTTTCATGTGTCCTCACCAAACAAGTTCCGTCGTCTGGATTCTGGGGAGATGGCAAGATCCTTATCCTGAAATTATTCTCAAAAGAATTTAAACTTTACATTATAGATTACAAAACATACATTTTCTTCTAAGATTTTATATAATTCCCCGTGAAATTACTCCTAAAAGAGTTAAATAAATATACATATACTTTTACATTATCGAATTTTTAAAAACTTAACAGATATCCCCGTGAGGTAATTCTTAAACACACCTTTTTTCTAAAAAAGGGTATCTCAGGTCAGGTAAGGATGAGTGGCTGAGCCCTGGGGGTTATATGAATTCAATTGGCAAAATAAAAAGAATAAAATTCAAGAAAAAAGAAGAAAAATTAACTTGTGAATGTGCAATTACCCATCCAGGGCCAGGACTTAAGGAAAATGTCTCTCTCTGATCTGACTTATCATCAGCTTTTCAGGGAAGTGAGCCAAATAAATAACCAATCTTAGGTGCTTTCTAGGAATCTAAGTCGAGGGGACCCACGTCCTCTAAAGTTTTAGAAAAGACTGGGACTCCAGGACTCAAACCCCAATTTTTCAAGCTCTAAAGTATTGGCATAGAACTGCTATTCTGCAGATCTTAGTCAGTCAAGTCTCTGACCATGTGCTTTCTTTAGCACTATTAATGGCTTTCATATTCCCTTCTGGAATCAGAGAGGCATTTAAATCACAGTCCTATAGGCTCAGGTATTTGCTGTAGAATCAGAAAAAGGATAAATAATGATTATATATGTACTTCCAGTACAAGATGATAAAAAGGGAAAATCAATTGCTCTAATTAAAAAAATGTTTTAAAAATCAAAAATATATATATATAGCTTAGAACTAGAAGGGTTATGTTACCCCAAAATGAGACTTTCTGTGAGAGAAAGTGGGTTTTACAAAATAGCAGATTCACAATGCACATTCAAATAGAGTACCATTATTTCCAATAGCACATTTTAAAACAATAAATAATGATGTTTAAAATCATATACTTGTTACAACCTGTAACCTTTGGCAAATGCTGTTATTGCTTCCATAGCAAAATGTGATATTTAAAAAAGAAACCTTCTGGTATAATCATCCTCAGATAAGAATATACAGGAGCTCCTTGGCTTCCTGTTTTTTTTTTTTTTTTTTAAATCCTGGGTAGGAAATGCTTCTACCCATTTAAGGCAATAATATCTCTTATAATAAAATATATAAAAGCTTTATCCTTTAAGACAACAATTCTTAAGGATTTAAAGTAAAAGTTAAAAAGATCTCTTGTAAAATTACAAGGTAATATTTAAAACATGGAAACTTTCAAGGTTCTTTGCAATTACCAAGACATGTGCTCTATAAGATGTTCATAGGTGGTACATATAACCACATTGTTTCTGATACAGTAAGCTTTAAGTAAATTAGGAAATATAATAACATCATAAGCAGAAACTTCATTAGTGTAAAATGATTCAGTGCAACAGGAAAATCAACGAAGTAAGCAAGATTAATTAACAAAAGTAATTAACAATATACAGTAAGATACAGTCTTTTTAAAAACAGAAATAAAGTTCATTCAGTTCCGAGGTTTTAAAAGTTCACCCCTGATTTCAATTTTAAGGTTCTTTTGATTGAGTTCTGCTGAGTTTAATGCCTGCAACATTTACATCTTTTTTTTCCTTTCAAGGCTTCTTGATGTGAGAGACACTGCAATGTTGTGTTTCCTTTTCTAGTTAGTATCTCTCTCTCTATTTATTTATGTTTTTAATTTTTAAAAATTTTTAAAAATTTTTTATTTTTTAGAAAAATTTTCCATGGTTACATGATTCATGTTCTTACTTTCCCCTCCAACCCCCTTTCAGTCCCCCCCCCCACCAGCAGACATGCATTTCCACTGGTTTTAACATGTGCCACAGATCAAGACCTATTTCAATGTTATTGATAGTTGCATTGGTGTGGTCCTTTCAGGTCTACATACCCAACCATGTCTGCATCAACCCATGTGTTCAAGCAGTTGCTTTTCTTCTGTTTCCACTTCTATAGTTCTTCTTCTGAATGTGTGTAGCGTTCTTTTCCATAAATCCCTCAGAATTGCCCTGGGTCATTGCATTGCTGCCAGTACAGAAGTCCATTACATTAGATTTTACCACAGTGTATCAGTCTCTGTGTACAACGTTCTTCTGGCTCTGCTCCTTTCACTCTGCATCAATTCCTAGAGGTCTTTCCAGTTCACATGGAATTCCTCCAGTTTATTATTCCTTTGAGCACAATAGTATTCCATCACCAGCATATACCACAATTTGTTCAGCCATTCCCCAATAGAAGGACATACCCTTATTTTCCATTTTTTTGTCACCACAAAAAGCTTGGCTATAAATATTTTTGTACAAGTCTTTTTATCTATGATCTCTTTGGGGTATAAACCCAGCAATAGTATAGCTGGATCAAAGGGCAGGAATTCTTTTAGCACTCTTTGGGCATAATTCCAAATTGCCATCCAGAATGGTTGTATCAGTTCATAACTCCACCAGCAATGCATTAATATCCCAATTTTGCCACATCCCCTCCAACATTCATTACTCTCCACTGTTGTCATTTTAGCTAGGTGTGGAGTGGTACCTCAGAGTTGTTTTGATTTGCATTTCTCTAATTATTAGAGATTTAGAACACTTTATCATGTGCTTATTGATAGTTTTGATTTCTTTATCTGAACATTGCCTATTCATGTCCCTTGCCTATTTGTCAACTGGGGGAATGGCTTGATTTTTTTTATACAATTTATTTAGTTCTTTGTATATTTGAGTAATTAGAATCCTGACAGAGATTTTTGTTATAAATATTTTGTTTTTTCCCTTCTGATTTTGGCTACATTGTTTTTCTTTACATAACACTTTTTAATTTAATATAATCACAATTATTTATTTTACGTTTTGTAATTTTTTTCTAACTCTTGCTTGGTTTTAAAATCTTTCCTTTCCCAGATTTCTGACAAGTATACTTTTCTGTTTCCACTTAATTTACTTACA
Source organism: Gracilinanus agilis (assembly GCF_016433145.1). Classification (NCBI taxonomy): domain Eukaryota; kingdom Metazoa; phylum Chordata; class Mammalia; order Didelphimorphia; family Didelphidae; genus Gracilinanus; species Gracilinanus agilis. Next base: position 142,419,127 of record NC_058134.1, on the reverse strand, counting down.
GTTTCCTTCTTTATATTCAAGTCATTCACCCATTTTGAATTTATCTTGGTGTAGGGTGTGAGATGTTGATCTAAACCTAATCTCTCCCATATTGTTTTCCAATTTTCCCACCAGTTTTTGTCGATTAGTGAATTTTTGTCCCAAAAGTTGGGTTCTTTGGGTTTTTCATAGACTGTCTTGTTGACGTCACTTACCCCAAGTCTATTCCACTGATCCTCCCTTCTGTCTCTTAGCCAGTACCATATTGTTTTGATAACCTCTGCTTTATAGTATAGTTTAATATTTGGTACTGCTAGGCCACCTTCCTTCACATTTTTTTCCATTATTTCCCTTGATATTCTTGATCTTTTGTTTTTCCAAATGAACTTTGTTATAGTTTTTTCTAATTCTGTAAAAATTTTTTTTGGTAGTTTGATAGGTATGGCACTAAATAGATAAATTAATTTGGGTAGAATGATAATTTTTCTTATGTTAGCTTATCCTACCCATGAGCAATCAATGTTTTTCCAATTGTTTAGATCTAGTTTTAATTCTTTGGAAAATGTTTTGTAGTTGTGTTCATATAATTTCTGTGTTTGTTATGGTAGATAGATTCCTAAGTATTTTATATTATCTAGGGTGATTTTAAATTGTGTTTCTCTTTCTACCTCTTGTTGCTGCGATGTGTTGGAAATATATAGAAATGCTGATAATTTATGTGCACTTATTTTGTATCCTGAAACTTTTCTAAAGTTGTTGATTATTTCTACTAGCTTTTTAGTTGATTCTCTAGGATTTTTTAAGTAGACCATCATATCAAATGCAAAGAGTGATAGCTTAGTCTCCATATTGCCTATTTAATACCTTCAATTTCTTTTTCTTCTCTAATTGCTACTGTTAGTGTTTCTAGTACAATGTTAAATAATAGAGGTGATAATGGGCATCCTGGTTTCGCACCTGATTTTATTGGGAAGGCTTCTTATTTATCCCCGTTGCATTTGATGCTTGTTAAAGGTTTTAGATATATACTGTTTATTAGGAATGGTCCTTCTATTCCTATACTTTCTAGTGTTTTCAATAGGAATTGGTGTTGTATTTTGTCAAAGGCTTTTTCAGAATCTATTGAGATAATCATGCGATTTTTGTTTGTATAAGTTTTAGAATTAATATTCAATGCCTTCAAAGTATGATATTTATAAGGATTTATTAAAATGCGGGAAAAGAGCCCCAAATCACCCTGCACCATGCCGCCTCCTTTGCCAAAGACTAGGTGACCAAGCCAAAACTCCACTTCAATACAGCCTGCAAAAACCAAAGACCAATAAGAAAAGGCTTAAGGAATTATGGGTATGGTGAAAGGGAGTTTGGGTAATGTATTTTCAGGGTGTACAAGGTTTTCCAACTTTACATTTGTTAGCTTGTTGATATGGTCAATTATGTGGATGCTTTTCCTAATGTTGAACTATCCTTGCATTCCTGGTATAAATCCTACCTGATCATTATGGATAACCCTCTTGATCACTTGCTGGAGTCTTTTTGCTAGTATTCTATTTAAGATTTTTGCATCTATGTTCATTAGGGAGATTGGTCTGTAGTTTTCTTTCTCTGTTTTTGATCTACCTTGCTTTGGAATCAATACCATATTTGTGTCATAAAAGGAATTTGGTAGGGCTCCTTCTTTGCTTATAATATCAAATAATTTGTATAGTATTGGAATTAGTTTTTCTTTGAGGTTTGATAGAATTCACTTGTGAATCCATCAGGCCTCTTTTTTTAAAATGTAAATGTATTTATTTGTTTGCTCATTTGTTACATTAAAATACCTAAGTAACTGCCCTTTCTCCCCTCCCAACCCACTCCATTAGAGAAGGTGTCATTTAACAATCAGTATTTATATATATAAAACTATGTCTGCTTATTTCTATCAGTTCTTTCCCTGGAGGTAGATATACACAAGTCATTCTTCAAACAATATTTCTGTTGTGCATAATATTCTCTTGGGTCTGCTCATTTCATTCTTCACAATTTATTGTAGGTATTTTCATGTTTTTAAAAATACTAACCTGTTTGTCATTTCTTACCGTGCAGTAGTATCCCATCACAATAATATAACACAACTTATTTAGCCATTCCCCAATTGACAGACATCCTTTCAGTTATCAAGTCTTTGTTACCACAAATACAGCTGCTATACATATTTTAGAACACAGAGGTTCTTTCCCATTTTTCCTGGTCACCAAAGAGAATAAATTTAATAGTGGTGCTGCAGGGTCAAACAGTATATTCAGTTTTAGAATTCTTTGGGCATAATTCCTGATTGTTCTCCAAAATGGTTGGATCAGTTTACAGTGCCACAAACAGTGTATTCTAATCTCTGTATTTTCCACGTCCCCTCTAACATTTATCATTTTAGCCAACTTGATGGGTGTGAGATGAGTTATTTTGATTTGAATTTCTCTAATCAATAATGATTTGGAGATGGAAGGTCCTAGGTTCAAATCTGGCCTCAGACACTTCCCAGCTGTGTGACCCTGGTCAAGTCACTTAAACCCCATTGCCTAGCTCTTACCACTCCTCTGCCTTGGAACTAGTGCATGATGTTGATTCTAAGGTGGAATGTAAGAGTTTTAAAAATAATGATTTGGAGTATTTTTATATAGTTACATACAGCTATTTATATCTTTTGAACAAATGGTCAATTGGAGAATGACATAAATTTCTTATGTAAAAATTTATATAAATTATATAAAATTCTTATACTTTTGCCAAAAGTTATCTATAGATTTTAGATGACACTTCTGAAAAATTATCTATAATCTCTTCTCAACTTACTGATTTTCTTCTAATCTTGTTTACAATAGTTTTGTTTGTCCAAAATGTTTTTAATTTAATATATTCAAAATTATCCTTTTTATATTTTACAATGATTTCTATCTCCTATTTATTTGTAAATCCTAGGCAAGGAGGCAACAAAACTCTTTTTACACATATATGAATAAACATACAGGGAAAATTCTAAATATTTAACTAAAATGAAACTATCAATAATTTTAGCGAAGTAGCAGGATACAAAATAAACTCATATAAATCTTCAACATTTCTGTGTATCACCAACAAAGTTCTCTAAGAACAAATAGCAAAAGATAAGGTATTTAAAATAGCCATAGATAGAATAACATACCTAAGAGCATACCTGCAAAGACAAATCCAGAAAACATATGAATATAATTATAAAACACTTTTTATACAAATAAAGTAATATTTAAGTAATTGGAGAACTATTACTTGTTAACGGGTGGGCAGAGCCAATATAATTAAAGTGACAATCCTATCTAATATATGTATTCATTAATTTCCCAATAAAATTATAAAAATAATTCAATTAGAAAAATAATAAAATTTATTTGGAAAAACTAAAGGCCAAGAATATCAAAGGAATTAATGAAAAATGTAAAGGAAAGAGATCTAGCAGTAACAAATTTTAAACTATATTATAAAGCAATATTTATCAAACATCCAATATTAACTAAGAAATAGAAAAGTAGAGCAGTGAGACAGAACAGACATGCAACAAACAATTTTAAACAATTATAACAACTTTGGGTTTGACTAAAGTAAAGAAGCAAGTTTTGGGAATAAGACTTAATTATTTGGTAAAAATTTCTGGGAAAACTGAAAAACAATCTGACAGAAACTTGACATAGACCAATATCTTATGCAATTTCCCAAGACAAGATCAAAATGTATTTATGACCTAGGCATAAAGGGAGATATAAGCAAATTAGAACAAGGAACATATTTTTTTTATCATATTTATGGAAAAGAGAAGAATTTGTCAGTATTTCTTAATAATAACAGTTATACCTTATATCGCAACTTGAGATTTGTAGAGTACTTAACAAATATTAGGTCAGCTATCCTCAGAACAGCCCTGATAAGATGGTGTTATTATTATTCTCATTTTATGATATTCTCATTTATTAATTTGCCCTGGGTCACAATGCTAGGAAATATCTGAGACTGGATTTGAATTTAGGTCTCACTGATTCCAGGCTCTAGGCTCTAAATAATGTGCCATCTCACTGCCTTAATGGGGAAGAAGTGGCTCAAGCTCTGCCACCTGTAGTATGAAGGCCATTCTCCTTGGTAGTAACAACTGGAAAAAAATATGTTGAATAGTACTTCCTACTTTATATTGTCATTTACATCATCTCATATGTCCCAAGCAAAAAGTTTATTCTTTTTTTGATTCTTTCTTTTCTCTCAGAATAGTGTAAACAAAAACAAAACAACCGCAATTTTTTGTTTTCCTATTTTTTCCTTACTAATTGCAGCTCCTTTAAGCTAAGTAACAACTTCTGCCTGCATCAGTTTCCTCATCCATAGAATGGGGATAGGAACTACCTTCCAAGGTTGTTGTGAGGATAGAGACAAAATTCGAGAAGCGTTCTCCAAACTTTAAGTGATATGTTATCTACTAGTATTATTATTTCCCTTTTTGCCTTCAAACTTTCATTCGTGAGCATCTCCCATCCTTTATGGACTGGTACAGCCTGTAGATTTGATGTCATCTATTTTTCCTATGAACTCCTTATATCTGCTTTTCTGAAAAACTGAAGTGCATGTCGAACTATGCCTATATTTCTTCTTTTCCATCACAAATTCAAGGAGAAAGTGTAGGTTCTTATCATTTCCACCCTAGTAATCAGTTTCTCCTTGTTAAAGTGAATTGGATACAGTATAAAAGTTCTCTTTGTTGGTTCCTCCTTTAAAGAATCACTAAGGCAAGTCATAAAGTTACTGATTGCTCAGTTTTTGAGAAAGAAGGACAGAAACAGAAAGAAACTCCAGCAGATGTCAGAATAATATAAGTCCCCCATTACTAGTAAATCAAGCCTCTGTGCCAGACTTTCTGTATATTTCTCAAATTCCTCATCTATTTCCTCTTTCTGTCCAGGTGCTCAATATCAAAATCCTTTCTCCCTTCATTGACCTTCACCCAAATATACTCCATCATACCTTCCCCTCTGGGCTCTTATTAATGTACCATTCTACACAATACCTAATACAATGCTCATTTAACAGATGTGTAGCTTTTAAGGGGTAAAATTTCCATTCCATGTTATTTTTGGTACCAGTACTTTTTCATTGCCTTTATGATTTTCTTTTTTTTCCTTTTCGCTCCTCTTCTGTATAATTTTAAGTATGTATATTGGAGTCATTGGTTTTGAGCACCTTTTAGATCAATGGCTAAAAGAAGTGTTTTGACAGTGAAAGTTTAGTCTAAGAATTGCAAAGAATAAGCACTAGCCTTGTAATAAAAGATAATGTATTACTTGGAAAGATTCATTCATTAATTAGTTAAAAAAAACACTGAATGCTTACTATGTGCAAAGCATTGAGCTAATACCAAAGTATATTACAATGAGATGGTATTACCTAATGGATAGAGCACATACCCTGGAGTCAATGAATCTTGGGTTCAAAACCTGTCTCTGATATTTATTGCCTATGTGGCCATGAAAAAATAATTTAATTTCCCTAGGTCTTCTCTACAAAGTTGATCTTTATTAGTAAGAAATCACAGATCTGAATGGTTTCATGTACCTTTCATTTAGTAGGGAAATTTATTTCTTGAAAGAATGAGCTCTGAAGGCAAGAGAAATAAGTTGAAAACTAAGATATTCATGTTTGGTCTTGAAAACTATTAGACATCATTCAATATATGCTTAGAGCTTCCTGGAATTTTACTAGGCAATGGATTTTTCTGTCATTATTAAGGCTTGTTGAGAAGATGAAGGTGAAGGACATTTTTAGTATGTTCTGGCAAGGTATTCCCAAGCTGATATTTATTGGCTTTTTACAGATAAATGAGCTAACAGAAAGATTGACGGAAAAAAAAGTCAGATGTCTCCTGCAGAACTATATCAAGAAAAAAACACTTAAATTCTGGCAGTTGCAAAATTATTAAGCTAATGTCTTACAACGTTTCATTCTCAGTCCTATTATTTTTAATTTAGTAAAATTTAATTATCAGATAATTAGGAAACTTATTCCTTTCAGTTTTTTTGTTTTAACCCTTATTTTCCATCTTAGAATCAATAGTATTAATACTATATATTGATTCTAAGGCAGAAGAGCAGTAAGGGCTAGGAAATCAGGGTTAAGTGACATGTCTAAGATCATATAGCTAGGAAGTGTCTGAGACCAGAGTTTGAATTCAGGAACTCCCATTTCTGGGCCTTGTTTTCTATCCACTAAGCCACCCAGCTGCCCCTCTTCATGTGTATGTTAGTGCTGAAATAGATTTAAGCCCGGACATATTTCATGCAGTTCTCTGATGCTTACATACACAACTTATTTTTGTATGTAATTTGATAGTTTAAAAGTCATTATTTCCTTTCAATAGAGGTACAGATACAAGGAATTTAACTAGTAAGAATGCTGACTTGAGCCATTATATCATGCAAAAAATTCTTTTAAAATTATTTTTTCTTTCTTTTTTTGTATTACCACTAACTTTACCTATTGCTAATACAAATCTTTTTATTTGACTCTATTTAAATTTGAATACTTTTTTGACTTGTGGAGTCAAATTTCTCATAGAAGGAACATCATTTATAAAATTAAGATATTTATTCTGATTTGATATTTTCACTCCATACTCCTTTTTTTTAAAAAAAAACTTTTGGAGTTCTTATTTCACCAAGGAATTCTAGTTTATGCTCCTTTTTGCTTTGTTCCCTTCCAATAGTTCTCTCAAGTGAGTTTAGGGGGCTAGGCTAAGTAATACTTGGACCCTGAACTGATTTTGATTATAGAGAATTATGAATGAAACTTAAGCTTCATTTTTCTTTCCTTCTCTTCTCTCCCTTCCTTTGCCTTCTCTTTCATTTCCTTTCCTTTCCTTCCCTTCCCATTTAATAAAGATTTTTCAGTTTGTCACCTTCAACTAATTGGCAGAAATATTGGGTTTTCATGTCACTGGGTATGGTGGAAAGGGTACTGGACTCAGTGTCAGGAAGACAGGTTCAGAGTTTTAAGATAATTGCTAGCTGTGTAACCTTGGAAATTCATTAAATCTTTCAGAGTTTCAGTTCCTTTAGATGCAAAATGGAATAAAGATAACATTTACCTTATAGGATTTTTGTAAGGATCATATAAACTTTTTCATAACTTTAAAACATAAGACAAAAGGGATAAATTTAGGTTATTATCCTTCTCTGTGTTTGTGTCTTGTCCTCTATTAGATTATAATGTCCATAAGGGCAATTTTGTGTATTTCTTAGAATATAGCACATAGTAGGTAATTAGTATGTGCTTATTGACTGAATTAATAATAGGATAAAGGGACTAATATAGACCTGGTTGAATTGTGTCTTTAGCAGACTGTTAGGTGTCCCCAAATTACAACCTTTATCATCCTTTAATGTCTTGCTATGACTTGATAATGCTGTTTTTTTTTTTTAACATTTTTAAACCCTTAACTTCTGTGTATTGACTCCTAGGTGGAAGAGTGGTAAGGGTGGGCAATGGGGGTCAAGTGACTTGCCCAGGGTCACACAGCTGGGAAGTGTCTGAGGCTGGATTTAAACCTAGGACCTCCCGTCTCTAGGTGACTCTCAATCCACTGAGCTACCCAGCTGCCCCCAATAATGCTGTTTTAATTTGAGACTCATTTAATTTAATCTGTCTAACTACTGGAATACTCACTTGCTGACCCCCATCAGTAAGATAAAATATAGACTCCTTACATTGGCCTTTAATGTTTTTCACAAATTGTATCCTGCCTTCCTTTTCTAGGAATATTCCCATTTGTTGTTTAATCATTTCAATTTTGTTTGTTCCTCTAAGACCCCACTTGAGGTTTTCTTGGCAAAGACACTAGTGCAATTTGCCATTTCCAATTCTAACTCATTTTTTTTTAACAGATGAAGAACTGAAGCAAACAGGGTTAAGTGACTTGCCCAGGGTCACATATCTAGTAAGTGTCTGAGGCCAGATTTGAATTCAGAAAGAGGAATGTTCCTGATTCTAGGCCCAGCACTCTATCCACTGAAGCACCTTGTTGTCCAGATTTCATACGGCTCCTTTTCATTTGCTCTCTCTGCCAGCTAAATTGGCCAACCTGGAAGTCCTTTCCCCTTGTTGGAATGAATTCTCTCCTTTCTTTTCCTGCTATGAATGCTTATAGTCCTACAAAGCTTATATGCTACCAGTTACAAGGGACATTTCCTGATTCTGCTTTAATTATCTGGCTGTTCTTCCTGAAATTATCTTGTATTTATTTTTCTATTTACATCTTGTGTCCTACCCCCAGTAGAATTTAAGTTCCTCGAAGGAAGGAAAATGTTTTTCATTTAATAACAATAATATAAGCCAGCATCCACATATTGCTTTAAGGTTTGCAGAGCACTTTACAAATATTAAGTGATTTGATCTTTATAATGACCCTGGGACACAGGTGTTATTATCATCCCTTTACAGATGAGGCATTTGAGGTAACAGAAGTTAAGGGATTTACTCAGGGTAAGGCAACTTATCTTTTATATCATGGAAAATGTCTTTGGAAGTATTTGAATTTAGTTCTTTTCATTATTGTCTTTATATCTCCATTTTCTACCATTTTATTACCTTGCACAAAACTGGTGTTTGATAAATGTTCATTGTATCGATCTTTTTGATACTAACTTGTTTTTTTATAACATACTCTTCAATTGCAATCTTCAGAGAGTGGGAATCATGCTATATTTATCTCTTTATCTCCCTTAGCACCTGGCAGTATCTTGTGTATTATAGGCAGAATTTATTATTGAAGTTTTTCTTTCATTTTAGTGACAATCACTGATTTGGTCAAATTATTCAGTGTCTTATATGTACAAGGCACAAAAACATTCAACAATAAAAAGAAATTAGTTCTTACCCTCAAGATTCACAGTCTCCTGTGATTAAAGTGTAAATATAAGTAAATACAAAATAAATTGAGAAAAGAACACTCTCACTTTGTTCATCAGCTCTCATGAATTTAGTTATCAGCTTTATATCAATACACTTTTCTCTTTTTTCTTTTCTTTTCTTTCTTTCTTTCTTTCTTTCTTTCTTTCTTTCTTTCTTTCTTTCTTCCTACTATATTATATTATAGTGCTCTATATTACATATTATGTTATATTACACATATCCATACATATATTTATATGCATTTATCTATTCATCTATATTTGCATTGTTTTGCATCATTTGCACTAATTATTAGGAGGATCAGTCAGGGAGGTTGGAGTTGGTCAAACAGTGTCACAGAAAGAGTACACAGAAGGAAAGGGTAGTCTGAAGTGTCAAAAACTCAAAGGAGGTCAAAGAATTGAGAAGAAAATCATCAGATTTACCAGTTAAGAGATCATTGCACTGAAGAAGTTAGCACCATTCAAGTTATCAAGTATAAGGATAGGAGTTGGGATACAAAGGAAGAATATACATCAGGCACTGAACTCCTTGAGAAAGAAGAAAGAGCGACACATAGCTAAATAGGGAGCTTGAAAGATGCAAGTGAATTTAGAAAGCTTGAAGCATAAAGGAGAGGTTATAGAATGATGGTGGCAAGAGGACCTGGAAGTGGTAACGGGGAGCAAGGAGTATTCCAATTCTTCCTCTTGGTTCAATATGTCCGAGATCAGGAAAAGAAAAAAAAAACAGATTACAGTAAAAGTTTGACGCAGACTTATTGATGAGTTGCTTTAAATAATTGAATTTAGTTTAGACAACAAGGATGGTTTCATTGTGAATTCCATATAAAAGGTAATATATATTTATATATGTCACCTATGAAATTCCTCAAATTGAAGTGTTAAGACACATGGCATAGCTCTGCAGTATAAATAGCAGCATTGTTTCCAAGATAATTTCATTTGTGAAATTTAAATCTTTAAACACAGAATGATTGTTGGTGAAACATGCAGTAGTGTGTTGACAAATGTTTCACAAACAGCTCCCCCACCAAAAAAAGGTATCTGGGACACACTTATAAGTTTAATCTGTATTACTAATATTTTTTCCACCCCTTTATTAAGTCTAGACTATCAACAAAAGAACAAATCCTACATGTCACTAAATACTTTGGACTTAGGTGATGAAAGCTTGTAGAGATATCTCTTAAAAGCATATTATTTGGTTCCCAACAAACTTTAAGAGCTATAACATTCATATGTTGATTATGAGTTTATTTCACTGGCATTGTTGCCTTCTCTATTCCTTCTCACTTTGTTCCTTCATCAACTCCCATGAATTTAGTTATCATGTCTTTATTAATCCCTCTTTCTGGTTCTTTATTTGTTTTTCCCATTATATTACATTATGTGGAGGGCAGAGCTTGAGGCCATAGAACAGCTGATGTTGGTCACATATAGCTCACCCGTCACCCTGAGGTCTCTTCCCCCTACTCGTCCTGCAAAATCACTGATGTATGCATTTCCTTGGGAATCTGTTAGGCTGTTAACATGTTGAATTATTATCCTATAGAAATCATTGTGTAGACTCCATGAGGTAACCAGATCATATTGTACCATTTTATCAATTATTTACCTTCATTGTGTAAGTGGAAACTTGTGCAAAATCCCTAGCTTGCTTTCTCCCCCTATAAAAACAGATGTAACTTCCAATACATTTGCTAGATAGTTACCAGCTATCTCGGTCTTCTTGACCTTGTCACTTTGTTCTCTCTTATTTTCTTTCATTTCCCTTGCCCCTTCCTGGGGACCCTTGAATAATTTGTCAGGCAAGGCTTGACAACATTAGAGTTTATATTATATCATATCATACATGTACACATACATTTATATGTATTTGTCCATCTATATTAGTTTTGCTTCATTTTCTGGAGCCCTTGTCTCTTTCCTGAGTTTGACATTTTAAAAGACTTGCAGACATCTCAAACTCAACATGTTTAAAACAAAATTCACTGTTCTCACTTAAACCCACTGCCCTTCTGAACCCATTTTGGTCCAGACAATCACCAACGTTTAATCACCCAGGTTTGAAACCTCATTGTCATTCTTAATTCTTCATTCTTCAATATTCTATAAATCCAATAAGTTGCCAGATATTGCTGTTTCCTCCTCCACAATATCTTTTTTTTCTCTCCTTCTCTTGACTCAGAACCACCACTTTAGTTCAAGTCTTCTTCACATTTTACTTGCACTATTACACTCCCCTTAAGAATGTTCTCTTGGCTTCAAGTTTCTTTCCTTTCCAATCTACCACATAGTTACTGAAAAGTGATTTTTCCTAAAGATCAAGCTTAATTATATCACTTCCTTCCTGAATAAACTCCAGTGGTTCCATGTAAACTCTTCTTTTTAGCACTTAAGCCCTTCACAGTCATTCCCTAACCTACCTTTCTAGCCTTATTAGACATTCTCTTTATGCATTATATGGTGCACCAAATGAACCAAAGCCACAAACACATATGCATAGGCACTCTTTTAAGCACTAATGAAGAGAGCAAGACAAGTCTCTGCCTCTCCTCCACCTCCCATATCCTAACAAGGCCTCTCTAGAGGATCTAATCCCTGTCCTATAATCCTAAAGCACTTGATTTCAGATGATAATTCACTTTTCTGGCATCTCTACCAGTCTTCCCCTGTCCCCTTTCTAATCAAAACTGACTTGCTTGTTATTTCTCATTTATGATATTTTATATCTTATTACTTCTACACTAGTTTTCCATTCTTAAAGTGGACTACTTTCTAAATCAGAGATCCATAATACCAAAGGGCTAAAAATAATGCAGTGGAACAATCTAAGTTTGGAGTCAGAGGACTGGGTTAAAATAAATAATCTCTTTTATTAACTACCCATATGTCCTTGAGCAGAGATGAGTTAACTTCTCTGGGACTTGGGTTTCTCATCCACAAGACAAAGAGATTGGACCAGATAATGACTTCAAAGGTTCTTTTCTAGCTTTAGATCTGTGATCCTATAAATTAAATTTCTGGAACAAATTAGAGTTGTTAAGGAGTAGAAGGCAAAAAAGTTAATTCTCTCAAAGAAATATTAATAACTTAAGTGACACAAGAGAAATGTGAGAGTGCATAGCCCAGTTTACATTGACCCATGGCAATTTCCTGTTGAATGCCTCTGTGAGACAACTTTTTTTTTTTTTTACTTTCTGCAGGTAATACCTCCTCTTTACAAGAGGCTTAAGACAAGGTACTACTTCTTGGACAGATACAACATTAATACCATGATTATAAAAGAGCTAATAGATGGTTTCCCAAAAGGTTATTTCTTCATTTAATGTGTTTGACATGGATACTTTTCATAATTTTTTTAAAGTGTCATTGGAAGAGTTATCCTCTGTCCCTTGTCAAGTGATCTTTTCTGGTATTGGGGGAACTTGTTTCTAATTTATGTGATCTTTTGAGTCATTCTATGTGCAAAGAAGAAAATGGCAGATTGATCTTTCATCTGTTTGGTTTCTGAGTTCAAATCTAGTAACTATATGCTGATACTCTCCTAATAACATATGAAAAAAGAAAAACGTGATGATTCCCCTATTCCATTGAGGATCGCTCCAATTCAAATTAGCATTCTATGATAGAATTGTTATTCACATATAAAGTTAATGCTAAATGTGAAAACAGAAACCATCTTCTATGATGGACACTATATTTCACTAAATGAATGTGAGGTTGATCTTTCAAATAGCCCATGCTGTTGGAAAAGCCTAGTCTCAAGACATAAGAGTCTAAGACCTGGTTTTAAACAAATTCTCTTGATATAGGTTATGCAGGCATTTAAGATAGGAACTGTCCAGTACAGATGTCTGACTATCCCTCTCTTTCCCTCTGTCCTAAACCTCTAAGAGACTCTCCCGAATCTATGGATTAAGTTACTATATCTTTTTTTCACAAAAAGGAGCATTTTATTTGCAGACATACTCTAAGAGAAAGTCACCTGCTTCTCATTAGACTTTTAACTGTGGTGATAAAATAACAGGACTTGCTGTGAAGACTTAACAAATGTAAAATGCTTTTTAAATGAAGAAAAACAGGTTTTTTTTTCTCTTGATGGATCTGAACCATTTATAAAATTATTTCCTAATTTTTATTGGCAGTTAATTCAAATAAAATTTGGTTTCTTTTTTAAACCCTTATCTTATGTCTTATAGTTAATACTATGTATTGGTTCCACGACAGAAGAGTGGCAATGGAGATTAAGTGACTTGCCCAGGATCACACAGGTAGGAGGTATCTGAGGCCAGAGGTTTATTTTCAAATATTAAAAAAAAATGTGGGGAAGTGAGGACAAGTAGGTGGCTTAGTGAATGGAGTTCCAGGCCTGATGTTGGGAGGACCTGGCTTCAAACCTGGTCTTTGACACTTCTTAGCTGTGACCCTGGGCAAGTCACTTAAGCCCAGTTGTCTAGCCATTATCCCTCTTCAACCTCAGAACCAATATTTGTATTGATTCAAAGAAGGTAAGCGTTATTAAGAATAAACCCTACCTTATCTCAAAGATCCATTCAAAAGCCACTTTCCTCTTGAAGCTTTTGCTAATTCCCACAACAACTAGTGAGCATTTGGGTGGCATAGTGGATAGAGAATGAGGTCTGAAATTAGGGAGACTTTTATCTTCCTGAGCTCAAATCTGGCCTCACAGCTGTGTGATCCTGGACAAGTCACTAATCTTTGGTTGCTTCAGTTTCATCATCTGTAAAATGAGCTGGAAAAGGAAATGACAAAAAAAAATCCAGTGTCCTTCCAAACAAAGAAACAAACAAACAGAGTAAGATAGGACTGAAAATGACCAAACAACAAAAGTTATGCTGCTTTGATTCTGAATGACCTTGGGCAAATCCTTAATCTGTGCAATATGGCATTTGAAACAGATGTGCTAAGAGCTCTCTGGTACTGTGACAGTACTTTATTGCTACACAACTGGAGCAGACTCTGCCCCAAAATCACTGTAGCATACACATATGGGAATCCAAGAGGGACAAAGTTATTAACAAGAGTTCAAATAGAATAAAGTACAAAACTATACCACAACCACCTCGTGGCATAAATAACATCTTGTTCAGTGATATGTTTGTTGTAGAGGTGGCTATGAGGTTTCGAATTTAAGGTTTTCATTATCTTGGCAGAGCAGGGCATTGCTACAGATTCAAATGAGAAAATATGTAAGAAATTTGCTGGTATCACACATTAAAATATTTTTTACTTGCCATTATTGTTAGTTATGAAAATACAGCCTTAAGCTCAGATAATCTGCCACCTCTGAGTCCTGAACCTAAATGCATTGTTTATAGCATGGTCCAGGGCTATCTACAAAACAGCCTTTGCAAAGGAGACACAGAAAATCACCATCCCCAAATGATTTTTTTTAAAAACCAAATGCAACTGGAACTCTGCAATTTTGGAAATGTGTCATTTTCCCCCAAAGGAGCTTCTGGGAATAATGCCCAAACTGGTCTTTGATCACCTGAAACAAAATTTAAAATTTAGCAAAGATGAATTTCTTGCTATACATACATATTATTACATGCAAAAAAGTAAGCCACCCCATCATCTTGAAGGAGCCTGCATTTGTCAGCCTACTTCACCCTGTCAAATGAGAAAAGACCTATTTTTCTAAAGAGAGAGATGTTTGCATAAGAATCCATAAATTAATGAAATCAATGCCACATCAGATAAAAAAGATTAATTTTTGAATTTGGAGTGATGAAATGGGCTAGCCATTTCTTAATCTCACCAGAAGTTAAAACTCAAAAAAGTGAAACATTTAAAAAATTATTGACTTTTTAATTATAGCACTTTCTATGCATGAACTTATTCAACTCTCACAATAGCCCTCTGAGGTAGGTATTAAAAGCTTTATTTTCACCATTTTACAGTTAAGGAGACTGATTCCCAGAGAGATGCAGTGACTTACTCATCATCCTACAGGCAATCCCTCCTCAGAGGATTTTTTTTTTTTTTTTTTTTTTTTTTTTTAAACCCTTGTACTTCGGTGTATTGTCTCATAGGTGGAAGATTGGTAAGGGTGGGCAATGAGGGTCAAGTGACTTGCCCAGGGTCACACAGCTGGGAAGTGGCTGAGGC
>NC_058134.1:142353753-142399143 GCF_016433145.1 Gracilinanus agilis | reverse complement strand
CTTCCTTCCTTCCTTCCTTCCTTCCTTCCTTCCTTCCTTCCTTCCTTCCTTCCTTCCTTCCTTCCTTCCTTCCTTCCTTCCTTCCTTCCTCCTTCCTTCCTCCTCCAACTACTTCTACTTCTTCTTCCTTCTTCCTTCTTCCTCCTCCTCCTCCTCCTCCTTCTTCTTTCTTCTTTCTTCTTTTTTCTTTCTTCTTCCTCCTCCTCCCCCCTCCTCCTCTTTCTTCTCCTCTTCTCTATCATAGCTAATATGGAAACATGTGTAAAATAAATATTATGGATCCAAAGCTACCCCAACTTGAGAATCACTCCATTTTGTTTCAACAGCTACATTTGAACTCTTCTATTGGTGCTTGTAATGTAACTCAAAATAGGACATGCCACTATATTTTGTTAGACAATATGTTCTGAGAAACAGCTTAACTTCACCCATCCTGTTATGGAAAATCCTTATCTCTGAAACTGGACAAAATGATTATTGTACCATATTAGCTTAAATCCCACAACAAGGATCTTGACCAATCATCTTTTGCCCTGTTCCTTACTCCCTTAAATATGTATAAACCTTGTTCACTATTCATTTGGGGAGTCTTTGCTTCTTTGGGAAAGCCTCTCTGATGGAGAACTCAGTGAACCCTCATTGGTCCAAATCATGTTTCTCTGTGAATCTGTTATCATTCCCAATCCCATCATTTACAGTGTCAGATTGATTGTATTCTCAGTGAGTGGGGGAGGGAGAGAATTTGGAAATCAAAATTCAAAAGTGAAAACTTAAAAATAAATAACATAAAACAAGTCTACTCCTTCTACCCCCCCCAACCATTCTACAGGTAACACAACTTACTTTACTTTACCACTCAGTTGCCCAGACAACTATCTACAACTACATGTTACAGAAAAATTACTGATTAGTACCATTAGAGTTTTCACACACAAAGTGTTCACTGTGAAGATAAAATTTCTGTTCCAAACCAATTATTTTTGTAAGGACAGCAGTATGGTTTAAGAATAGCTTACCAGGTTGGGAGTCAGGCAGACTTGGGTTCAAATCTTGTCTTTGATAGTTACTAGCTGTATGACCTAGAGCAAGTCACTTAACATTTGTGTTTGAGGATTTATTTACTGAACTAGATGGATTGATATTAAGCTTAGGTGGAGGGAGCTCCCACAACAAACATGACTAATAAGTGCTAAAATCAAAGACATCTTATATATTGTATGATCATCCATCCTGAACATACTTCTCATGCTTTTTAAATAGTAATAATAACTATGGATATTTGTGTAGTGCTTTATATGTCATCTCTTATGGGATGGAATTTGACCTAGATTTTTGCTGTTATTCAGGCAGTCAATACACGTTTATTGAGTAACTACTGTGTACTGGATACTGTGTTAAAAACTAGGAGTAGAAAGATGAAAGATAGTTCCTGCCCTGGAGAATCTTACAATCTAACGATAGAAAACAAATCAAGAAAACAAATATGCACAAACCAACTATGTCCAGGATAAAGAGAAAGTTTTATACCTTTATATATATATATATATATTCAACAAAGAGAAGGTTCTATAAGAGGGGTCAGGAGAAGCTTCCTGCAGAAAGTGGAATTTTAGCTGAGATTTAAAGGAATCCAGAAGGCAGAAATGAAGAGTGAGAATATTCTAGAAAGGGGTGGTAGTGAAATCATTGAAAATACTCAGAAATGAGAGATCGAGTATCTTATTCATGGAAGAGTAAAGTTATAGGAACTCCTTTCCTTATTTTACATTCTAATACTTTCCCTACTAGGTATCTTAAACGCAACATGTCCAAAACATAACTCATTATCTTTTGCCCCAAACCCTTCCCACTGCCTGGTTCCTAAACTACTTGTCATCTTCAGCTCTTTACTCTCTCACTCCATAACCGATCAGTGATCAAGTCCTCTTGTTTCCATTTCTCATTTTTATTTTCATAACATCTTTTCCTTCTCTTTTCTGATGTTGCCACCTCCTTGGATGCTTCTCACCTTACATCTGCACTACTGCAATTGCCTGTTTATGGACCTCCCTGTCTCAAGTCTCTTCATACACTAAAGCACCCACCACTCAGCTGTCAAATTGATTTTCCTAAAATGAAGATCTGACCATATGACCCTCATTCAATGAACTCTAGTGACTCCCCATTATTATTATCTCCAGTGTCAAATATAAAACCGTATGATTGGTTTTAAAGCCCTTCATAACTTGGTCCCTTCACCCTTTTCTAGGGTTCTTTTCTTTGGGTACTAGAGATATACGTCTCTTCATTGTTCCTTTAACATGAGACTATCTCCCAGTTATGAGCATTTTTCTATTGATCCCATGCCTGGAAACCTCTCCTCATCTCCACCTCTTGGCTTCTATGTTTTTCTTCAAATCTTAAAGTTCCGTTATCTACAAGAAACCCCTTTAAGTCTTCCTTAATTTCCTCCGTAACTTAGCCCAATTTATTCTCTATCTTGTTTGTATGTAAGTGTTTATGTGTTGTTGCCTCTATTAGAGTATGAACACCCTGAGAGCAGGTATTTTCAGCCTTTCATTGTTTTCCCAAGTTCTTAGCACAGTGCTCACCACATAGTAGGTATTTAATAAATCCTATTTAGCTTAATAATTAACTATACTTCAACCAATAAAAAGATATAGAGCCTAGAAATTATTCTGGAGGTTTGTATTTTAATTTAATTATAATTATAAAGCAATTTATGTTTTATTGATTTCCTCTAACTTGTTTCCATTTCCTAAAAGTGGAGGAGCAGGGCTTTGGGAGAGGGGAATGAAGGAAAACAGCTAACTTTAAGTTCCAGGTAATTCATCTTTTACAGGACCTTAATGATACTCTCAAATCTACCTTGATTTCTTGGAGGATATTCATAGTGCTAAAGTAGTGCACAGCTAAGTAATGGTAACTCATCAAATTCTGGTATGTAATATAAAAGCAATGTAAAAGAGTAAGGTTAGAATGGAAAAGCTTTAAGTTTTGTTGTAATATTGAGTATTTTAAATCAAATGAACTAAAATGTTAAGATTTCATGAGATGGCATCAATAAATGACTATTTTTCAATGATATCAGTTTTAACAACAGTGTCAGTTCTAGCAGTGATGAGCGTAAGTAATTGGCCCTGGCCACACAGCTAATAATTAGTATTAGAGTCAGAATAGAGCCGAATTCCAAAGTCTAGTGCTCTTTCCACAATACAGTACTGCTTCAGAACACCCCATTTCCTAAGCATTACCACTACACCACTCTGAATCGGCTATTCTTTAGGAGAGTTTCAATTCTGCTACCTACTTGCTCCGTAACTATAAATCTCCATAAACTTTAGTTTTGTTATCTACCCTCTTGATATTAGTGCTTCCTAGAATATTAATGATTAGTAAGGTCTTGTAATTACAGGGTAATGTTTTTCACATTCTCTATTGTTAATGAATAAAAGCTGTAAAAAAATCTTTGGCATTATAAATTCTTATCAGATGATATTGTTTATGTTTGCAAATCATAAATTCACTTCGTGATTTAATTTTCTGATTTCCTGGATTAGGATACTCCAGAGAACATATAGATATTTTCCAGGTGACTTACTTGGTAATCTACCAGAGCTGTGATGAGGAATTTGTATATATTTCTATTTTTCTTTCTCTCTCTTTTTCTCTCTCTGTCTCTGTCTCTGTCTCTGTCTGTCTGTCTGTCTGTCTCAGGGCATGAAGAATGCTTTCAGTTGAGAGAGAAGGCATAAGGCTGCTGTGCTTGAGTATTTGTGAGGGAGTTTGGTGTTGGAGGAGCTTAACCCTAATTACCTTGATAAATAGGCTACTAAAAGATGACAACTGCTGTCAGCACCCTCTAAATATATCACTCTTGGATAAAGCCTAGCTGGTCTTGCCCTAGTTACAACTCTAGAGTCTATACTTCTGTGTCTGGGTGAAGTCTTTCTTTTCCTTCTTCCAATTCATCTTGCAGACAATCTCTTGGATAACTTTTCTAAAATGATAATTTGATTATGTTATTACCCTTCTTGAAAATCTTCAATAACTTGAACCAAACTCTCTTCTAAAACATACTTTGTTTCTCTGTACCTTTGTCTGTACTAATTATACTTACCTAAAACAGCAATTCTTTTCCTCTTCAGGTAGCCAAATCCTATCTACCTTTCAATATTTAACTCAAGAACATCAAATCTTTTCTTTCAGGATACATTCTAAGACCAACTCAAACTATCAATATTTGTCTGTCCCTTGAACTTATCCAATAGGGCTTGTCTGTTTCCCATTTCTCAACAAATCAGATATTTAATTATGACTTATTAGACCTCTTCTACTATGTTATTTAAATTTTTTTATTATTTTTAATTACCAAGATTGTTTCTCCTTCTTACTATCTACCTTTACTGAAAAAAAGTAAAACACTGTAACAAATAAATATAGTCAAGCAAAACAAATGACTGCATTTGTCATGCCCATATATATGTGTCATTCTGCGTATTAACGCATCACCTCTCTGGGTAGCATTCTTTACTATTGGTCCTCTGAATTCAAGATTAGGGCAGAAAGTGGCCCAGGGGATAGAGTCCCAAGCTATAAGTCAGGATGACCTGAGTTCAAATCCAATCTTGGATATTTACTAGCTGTATGACCTGGGGGAATTCACTTAATCCTGTTTGCCTTAGTTTCCTCATCTGTAAAATGAGCTGGAGGAGGAAATGGTGAACAGCTCCAGTATCTTTGTTGATAAATCTCCTAATGGGGTCATGAAGAGTTAGACATGACTGAAATAACTGAATAACAAGGATTCAAGGTGGATCATTGTGTTGATCAGAGTTCTTAAATCTTTCAGAATTGTTCATATTTTACTATGTCGATGTTATAGTTTAAATTATTATCCTGATTCTGCCTACTTCAGTCTCATTAGATCCCACAAGTTCCCCTAGGTTTTTCTGAAACTACTCCCTTTATCATTTTTTATAGCATAATGGTATGACATTATATTCATATAACATTATCTGTTCAGTCATTCCCCAATTGAGGGGTATCAGCTTAGTTCATGATTCTTTATCGGTATAAAAGAGAGCAAATATTTGTGTATCTATAGGTCATTTTCCACTTTAACCATTTTGTATTATAGGCCCAATTCTAGATACTGAATTAAAGGAAATGCTCAGGTAAGTGACTTTTAGGGCAAAGTTCCAAACTGCTTTCCAGAATGACTGGACCAAGTTACAATTATACCAAAAGGGCATTAATATACATGTTTTCCCACAGTTTCTCCATATTGGTCATTTTCCTTATTTATTAACTTTGCCAATAGGCACAAAAATAGAACTTTAGACTTGCTTTAATTTGCATTTCTCTACTTATTAGTGATTTGAAGCATTTTTAAAAATATAGTTCTAGATATGTTAGATTTCTTCCCTTGAGAACTGCCTTTTCATATACCTTGACCATTTATCACTTGGAGAATGATTCTTTTTCTTATAAATTTTAATTAGTTCCTTGGATAAAATACCTTTGCCAGAGAAGCTTGCTGCAAAAATGTTTTCTAGTATTTCCCTTCTAATCTTAATTCATTGGATTTGTTTGTTCCAAAATATTTACATTTTATGTAATAACAATTGTCCATTTTTCTGCTGTGATTTTCTCTGTTTGGGGGTAAGAGTCCTTTTCCTAAACATAACAAAACATTGAAAGGTAACTTTTTCCTTGTTGCTCTAATTTTATAATATAACTTTTCATGTATAGGCCAAGTATTCATTTAGACTTAGTTTGTGATATAGTGTAAGAAGTTAGTTTAAATTTAATTTCTACCAGGCTGCTGTCCATTTGTCCTAGAAGTTTTTTGTCAAATAGCTAATCTTTATCCCATTAAATATTTCTTTATGTTTATAAAATACCAGGTTATTAGGGTTTTTTGCTTTGATCTATTGTATACATATTGGTTGAACTCTTTATTTTTAAACTAGCATTGAGTTGTTTTGTTCATTATTGCTTTATAGCAGTAATTCCCAAAGTAGGTGCTACTGCCACATGGTGGGTGCTGCAGCGATTCAGGGAGGCGGTGATGGCCACACTTTTTTTGTATTACATTCTATTATGAGTTTAATAAATAGTTTTATAATTTCCAGGGGGCTCTAAGTAATATTTTTTTCTGGAAATGGGGTGGTAAACCAAAAAAGTTTGGGAACCACTGCTTTATAGTGTATTTTGAGATCTAGTACTGCTATGTTCCCTTCATTCTCACGTTTTTTCATGATTTACCTAAAAATTCTTGACCTTTTGTTCCTTGATATGGCTTCAATTATTATTTTTTCTGGTTCTTTAAACTGTTCCTTTGTTAGACTGTTTGGTATGACACTAAATAAATTAATTAATTTAGGTAACATTACCATTTTTGTTATATTGGTCTAGCCCACACATGAGCAATTCATATTCCTCAAATTATTTATATCTGACTTTATTTGTGTAAAGAATGTTAAATGGTTGTATTCATAGAGTTTCTATGTATACCTTGTTAGGTAAATTCCAAAGTATGTTCGTTCTCTTGTAATTTTAAATGCAATTTCTCTTTCTACATCTTCTTATTGAAATGTGTTTGTTACATACAGAGATGGTAGTGATTTAAGTTTTTTGAAATAACCTTTAACTTTGCTGAAAAGTTTAATTATTTCAGGTAATTTGCATACTGTCATATCATTTATAAAAGTGATCATTTTGTAACTTATTAATCTATACTTACTATTCAATTTATTTTTCTTGTTTTATTGTATTTTCTCTAGCATCATGTCAAATAGGATTGATTTGCATAGATACCATTGCTTTACTCCTAATCTTAATAGAAAGAGTTCTAGTTTTTACTAGTTTTTAAACATATATACTAGGTAGGTTGCATTTTTGAAGAAAATAATGATAATTCATTTTATTTTTTATGTATAGACTATTTGCCATGTTAAGGAAAAGTCTATTTATTATGCTTTCTAGTGTTTTATTTAAATCAGAATAAATATTGTGTTTGTCAAAAGTGTCTATTGATAATAATCATGCAACTTTTTATTTGGATTTTAAAAAATAATTAATGCAGTCTATTATGCTGAAACTTTCCTGAATTAAGGCCACATTTACTTTCAGGAAATGAATCCAACCAGGCCATGCTGCATAAGTTTTTTAGCCTTTTAATTATTTAATTATTTAAAACATTTTAACATTTAATAAATAATTTTAATAATAATAAATAAATAACATTTATTTAACATTTAAAATCAATGTTCCTTTGGGTTGTTAACATATAGTTTTCTTTCTCTGTTTTAACGCTCTCTGCTTTAGGTATCATTTTCATATTTGTATCATCAATGGAATTTAGTAGTAGCTTCTCTGTTCCTATTTTTGAAAAGAGCATGCTATTGGAGTCGATTTTTTTTAGCTTTGATAGTATTCAATTGTGAATCTATCTGGTTCCAGTTTTATTCTTCCTTTGTAAGGTTTGTTATGACTTGTTTAATTTATTTTTTCTGAGTTTGTGTGGTTTAAATTCTGTATTTCTTTTTCACTTAACCACAGTATTTCATATTTTCATAAATATTCATATGTGTCACAAGTTTTTAGTTTTGGGGCATATAGTTGGACAAGTAATTTCTAATCTCATTTCTTTGTTGTGAATTGTTGATTTTCATTTTTGATATCCATTATACCTTTTCCCTTTCTTATTTTCAGTAAAATTAACTTCTGGCATTTCTATTTTTTTTTTATCCCCTCCCTTAAAGAAATGCCGGCTCTTAATTTCATTTATAATTTTTTTTTTTTGCTCTCAGTTTTGTTGATTACTTATTTTTAAGATTTCTCTTTTAATGTTTTTAAACATTTAATTTTTTCTCTTTTTCTCTCTTTTTTTAGTTAACTGTCCAAATTATTGATTTTTTTTGATGAAAGCATTCAGGGATAATATTTTCCTCTAAGCATAGTCTAGGTGAATCTCAACATTTTTTACAGCTGATTGTTATTTTTTTTAATGTATCATTTATCATTTCTACTTTAATTTATTTTTTGACAAACCAATTCATTACAATTAAATTATTTAGTTTCCACTTAAGTTTTAAGGCTTTTTTAAATCCGCAATCTTTTATTGAATAAAATTTTTATTGACCAGAAAGGAGTATGTTTAATATTACTGAATTTGTTTGGGAAATGTTTAAGCCTGATCAAATTTTATAAAGGTACCATCAAAACTGTGATATGTATATTCCTTTCTATTCCCATTCATTAATTGCCAGACATCATTCATATCTGTCTTTTCAAAAATTCTATCGATGTCCTTAACATCTTGTGTTTTTTTGGTTACATTTGTATAGTTTTGTAAGGGGTATATGTGAGGTCTCCCATTATTATGGTTTTACTTTGTATTTCTCATTACAACCTCATTTAGCTTTTTAATTTTATTGTCATTTAACTTTTCATATATTTATGTTTTTCCCTTAGATAAAATTTAAGTGGGGTGTGAGGAAGGAGTTATAACATTATCTAACTTCATGATGATTTTCATTGGACATAAAACTAGAACATTTCTGGAACTAAGAGTATATTGATTTTTTCTATAGTTTAAATTTCTGTATAAGATGATAATATAGTCCATTTTTATTTCTGCTTCTTTACCCATTTCCCATTTTGAAAATGTATTGAAATAATTACCTGTGCATTGTTATATCTGAATCCTCTCATTCTGCCAACACTTATTAATTTCTTTAGTTAGTTGAGGGTCTAATAGAAACCTTGATCTCTTCTGCCTTAAGACTATTGGCCTTAGTGTGTTTTTTCCTGAAAGGATGAAAGAAAAAAAATGTGAGAAATAATAAATAATATCAATGGCAAAGTATATTTGTTTTATTATATCTTTTCTTTTATATATGTTGTATCACATAGAAAATTCCTCAACCTTGTAAATATTAAAGATACTCTAGCCTTAGGAAGAAGGGGAGATATTGGAATCCTGAAAGGATGTGAAAGGATCTTGATTCATTCTGACCTCTTGAGTAGCTACATTTATTCTTTGGAACCTGATATATATATATATATATATATATATATATATATATATATATATACTTGTGAATGTTATAGTCTTCTGCCTTACAGTGATGAAAAAGAGGCAGAGATATTTGAATCACTATTAGGTCTGTTCCATTTTATCACTATAACCCTTCAAATAAAAGAAAAATCAAACATTGAAGATTCTTTCAACAAATCATATTATAATATTGGAAGAACAGTAAATGTCGAGAACTCATCATAGATTTTTTTCCCTTTTTTGTTTCCAGGGTCTATTCTTCAGCTTCTGGTAGAGTCATTTTAGAAAGAGAACTGCCAATAATTTTCTCTCTAAGAACTCATAATACTGAATTGGAAGACATAACATTTCTTTTCACTATGATACCTACTCCAGAGTGATGACCTAACCTAGTAAAAGGATATAAACTCAGGGATAAAGATTTAGAAATGCTAAGACTATTAACCAAATAGGTTAATTTGACATTATAAAGTTATATATTATCCTTCAACCAGGGTTGCAATAAAAAGTATTCTTTTTTTTCTTTAAACTATATCTCAGTTTTTACTTTATCTTCCAACCCTTTTAAAATTCTGTCATATCAAAAACTCTCCTCTTTCTTTTTCATTACAGAGAATATATTTTAGTAGAAAGAGCTTTGGACTTCTACTCAGATGACTAGATTTAAATTTATTAACTCTGTGACCTTGAGCAAGGAGTTTAACTTCTAAGTCTCAGTTATCCACTAAAGGTGGTCAGCTTTGAAGTCCAGAAAACCTTGGTTCAGAAACTGCCTTTGACATATACTATGTAATAATAATTGTTCATGTTATTTAACTACCCATTTCCCCCAAGCTGCTTTCTAAAATGAGTTGTCATTCTGCATTAGTGGAGAGGTTTCTATACCAGGAATTCCCTATTCACATAACCATATGCATAGATTTTCACCAAACACTCTTCCCCCTTCATTCCTCACAAAATTTATCCTATCTCAATTCAAGAAACATTTAAATTTCTTCTATGTGTTTTGGCATTAAAAATGAAACTGACTATATTTTTATTATGAGCTCAGAAAATATGAATAAATGTAAACATTTCAATATTTAAAGAACAAGAAAGGGTTGTTT
Source organism: Gracilinanus agilis (assembly GCF_016433145.1). Taxonomy (NCBI): domain Eukaryota; kingdom Metazoa; phylum Chordata; class Mammalia; order Didelphimorphia; family Didelphidae; genus Gracilinanus; species Gracilinanus agilis. The sequence continues at coordinate 142,388,970 of NC_058134.1, read as the reverse complement.
AAGAAATTATGAACTGTTATGTAAGTTTGTTTTTCTTAGATATAGAACCAATTTAAGGTGATAATTACTATTTTTAACAGATAGAAGCCAAATGATTAATAATGTGGAAGCCATTTCTGAATAAACATTGAATAATTACATTATTAATTTGTTAAAACAAAAAAGTCAAAAATTAACACCAAATTATAAAAAAGGATAAAAATGAAGAAAATATTATATGCATTAAAATGATATTCAATCTGCCTTTTTCAAATAATCTATTGATGCCAACAAAAATCAAATAAAATCAAATAAAGGAGTAGATATTGATATAAACTCATCATTTCCCATATGTTTAATCTAAGAAAAGCAATTACCACAATCAAGAGGTCAAAAGAACCTAGAAATTACACCAAATAGGAAATAATTAATATCCATACTCATATGAGTATTAGCCAAAGACAATTATCAGTTAAGAACATGAATTAATTTGTAAAGTCTGGCAAGGGAAAATGGTAGAAGATTAGTCATGATTGCCTTTTAAAACTGTTAAAATTAGGAAAGAAAACAAATTTGTTTAAAACTTGGCATGACTTTGAGTTATGTCAAATCATCCCAAGAATACTTAAAGATAAAATAGAAGGAAGGATAAGGATAAAGAAGTGAAAAGCACCTGACAATCCTGCTATAATGATCTACCTTCTTTATCAAGGACAATGGATTAACGACATTTTGGCTCTAATGTTTCCAGTTCCCAAAATGCTATACGAAGGATTATAAATATTATTAAAGAAAATGGGGACAGAATAGAGAAAAACATTTACCTGAACTCTCTCAATTCCTCCATATAAACAACCTTAAAATAATACTCTAGATTGAATTTTGGAGTGGAAGCACCAACAAAATGTCATAGTGAGACATTCTTCCAGGACAGGGCAGTATAGATGCTTAAAAAGAGAGATCTGTGACATAGAGGTGAAGGCTGGTCCACAATATACATGGTTATGTGTGAAACAGAGATGGGACCAGGTAATAGACACAGAAACATCAGTAGTAGGTTTAGGAGTTCTCAAGCCAGAGAAAGTAGGGGGACCTGGTAACTGATTAGAAAGAGACTACATGTTATCCCTGTACTAGCACTAGATGCAGGACCAAATACTGTTTGTCAGCTTCTTTGCCTAGCCTACTTTTGGGTCATATTCCAAGGTCAGAGAGGAGCACATTTTATCAGGATGGGTAGAAGGCCTGATGGGCAGTATCATTTCTAGCCCCAAAGGATCATGAACTCTGAGGAACAGTATTGGAGGGAGGAGGAACCTGAGGAGTAATATTTGTTGCAATCCCAAATGTTCAGAGACCCTTTCTTGGTAAGGAAACGAGTGTAGATCAAGAGATCAGTGACTATACTTATCCCCAGATCATACCACCTTGGAGGCGCTGAAAAATCCAAACCCCAGAACTAGCTCTGAAAACAGAAGTACGAAAAATACTGAAGCTTGAGAAAGAGCCCTTCTCCCACCATACCAGGATCAGAGCCCAACCCTAACATTAAGTTGCATACCAAGAAGTAGAGTAGAAAAGTGAATAAACAACAAGAACAAGAACAACAAAAAAATAACTGACCTTTCTGATAAGAAAGATCAAGATGCAAATTCAGAAGACAATGAAATCAAAATAGCTACAAACAGAGCCTCAAATGAAAAAAAAAAACTGAACTGGACTAAGGCTCAAGAAGAATTACTGGAAGAGTTAAACATGATTTCAAAAATCAAATAAGAGTGGTAGAGGAAAAGTTAGGTAAAGAAATAAAAGCAAAGGAAGAAAATTATGAAACAATAATTAACAGCTTGGTAAAAGGAAGGCCAAAAAATGCTAAAGAAAATAACCTCTTAAACAGAATTGGTTAAATGGATGAATAGGTACAAAAATTCACTAATGAAAACAACTTCTGAAAAATCAGAATTGTCCAAATGGACAGAGATCTAACCCATATAACAAATATTTTTTAAAAGAAAATGAGAAATTGACCAAAAAATCAGCAAAATTAATCAATAATTTCAAAATCTGAAAATGAGTGGAAAGAGGTATTTTCTCAGATATTTGAGGATATGATACTTCACTGTAATTTTGCAACATTTGTTTGATTATCAAATATCTTACTTTTTTGTAGTTCTTGTACATATTGTTTTCTTCATTCTACTTACTTTACCCTGTGTCAATTCATGTAAGTCTTTACATGCATCTTTGAATCAGTCATATTTGTTGTTTTTTATGGCATAGTCATATTACATTATATTCATATATTACCATTTGGTTAGCCATTCTGAAGTGGATAGATGTAATTTTTGCTTCCAATTCTTTTCTACCACAAAAAATTCTTTAAAAGTATTTTGATATGTATTAAATTGAGATTAGGGGTAGTAAAATTACTTATTAGTTTATCCTACTAGAAATCTGTTGGGATGCATTGTAACAAGATGGCAAAATAGGATGTAAAGCTTTTCTTGTCCTCTTAAACCTCCCATAAACAACCAAAAATTACTCCATAAAATCAGCATGGAAAGTGGTAAAAATAGATTGGAGTCTAGATTGAAGCTGAACAGCCAGAGACAACTAGGGATGGAGGGTTTCTGATTTCTATGACCCCAGTCCCACCCTTTAGGCCCTGGGGGCAGGAATAGAGCAAACAAAGGGAATCCACAAAGCAACCCAAGAGGGTAGGATTAGGAACTTCTCCTTGTTTCCTGAGCAGGGGGAGCCTATGTCCTGGAGAATAACACTGGTATCTGAATTCATAGGTAGAGGGCCCTGGGAACAGCTGTGTCTATTATAGCCCTAGTTTGGGAGACCTTGACTAATCCATAGATGGAGCCCAAAAGAATGGATATCTCCTTAAGATTAGAACTCAAGATTTATTACTTAATACATGAGGGACTTTTGAGGCCTGAAAAATGTGAACTGGACACCTGCTCTGTCTGAGACTGTAGGAAAGAAGTGAGAAAGGAGCACACATTGGTGAGTGCAGTTTCTAAGGGACTGGAGCCCTCTTAACTGAGGTCACTCCCAGGAGAGTAGAGTCCCTGGTTGTTGCTACAGAAGGAAGTATACTGGCCACTTGTAGTTGCAGTAGCAGAACTGCCTGGAGACTCTGGTTGGAGTAACTGAAGTCTATCATGGACTGGTGGTTGAGCAAGAGACTTGGAGTACGTCTGACTCTGGACTATAAAAATTGGAATAACTAAATAGGATCTAGAAAAAACAACCACACACACACACACACACACAAATACTGAGACCTGAGGTAACATACATCTATACAATAGGAACCCTGAGATTCCATAAAAAAAAAGGCCCTAATTAAGTCTATTGGCCTAGCCACTAAAGTTAAAATAAATAAATAAACAAAAATGAGCGAGCAAAGGAGAGAGAACTAAACTATTAACAGCTATTATGGGGAGAGAGAAGATCTTGACTCAGACTCAGAGGATAGGGAAGTAAAAGCTTCTATTTCACAAACAGCAAAGAAATACAACAAATAACTAGAAGCACAAAAAGAACTTTTGGAGAGCTAGAAATGACTTCAAAAACCAAATGAGAGAAGTGGAGGAAAAATTAGAAAAAAATAAGAACAGTGCCAGAAAATCAAGAAAATTGTGAAAGACTATCCAAATAGATAAAAAAAAAGATTTAGAAACTTATAGAAGGAAAATAATATATGAAGAACTAGAACTGGATAAGGGAAAATTGATTTCCTAAGACAATAAGACATAGTAATGCAAAATCAAAAGAATGGAATTCCTGGAAGAGAATATGAAACATTGTATTACCAAAAAACCTAACCTGGGAAATAGAACAAGAAGAGATTATATAAGAATAATTGAACTTTAGGAAAGTTACAATCAAAAAAGAGTTTAGACACTTTACTGCAAGAAATCAAGAAAAACTTCCCAGAAGTTTTTGAAATAGAGAATAGAATAGAAATGGAAAGAATCTGCTAATCAACATTAAATTAAAAAGGTTTTGTACAAACAAAACTAATGGAACCAAAATTAGAAGGGAAATAATAAATTGGGAAAAATCTTTACAACAAAAACCCTGATAAAGGTCCAATTACTCAAATTTATGAGGATCTAAATCAATTGTATAAAAAAAGCAAGCCATTCACCAATTGATAAATGGGCAAGGGACATGAATAGGCAATTTTCAGATAAAGATATCAAAACTATCAACAAGCACATGAAAAAGTGTTCTAAATTTCTTATAATTAGAGAAATTCAAATGAAAACAACTCTGAGGTACCACCTCATACCTAGCATATTGGCTAACATGACAGCAAAGGAAAGTAATAAATGTTGGAGTAGATATGGCAAAATTGGGACATTAATGCATTGCTGGTGGAATTGTGAATTGATCCAACCATTCTGGATGGCAATTTGGAATCATGCTCAAAGGGCTATAAAAGAATGCCTGCCCTTTGACCCAGCCATACCATTGCTGGGTTTGTACCCCAAAGAGATCATTGAGGGAATACTATTGTTCTATAAGGAATAATGAACTGGAGGAATTCCATGTGAACTGTTACAACCTCCAGGAATTGATGCAGAGTGAAAGGAGCAGAACCAGGAGAACATTATACACAGAGACGGATACACCATGGAACAATTGAATGCGATGGACTTCTCTACTAGCAGCAATGCAATAATCCTGGACAATTCTGAGGGATTTATGAGAAAGAATGCTATTCACATCCAGAGAAAGAAGTGTGGGAGTAGAAAACATAGAAGAAAAACAACTGCTTGATCACAGATGTCAATGGGGATATGATTGGGGATGTAGACTCTAAGAGATCACCATAATGCAAATATTAATAATATGGAAAAAGGTCTTGATCAATGCCACATGTAAAACCCAGTGTAATTACTCATTAGCTACAGGAGGAGAGAGGAAGGAGGAGAGGAAAAGAACATAAATCATATAACCATGGAACATTTTTTCTAAATTAATTAATTAAATTAAAATTTCAAATTAGAAAAAAGAAAAAGAATCCACTAATCACCTTAAAGAAACCCAAGAATGAAGATGTACAGGAACATTATTTTTTTTAAACCCTTACCTTCCATCTTTGGGAGAATACTGTGTATTGGCTCCAAGGCAGAAGAGTGGTATGGGCTAGGCAATGGGGATCATGTGACTTGCCCAGGGTCACACAGCTAGGAAGTATCTGAGGCCAGATTTGAACCTAGAACCTCCTGTCTCTAGGCCTGGCTCTCAATCCATTAAGCCACCCAACTGGCCCCATACAGGAGCATCATTGCTAAACTCTGTAGCCCTCAGATTAAGTAAAAAATACTACAGAACAAGAAAAAAATGTAAATATTGTGGAGCTACAGTCAGAATAACATAACACTTATCAGCCACATTAAAAGAATGCAGGATATGAAATACAGTATTTTGCAGAGCAAAAGAACTCGATTTACAATGTCGAATAACATCCAACAAAGATGAGCATGATTATGAAATGAAAAAGTGGATATTTAATAAACTGAAGAATTTTCAACTATTCTTGGAGAAAAACTCAGCAGAAAATTTGATCTATAAGAAACATACATAAATAATAAAAGACTAATCATGACCAAAAAGTTCAAATCATTTGATTCTGGTATGGGAACCTGTAATCTATGGCCCTTGAGAATGTCTTCATTACTTGGATATTATGAAGGTGCAAATATGCATGGAAGACTTAAGGTAGAGGGGATATAATGGAATGAGCCAAAATGGCAGCAGAATAGACCAGGAATAGGCTTGGTGAGATGGCTATTTCATATGGAAGAGGAATGACCAGATGAACTGTCAAGGAGAAGGGAATGATGGGGTAGAGGACTAAAATTACTAGAACCCAACTTTCATCAGCCTGGAATGAGAAGAGAACGTCAATCCCAGTTAGAAAGGTAAAACTTTTCTTAACATAGAAAAACAGGAGGGAGGGGGAAAGGGATAAGGGAAGAACTAGGAGTCCCCTTGTGGGGCTGAGGGAATAAGAGAAAGAAGGGTGGGTTAAGAGAAAGGAGAACAAAGGGACAAGAAAAGAAAGAGAAGAGAGGTATACTTGAGGGAAGTGTATATCAAGAGGTAGGAGTAGTAAAGTAAAGAGATAAGAAAATCAAGAAGTAAGAGGGCACAGTTGGAGGATAAGGAAGGGATTTGGGGAAAGCTGGATAGAATAAGAATGAAAATATTATGGGGAAGGGATAAAGGAGTAACTTATTGAAAAGTGAGCCAATTTGGAACTAAGAGGTCAAGGAGAAGAGAGGTATTAGTCAAAGGAAATTGGACGTCTAAGGATAGCATTAGAACAAGTTTCACAGGGTATGATCAAGGTGGAAAGACTTATTTTGGAAAGAATATGGTTATGACAACAGATTGTATCTGCTGCCTAAGGACCAATCTAGAAAAATATGGTCCTGGTAATAAATGCTAACTGAGAACCATCTGTACTAAAATGATCAAATTAAATGCTGATAGAAACATGAAGAAACAGGCCTAATATTACATTGCTATAACTGCTGTGAATTTTTTTGAAAGCATGAAGGAAATATACATTAAGAGTTATAAAGCTGTTCATGTTCATTGACTTAGAGATCTCTTCATTAGGATTTACTCTTTGAGAGGGTAAAAAGCTAATATTCATGGAATATTTGGAATTTTTTTGTTATGATAAAATAACTAGAAATAACATAAATTCAATGAATTGGAGAAATGGCTGAATAGATTGTGATATTTGAACATAATGGATTGCATTGTTAGTAGAAACAAGTATTAGAAATATGAAGAAAATAAGTGAAATACATGAAGAGATAAAAAGAATATAAGAATAATACACATCATTATTTCAATAAAAAAAAGAATAGCCCGGGGCAGCTGGGTAGCTCAGTGGATTGAGAACCAGGCCTAGAGACAGGAGGTCCTAGGTTCAAATCCGGCCTCAGCCACTTCCCAGCTGTGTGACCCTGGGCAAGTCACTTGACCCCCATTGCCTACCCTTACCACTCTTCCACCTATAAATCAATACACAGAAGTTAAGGGTTTAAAATAAAAAAAAAAAGAACAGCCACAAAATCAAGAGAAAAATTAAATAAAACAAAAAAACAAACAAACTCAAAAGCATAGGATGCTTATATTAGCACACATATATAATTTACATATCTTTAAACAAATTGTAAACAAATGTGGAGTTTGTGGTTTTGTACATAATCCTTTTTTTTTTGTACATAATCCTTTTTATGGATTTTTTTAGCTAAATGTTTTTTGGTGGTGGTGGTGGTTACTAAGTATATAATAAAAATTTTTAAAAGAAAAAAGAAAACTATTGGAATGAGTCATAGTCACATGTTGAATCATTTATGCCCATGGGTCAATAAACTTATTTTGGTTCTGAGTTTATAGACATTTTGTTAACATATATCAGTTTCCCTGTGTGGGAGAGAAAGGGAAATTTAATAGAACCATCATCATAGATAGAAAATCCCCTGTAAAATCATTCCATACAGATAATATGCCAATGTCATTTTAACATGCAAATGATGGTGTATTTAAAAAAGTTTTTCATGGTTGAAAGAAATTACATTATGACTTTCTTTATTTAAACCTATAGAAAAAATGTATATTCAGTTCATAATTTCCCTTAGTTGTCATTGCTGTTTGGTGGGTAGATTGGAAATGTCAATGGTTCTGAGTCACAATTTTGGCTCAGGAATCAGCTGAGTGCATGAATGAAGGAATTATAATGCTTTCTTAAGTACTGACTATATTAAAAGTACTGATGATACAAACAGAAAAGACAGATGATCCTGCTCTCAAGGAACCCACATTCTTGCAGAGAGATGATGCATAGAGAGTTCAACTATGAGTTAGATGGAAATGCCCTGTTGCCTTTAGGGTACAGTAGCTAAGTGGATGATAATATAGCTTTAGTGTCAGTTCTATCCATGAAACAATATCCATTGAACCATTTAATGGTTCCAAAGTCCATGGCAGATAAAGTAACCATTGGGGAAGTACTAAGGAAAGAGCAGCCCTTCATTTCCAAATTGTTGGGCAGTGGGAACATGAATGTCAAACACCAAGATCAGCTAATCAAATGAAGGTCCAAGCCACAGAGATTATAGTAAAAGTAGAATGGATTCTATTTGAAAACTTTAGTTCCTCGAATCTTTTCCACTTAAAAACAGTCTCCCATTAAATACTATCTGGTAGTAATATATTCTTTCTTGTGGCCAATGTTCTTAAAGAGGAAATTTATCATATGTCAACTTTTACAGTTAACCAGAAGTAAATTTGTATGCCATGTTTGAAAATTGAATTGACTACCATCTATATAGACTTTAAAGTTTGAGAAATACTTCACATGTGCTATCTCTTTTAATCTTTGCAACAACTCTGTGAGATAGATGCTATTATAATCCCTAGTTTACAGATAAGGAAACTGAGATTAGAGAGATAATATAATTTGCCCAGAGTTACACAACTAGTAAGTGTTGGAGGCAGGATTTCAGCTCAGTTCTTCCAGATTCCAATTCTCACTGTACCATCCTGCTGTAGGGATCCTTAACCTCTTAATTTGGACTGAGAGGGGATGATATCTGATTTTTGTTTTGTTTTGTTTTTTTCTTGACCCCTTAAAACCTTAGATCTATAAAGGCTGATGATAGTAGGAGAGGGTAAGGCCACAAAGGGAATACAGATGAAGACTTTAAATATTTTACAGAAACCTTCAGGTCATCCCATATGCCAGGCCAACTGACTTTGGCTTCTAAAAGTATAACAAATTATCTGTGCTTCTTTCAGTAAATGATTTTCTCCTAGGAAATTAATATCAAACACCTTACTATAATGTTTTTAATGTCCCCAATCAGCACTCATGAATTCTTTTTGACTAATTGTTCTCAAATTGAGTTATAAAATTACACGATGAGGATCAAGATATGATTTTGCTGCTCCATGTCATAGTAAGGTTCTAAATGATTAAGAATGTACAATTTCACGTTTTCTATAAAGATTGTAATACTCTCTGGGAAATGTATCAATGTTAAACAACAATAGTATTACCAAAAACATGATATGACCAACGCTCAAATGCCCAATGGCTGTACCTTATACTTTACTCTTCATGAAGTTCTTGCACAATCTCATACCACAGCTAACTAGGCCAGTTGCATTATCTGTAATCATTAGTTTCTCCCTGATTCACTGCTTATAATTGACATCATTGCATTTAGTTAGATTAAATTTGATAAAATGGAGCGATTCGAAGTAGCCAGTTAAGTGAACCCATAAAAAGAAAAGTGATTAGTAATTGGAGGGATGAAGATAATGAAATGCATTGTGATAATTATTATGATGCTTCTCTATCAAATGGTCCTTTTTATTTCATTCCCCTCTCTTCCCATCCCCCATTATTTACAAGTTGGTTTTTTTAAGGGTGTTGAGCTTGGTGTTTATTTTATATATGGAGAGGAACCATGTGAGGTGAATAAGAACTTTGTGACATTCAGTTGCATTGATCCAGAAATTAATGAAATGTAGTTGGATTAATGAAGTGTATTCCCCAAAGCGTTTCTGTCTCCTCTCCACCCTCAGCCACAATTTTCTTCCCTCTCTGTTACTGATGGTTTTGTTTCAGTGATCACTACCTCAGACTTCATCAGATAGGGTTTGGCATTGACCCACAGGGAATTTTTCTATGATTGATCGCTCCCTTGGGGCTTACAATGAAATACTAGTAAAATCATAGAAAGCATATTCAATATGATATTCTCTTTCATAAACTAAACATTCTTTTATTAATTGATTTTTCAATGATATATTTATTGCCACCAGGAAAGGCTCAAGGTTGGGCAGTGACGGAATTATATAGTAGAACTATTTGTGATTCCAGAGTATTCATGAGTTGGCTCAATATCTGCCATTTAACAACAAAAAGGTTCTCTTTATTATTCAATTTAATTCATTACATTCACCTTCAGTCTACTTGGCTATTGAGCAGTTTTGTATAGTTATGTTTAACGCCCTTTCTCTACTTAATTTTATTTTCCTTTTTCTATCATTACATTGTGATCCAGGTATCTAACTCATTTGTTTATCATACCATAGAATAGAGTTGAATCATTCTTGGCACTATAACTTGCAGATTTTTGTTGTGCTTATACTATGCTTTAGAGCACTACTTAAATGGAGACACTTAAAAGCAGAAGTTGGTCTGCAAGTTATCAAGTAAGTAAACTATTATTCTCAAGAAATTCTATCATCACTTCAATTGCTAATTTTTCTCCATCCTTCTTGTTCTCTTCTGACTTCCAGGCCACTTTTGTAATCTCTTCTTGGATGTTAACAGTTGGTTAGTGATCATCGTGTCTACCCTCCCATTATATATTCATCCTTGGAGGCTTTAGTGTATATTAACCCCGTGCAAGAGACAGCCTCTTGCACATCATGGCTCAGTGATTATTCAATCATCTCAATTCCTGTGACTCCATTCCCTTTATTCCAACTTCAAAGAACACTGACTCTAGAGCCAGAGGATCTGGGTTCAAATCTTAGCTCTGATACTTACAAATTTGTGTGATCTTGAGCAAATCTCTCATTCTTGCTGGACCTCAGTTTCCTAATATAAAATTAAGGAATTGGACTACATGATCTTTTCCAGTTCCAGATTCTTGAATCTGTCTGAACCTCACCCTTTCCAAGAACCTGAACTTTGAAATTTAGCTCCGATAATATCAGAATTGAGACTCAGAGGTAGCTGGGATCTTAGAAACCACATAGTTGAAATTATGTAACAGAGAGATTCAGGCTTCTTGTGAAGACCTAAGTTGAGGCAACACACAAATAAAGGAGTCCCTATCTGTTTTTCTTTATATTGCTTTCATTATTAATGATTTGGGATATTCTTTCATATGATTGTCGATAGCTTCAATTTTTCTTTTAAAAATTGTCTTCTATTCCATTTTTGGGAAACTGTCATTGTTAGATAATTGTTTCTTAAATCACGCCACAGTCATCTTATTTTCTTTCTTTAAAGCCTAAATCCATTTCCAAACATTTCTTTTCCATCTTATTATTTTTTCTTTTACAATATGCCCAAGCTTCAAATTTAGTTTTATTCCCTCTTATTTTTCACCTACCCCATTCAGGCATCCCTTGCTTTCATACAAGGCTTTGACACTATAGTCTGCCACTTTAAGGGTTCATTAACCATGACAAATAGAATCTCTTGTCCTTCATATTTTTTGCTATCCCTAAAATATTAATCCTTAACCATATATCTCTTGTTATCTTGCACCTCCCTTTTCCCTTGGCTTCTGAGGGGTGCTTGATAAAGTCACAAAATTGAGCAGATTTTACTTATAAAGTTATACTTTATTGGTGGTATACCATAGTGGATGGTGAACTGGCCTTAGAGTCAGGAGGACTGGGGCTCAAGTTCCTGAATCTAACCCGTACAGATTGTATGTCACTGATCCAGTCACTCAATTTTTCAGAACCCTAGATAACTCTAAAATTATGAAAAGCTGAGCTATTGATGTTCTGCATTGGCAGAAAAAGTTCTTCACTATCCTTGTCCATTATGTTCAATTGTGCCACAGTGTATCAGTCTCTGTGTACAATGTTCTCCTGGTTCTGCTCCTTTCACTCTGCATCAATTCCTGGAGGTTGTTCCAGTTCACATGGAATTCCTCCAGTTCATTATTCCTTTGAGTACAATAATATTCCATCACCAGCATATACCACAATTTGTTCAGCCATTCCCCAATCGAAGGGCAACCCCTCGTTTTCCAGTTTTTTGCCACTACAAAGAGCGTGGCTATAAATATTTGGACAAGTCTTTTTCTTTATTATCTCGGGGGTACAGACCCAGCAATGGTATAGTGTTCTCTTTATTTCAAGGGAGAGATCAATGGAGGCAAGGGAAGCTTGGAAATAACAGCCAAATTAAAAAGCTTTAGTAAAATGAGAGATGAATCTTTTTATACACAACTTTTTTTCTGTTCTAGCTGGAGTTGTTTCAATTTGTCTTTGGAATCCCCTTCTTTACAAGTTTTTTATCCTCTTTAATTTGATATTGGAGAAGGGAAGCAGACTGACCAATTCTCACATATCAAATCCTCTAGTTTATATTTGAACAAATAATGATAAAGACATCCAATGGAAAATTAGAATAAGTGACTTCTTCTAATCCACAGCTAGAGATGGAATTAGTCAGATATCTAAAGCAGCAGTGTAACATGAGACAGAAATCATGCAGCTTATAATGCTTTCTCTAGTCAGTAAGGGCAGTGGTTTCTCTTGGTCAAAATGCCCCAGAATGGGGACTCTGAAGCCCTGAGAAGTGATGTTAGGCCACGGCAAGTGACCAGCCTTGCTGACCAGCTTGATGCCAACCACCAGAATGTTGAGCATTTTAGTGCTGTCCAGCACTCAGACCTATGCAACCCAGATCCAAGGGCTATAAGTTCCTATTGCCCCAACCCAACATACTGGAGAAAGCTTTGATGATTCAATTTTCTGAACTTCAAAATCTAGAAGAATCTGTTTCTCTGATGTGGAGGTTAGCATAGGGCACCAGTGGACACCAAAAGGACCATTCACCTCATACAAAAGCAAAGTAGGACATAGACCTGGCCTTGACACAAAGCTCTACTTTAGGATCCAAAGCTAGAGAGATGTACTACTCAAAGGAAATACTTATCATTATTCAAAAGTATTATAAATCTAAGGATTCCTCAAAGAAAAGAAAGAATAACTCCATAAAACTATAAGCAAAGAGTTAAAGAAAAATACATTTCCTATAATAATTACTACATGAATGCCTATAAGAAATGATGCAAGAAATGCATTAAATAAAACTCTGGAGGTCAGGGATTGGAAAGAGAATAAATAGCCTAGAAGAGAAAATGATAAATATTACCCCAACATTGGCAAACTAGAATAGAACAAACAGAAATCAATGACTTTATGAGACTGTAGTACCTGCTACAACAAAATGAAAAGAATGAAAACAATTCAAGAAAATGTCAGATATATCAAAAACAACTGGCCTAGAAAATAGGTCAAAGAGAGATAATTTAAAAATCACTGTACTTCCTGAAACCTATGATGAAAAAAATAGCCTGGACATTGTATTTAATGAAAACACAAGAACTGTCCAGATCTATTAGAACAGGATAAAATAAAATTAGAATATACCAATCATCTCCTCAAAGTAAAGATCTCATGAATATTATAATCAAAATGAGGTGTCACATCAGTGAAAAAAAATGCTGTAAGCATACAGGAAAAAACAGTTCAAATACTAAGGACCACACAAGACAAGAGCGATCAGCTTCTACTAAAGACCACAGAAGATCTTGGAATATAATATTTCAAAAAATGAGAAGATAGGCTTACAATTAGGATACAATTTTCTCATATTTTACAGAATTTGCAAAGTTTTACTTTCGTAATAATGTAACCTGCTCTTTTGGGGCAACTATTTGAGTTTTTTTTTCAGTCAAGTAATATTCAGGCATAATGTGTTAATGAAGGGTTGTTATGTTCAAAACAGAGAAATGATAACATGATTTATTGTGTTTCTCTCTTTTTATAGACTGTGGCTAGATTAGCAAAATCATTAAGGGGGTGCCATACCTTATGTCAGTTTTCCAGCTTCTTGGTGAATAAATGGCTCACTGAATAATAAGTGCAAGTATTTATATAGTACTTTGATTTAGAAAGTATTTTATATGAGTTAAACATTAGACCATCATAAAAATCCTGAAAAGTAGATGTTATTATTATCATCATTTTATATACTGGGAGACTGAGGCAGGCAGAGGTTAAGGGTCTTCTCCGGGGTCATACAGCTAGTAAATTTCTGAGGTTGAATTTGCACCCAAATGTTTCTTTATCCACTTATTTTAGGGCAGACACTGTGCTTATTGGAAGCTAGAAATTCTTTTCATCTTCTCTTTATTTACAAAATACAAAACAAGAATACAGGACAAATTTTAATTCCTCTGACCAGTACAAATGGCCAAAGTACTTTTTAATACTAAATATGATAAACCAGGGGCAGTGTGGTGAAGTGGGTGGCATGTTGCCTTTCTCCACTACATCTAATTCATTCCAAAGATATTGAATTTTTTTAAATTCTTTTTAAAAAATTTATTAATATTCATTTTTAACCTGTTTACATGCTTCATACCCCTACTTTCCCCTTCACCCCCCCCCCCCGCTCTTCCCCCACCCATGGCCGACGCACATTTCCACTGGTTGTAACATGTGTTCTTGTTTAGGGCCTATTTCCAAATTGTTGATAGTTGCATTGGTGTGGTTGTTTCGAGTCTACATCCCCAATCATGTCCCCCTCAACCCATGCATTCAAGCAATTGATTATCTTCTATGTTTCCCCTCCTGCAGTCCTTCCTCTGAATGTGGGTAGCGTTTTTTACCATAAATCCCTCATAGCCGTCTTGTGTCATTGCATTGCTGCTGGTGCAGAAGTCCATTACATTCGATTTTACCATAGTATATCAGTCTCCCTGTACAACGTTCCTCTGGCTCTGCTCCTTTCACTCTGCATCAGTTCCTGGAGGTCTCTCCAATTTGTATGGAATTCCTCCAGTTTATTATTCCTTTTAGCACAATAGTATTCCATCACCAGCATATACCACAGTTTGTTCAGCCATTCCCCAATTGAAGGGCAAACCCTCCTTTTCCAGTTCTTTGCCACCACAAAAAGCATAGCTATAAATATTTTCGTACAAGTCTGTTTATCTATGATCTCTTTGGGGTACAAACCCAACAATGGTATGGCTGGATCAAAGGGCAGGCATTCTTTTATAGCCCTTTGAGCATAATTCCAAATTGCCAGCCAGAATGGTTGGATCATTTCACAGCTCCACCAGCAATGCATTAATGTCCCAATTTCACCATGTCCCCTCCAGCATTCATTACTCTCCCCTTCTTTCATTTTAGCCAATCTGCTAGGTGTGAGGTGGTACCTCAGAGTTGTTTTGATTTGCATTTCTCTAATTATTAGAGATTTAGAACACTTTCTCATGTGCTTATTGATACTTTTGATTTCTTTACCTGAGAATTGCCTATTCATGTCTCTTGCCCATTTTTCAATTGGGAAGTGGCTTGATTTTTTATACAATTGATTTAACTCCTTGTGTATTTGAGTAATTAGACCCCTGTCAGAGTTTTTTGTTATAAAGATTTTTTCCCAATTTGTTGTTACCCTTCTGATTTTGACTACATTGTTTTTGTTTGTACAAAAGCTTTTTAGCTTGATATAATCAAAATCACTTAATTTACATTTTGTAATTTTCTCTAACTCTTGCTTGGTTTTAAAATCTTTCCTTTCCCAGAGATCTGATAGGTATACTATTTTGTGTTCACTTAGCTTATTTATAGCTTCCCTCTTTATATTCAGATCATTCACCCATTCTGAATTTATCTTGGTGTAGGGTGTGAGATATTGATCTAAACCTAATCTTTCCCATATTGTTTTCCATATTTCCCAACAGTTTTTGTC
This sequence comes from Gracilinanus agilis, assembly GCF_016433145.1. NCBI lineage: Eukaryota > Metazoa > Chordata > Mammalia > Didelphimorphia > Didelphidae > Gracilinanus > Gracilinanus agilis. The sequence continues at coordinate 142,373,417 of NC_058134.1, read as the reverse complement.
AAGTAGTGGATTCATGTCCCAAAAGTTGGGCTCTTTGGGTTTATCATACACTGTCTTGCTGACATCATTAACCCCAAGTCTATTCCACTGATCCTCCTCTCTGTCTCTTAGCCAGTACCATATTGTTTTGATGACTGCTGCTTTATAGTATAGTTTAATATCTAGTACTGCTAGGCCCCCTTCCTTCACATTTTTTTTCATTATTTCCCTTGATATTCTTGATCTTTTGTTATTCCAAATGAAATTTGTTATAGTTTTTCCTAATTCAATAAAGAAGTTTTTTGGTAATTTGATAGGTATGGTGCTAAATAGGTAAATTAATTTGGGTAGAATATTCATTTTTATTATGTTAGCTCGTCCTACCCATGAACAATTAATGGCTTTCCAATTGTTGAGATCTAGTTTTATTTGTTTGGACAGTGTTTTGTAGTTGTTTTCGTATAATAGCTGTGTTTGTTTTGGTAGATAGATTCCCAGGTATTTTATATTGTCTAGGGTGATTTTAAGTGGTGTTTCTCTGATGATTTATGTGCATTTATTTTGTATCCTGCCACTTTGCTAAAGCTTTATTTATTATTTCTACTAGCCTCTTAGTTGATTCTCTAGGATTTTTTAAGTATACCATCATATCATCTGCAAAGAGTGATAGCTTAGTCTCCTCATTGCCTATTTTGATACCTTCAATTTCTTTTTCTTCTCTAATTGCTATTGCTAGTGTTTCTATTACTATGTTGAATAATAGAGGTGATAATGAGCATCCTTGTTTTACTCCTGATCTTATTGGGAAGGCTTCTAATTTATCCCTATTGCATTTGATGCTTGTTGGTGGTTTTAGGTATATGCTGTTTATTATTTTTAGGAAGGGTCCTTCTATTCCTATACTTTTCAATGTTTTCAATAGGAATGGATGCTGTATTTTGTCAAAGGCTTTTTCAGCATCTATTGAGATAATCATGTGATTTTTTTTTTGTTAGATTGTTGATATGGTCAATTATTTGGATGGTTTTCCTAATGTTGAACCAACCTTGCATTCCTGGTATAAATCCCACCTGATCATGGTGGATGATCATCTTGATTACTTGCTGGAATCTCTTTGCTAATATTCTATTTAAGATTTTTGCATCTATGTTCATTAGGGAGATTGGTCTGTAGTTTTCTTTCTCTGTTTTTGGTCTACCAGGCTTTGGGATCAGTACTATATTTGTGTCATAAAAGGAATTTGGTAGGACTCCTTCTTTGCTTATCATATCAAATAATTTGTATAGTATTGGGATTAGTTGCTCTTTGAATGTCTGATAGAATTCACTTGTGAATCCATCAGGTCCTGTTGATTTTTTCTTAGGGAGTTCTTTGATGGCTTGTTCAATTTCTATTTCTGATATGGGATTATTTAGGTATTCTATTTCTTCTGCTGTTAATCTAGGCAATTTATATTTTTGTAAATATTCATCCATATCTCCTAAATTGTTATATTTGTTGCCATATAATTGGGTGAAATAGTGCCTTTGCTGAGTAGAAGCTGGGGAAAGTCCCTGCTTTAGGGATCTTTATTCCATCCGGATTCCGCCTGGGGCAGAGCTTTCACCCCTATAGATGCTGGGGAAAGTCCCTGAGTCCCCCCAGCCACCTGGGGTCCCACCTCTGGCAACTCACAGGTACAAGCCCTCGGACTGCTAGTGATTTACCAGTTGCCCCACTCCTGTTTTCACTCTTGTGCTTTGGCCTTGGCGATGTGCGTGGTGTGTGTTGGGGTGGTGGGGCTTCTTCCTCTCGCATTTTAGTGAGAGCTGTTTCACCCCTTTATAGCGTGGAAATGCCCCGATTCTGCGTACCTTCAATGCTGGGCCCTGTTATGGGGTTCCTTCATTCGTCTGGATTCGTTTTTATGTTCCCTTGAGGAGTCTTGTATGCATCGGTTAGGAGAGATCGAGCAGCTGCTCCTAACTCTGCCACCATCTTAACCGGACAAGATATTGAATTTTTAAAGCATTTGTCCCATCTCATATCCAAATAGACAGCTAAAAAAGCTTTAGATTCAGTCAGCTAGTTGACAGATTTGAGACTTGGGTGGTTTTGCCTATTTTTATACAAAGGACATTTTATTTAACCTGGTAACTCTAGGAATATGGAAAAATCACTTGGGCTTATCATAGATACTGCAAATTACAAAGGAAATGGAGCAAACACATTTGTCACCCCTTCTAACAATGACTATAACCAAGAGCAGTTGACCAGGTAATTTTCATTTCCAGATGTAGAGAAAATGCACGTGATTTGGGACTTGTAAAAGATTGCATTTCTCTATATGAATGGAGCCCTGTAAACATGAATAATTCTGTTCACTGCTGGCAGGATCATTTTCACCTGACTGACCACTAAAAGAAGTAATTGCCTCAGGTAATTATATGTACAAGAAAAGCCTTTCAGTTCTTTTCAAACATCACCAATAACATTTTTAAATGACTTAACTATATCTTGTAATTGGCATTTCAAAAAAAATCTGAATTTTTTTTTTTATTGCCACCATGGTAACTGCAATATCCATAATGATGTCAGTCGGAAGGACATGATTAATGACTTTTCCTTTTTTTCCTTTGTTTAGAAGTAAGAGTTCAAAGTTTTAAATGATTTTCTCATATGGACATGTAGAGTGATTATTCTATTGTCTGTTCAGTTCAGCAGTGATTTCGGTAAGGGGTGGACAATAAGACCCATCAGGCAAGCTTTGGGGACCAAATATAGACATCCTGTCATCTTCTCATAAAGTCAGCACCATAAATAGGTCAGGCACCTCATTAAGCCTGAGCATGATGGCAATAGGCACATTTTTTGTCATCCTATCTGAACAGACAATAGAACTATGTACCCCTAAATTTCTTTGTGGAAAGATTTTACTGCAAGGAGTAACCTAGAAACTTAGAAAGAAAACACATGGTGAAAAAAATGGGCTCAAAGATGAATGTCTTAAGACAGTTTGAGCAATGCTGAGTCAGTGCAAGTGTAAAAATGATTGAACTGAGCAGTCTGCTTGGAATGAACATATTGCATCCTCCCCAAAATATGAGTAGCCTACAAAAATTACATAAGTCAGTACTGGTCTTTTGTTTAGCACCCAATGCCCCCTTCCAGAAGGGTGAGAATTTATGTGGGAGGTTGGAAGAGGGATTCATTAAAAACGTGCTAAGTGACCATTCCTTGTGGGAAAAAAAAGACTCTTTATTCTAAAACAATGGGATGGTTACTATACTTAGAAGTGAATTGATCAAAACTGACAAAGCATTAAGTGTAATGTATTCATTTGCTCCTGAGTCATTAGGTGGATTTGATGTTATGGAAAGATGGAAAGACAGTTTGAAATAGGTCTCAATGGAAAGTGGGAAGAAGCCAAGGGACCGTATAATATTGGTTAGAAAAGTGATAACAAGAGTTAATTCTCTTCTCGGTTTTTTTTTTTTTTTTTTTTTGGTGAGGGGAGGAGGAAGGAAGGTTGAAGCTATACTAATACCAGATTAGGAGGCTACTAATTTGGAGACTTCCTCCAATGATGCATATCAGCAACTCATCTATTACTGTCAATTTCCTGTGTTTAATTACATAGTATAGAGGCTGCATTCATGATTTCATTAATATAAGATGCTCCCAAGAGGGTGAAGTCCCTTTACTAGTGAAGTTTAGCACCTTCTTTGCAATTTAAAACCTTAGAGAGTTGCTTAGAGGATTAAATGACAAATCCACAGTCTAGTGTCAGAGGTAGAACTTTAATTCAGGTCTTCCTCATGCCACTCTGCCTACCCTTGAACTTATTGGTGGCGATATTATCCTATATTATAATAACCACAATCCAAAATCTAATTTTGTGGATTTTAAGCTGACATCCCTACTTTAGGATATCTATCTATCTATCTATCTATCTATCTATCTACATATACATATACACATACATATACATATATATGGATTATAGATATATATATAATGGTACCAACTCACAGTATTGTCAGTCAGTCAGTTTGTCATTAAACATTTTTAGGCTGTATATAATACATGCCAGACATCAACTGCAGAAGATACAAAGAAAGGCAAAAGACAGTCCCTACAATGAAAACTCACAGTCAAATGGGGAAGACACCATACCAAAACCCATGTACAAACAAAATATATGCAGGATAAATTTGAGATAATGAAAAGAGAGAATGTATTAAGGAGAATGTTGTCATCAGGAAAGTCTTAAAAAAAACCTGTCAAATCTTATACAAATGAGAGCTGTCATCTCTTAGATGATAAGATCCAAAGTTGGAAGGGACTGAGACAATCTGGTTCAATTGTGTTACATGTCACAGAAAAGTTGTTCCTTGCTTAATTCACACAGGTAATAAATAGCAGGTCTAGGGATCCTCAAATAGCATTCACTGACTCCAGATTATTTGTTCACTACACAATTTCATCTTGGCCACGGGGAAGAAAGAAGAGAAGAAAGGCAACAAACATTTATTCAACACCAGTTATATGCCAGGTGCTGTGCTAAAACACTTTATCTCATTTGAACCTCATAACAAAAAATGGTAGGGAATTGCTATTATCATCTCCACTTTGCAGTTGAAGAAACTGAAGTTCAATGACTCGCCTAAGATCACAGAGCTAGTAAGTCTTTGAGTCTGGATTTGAACTCTGATCCTCCTGATTCCAGGTTCAGGACTCTATCAACTAGGTTATCTTGCTGCCTCAAAAGAGGAAAAATCTTGAAACCATATTATAGATTCTCTTGCAGGGAGAGCACTTTTTTTTCCTGTGGGAAGATGATAAAAGAACTTTATTTGAGTAATCCTATGCCTTTCCCTTTCTTGACTATGGCTCCATCTGGCTGAGTTAGGGCTATAATCACACAGTTCTGATGTAGGTGGATAAACTACCATTTTGTCTCTAATTGACATGTTCCTCAGCAATACAGACAAAAGAATGGGTCATACTCAGTAAATTCAATGCTCCCAGTGTATAATTCTCTGAGTTCCCTGCTCTAGAATAAACCCAGTAATCTCTCCAATGTAGAAATGTTCCAGGATAAATGTAAATTATCACTCTTGTGGGCAAACATATCCAATTAGTTGCCAAGTCTTGCCATTTCTACCTCCATTTTCATGTCTTTGTTTACATAGTTACTATCCATAAATTAACACAAAAACTTATGTTCCTGAACTCATCTTTCTCAGATTACAGCATCTTCCACTTTATTCACCTTCCTATCCTGAGTCTCTACCTAACATCTAGTCATTCTTGACAGTATTACTAAAATGATTTTCCTTAAGCAAAGACGTAACCACTTGACTCTCTATTCAAACAAAAACAGTGCCTTTCTATTGCCTCTAGAATAAAATACACATTCTGTTCAGCATCTAAAGCCCTCCACACCTTGGCCCAATCTATTTTTCTACCTTCAGAGGATATTACTCCAATTTTCCACACTTTATAATCCAGTTAAGCTCTATTCTCTTTTCCTTTCCCACACAGCACTCATCTCCATCTCTGTGTCTTCGCACTGGCTGTCTCAAGTTTCTGGAATTTGTTCCCTCTCAGATTTGGCCCATAACCCCCTTTTCTTCCTTTATGACAATGCTCATGAAATCTTTTCTATAATCTTTTCTAACCTTTCTTTATCCTCCTAATTGCTAATACCTTTCATTTCAAACTGCACTATATTTACTTAGCATTTATTCATGTTCATTCTTTTAATATTTATTCCTTATTTACATTTAGGTTTTTGCTGTTTCTTTTATTAGAATGCCTACACCTTGCTTGTCAAGTTCATTTCAATTTTTGCATCTGTATCTGCTAGCAGAATGCCTAGAACAGTGATGGCAAACCTTTTAGAACTTTTAAGGGACCTTGTGTGATGTCCCACTCTCAGACTGCATGCCATGCCCCACTCCCATTGCATGCCTTGCCTCAACCCCAACTGCATGTCCCATCTTCTGACTATGTGCAATGCCCCACATGGTCAAGCCAGGGGCCTGCATGTGCCCACAGAGAGGTCTCTGTGTGTCATCTTTGGTATGTGTACCATAGGTTCACCATCACATACCTAAAATATAGTAGGTGTTGAATGAAAACTTTTTTGATCAATTGGCTGATTAAATACCCTAATAACATAGAAGAATTTAGATAGCTTTATAAAAATCCAAATTCATATTTTAAAATAATAGTTGATTTCTGTGTTAATGATTCTTATTGAATGCTATGTACAGAGCTTTGCATTGGAACCTGTGGATGAAAATTATGAAAAGCATGTTTTTTGAGTGTGTGTGAATCTACAAACAAACTTTGATATATAATAGATATAAAAATGTTTGGTCACTTTTAACAGTTTATTTGGTATTAAGTAGATTTAAAAAAAACCAAACTAACTCATTGAATGATTTGACTTTAAAGTTTTCAATTTGGTGTTTTGGTCCACATGAGTACAGATTGTGCTGATTTGGGGATCTCTTTCAAAAGGTTATTGGTAGATTTTTTAAATGTTAATTTTGTCTTTTGATTCTAAGAAATGAGGTTAGTTTTCCTTTATAGCTTCTTTAAATGCAATATCAAGAATCTTTATGATTATGGTTTTCATGTAGTATGATAATAATCCTTAAGCTATCTCTCATTGATCTATCTTCCAGTCAATTATTTTTCCAATGAGATATTTCAACTTTATTGTATTTAAAAAATTTTCATTTGACTTGTTTTATTATTTCTTGATGTTTCATGAAATTATTAGTTTCTGCTTGATGTAAATACTTTTGCAAGAAGCCATGTTGGCCAAGTATGATTGCAAGTTACTTGGTTGGAACACAGAATGCAATGAGGGCATTTGAGCTGGCATGAGACCAAAAGTCAGTTGATATGTGTTTATAAAAGCAGTAAAGCACGGAACATCAAGGTCTCGATTTTGAGATACTGGTGGGAAATCGGGTCATCTCAGGATTTAATTGAGGGAGCAATCACTCCCTCATTAGTCAATGATAATAGGTGGGAACAAGTGAACTGCTCATTTCTATTAGCAGATTCAATACAGTTCAAAGGCAGCAACTAGATCATAGAAGCAGCCTCTAAGTAAACCTATTCTTATATTCATATAGGAGGTTTCACCAATACCTCCTATTATTTCCCACCTCCATCTGTAGGACTCCTTGGGGCTATATAATAATCATCTACAGGTTCCCCTAGAATCCTTACAGTTTTTGGTGATCCAGCCAGGAGTTGAACTTAGAATCTTCTGATTTATTGAAAAATAACAACCAGACCCATACAATGTTAAACCTGACAACACTACCGAATCAGAAAAGGTACCAGAAGCTACTACAACAGTATCTCTGCTTCCAATTTATGATAGAACTCTTTTACAGGCAGACTTGGGCATTGTACATGCGAATCCTAGCTGGCTCACCAAAAACTGGAAGGATCCTAGGGGAATTTTTTAAAGAATTATTTTCTTCAGTGAAGTTTTGCCCTTTTACTATTTGGCCAATTCTGTATTTTAATATGTTATTTTCTTCACTTTTTTTGTACCTCTTTTACAAAACTGTTAATTCTCTTCCATAATTTTTTTTGCATTACTCTCATTTTTCCTCAATTTTTCTTCAATCACTTTATTTTATTTTTCAAATTATTTTTTTGCTTAAAAAATCCTGTAGCTATTCCTAGAATTTTTGTTGGGCTTTGATCTAATCTGCATTTTTCTTTTAGGCTTTGCTTGCCATTGTCTTCTAGATTTGTGTATTGAACTTTCTTTTCAATATAATAGCTTTTGAGGATTAAATTCGTTTTTTATTATTATTGTGTCTGCTCATTTTCCCAGCCTATTTATTGATTTTGAATTTTGTGTTAGAGTTGGGCTCTAAATTAAAATAGGTGACATAAGAAACCATCACCTGGTTTATTCTCAGAGTTTCAAGGAAGTTGTCAGTTAGAGCCCTAAAGGGATGAGCTCACTATCCAAATTTCAGGTTTTTTCACCTTACTGTTTTCATAGCTAGTTCTGGAGATCTGAAAGTTTTTTGTGTTTTCGAGATATGATCTGGGAAGAGCTGTCATCACTGCTCTACTTGTCTATGCTCCAGTCTTTATCCAGGTAGGGACCTTGCTTCTTTACAACTGCAAGAACTAGAGATATTGTCATGAAGAAACTGTTACCTACAACCGGAGGTCCTGTTCTCTCTCTGGAGCTCTGACAAGGTTCCCTGATCTTTTGAAAATGAAAGTGTTCTTTTTCATGGAACTATTATTTGGAACTGGGCAATGGAATTGCCAAAGAGCACCAGTTCCTGCACCTAGTGAAAGCATGGCACAAGGGTCCCTGTAATTTATTTCTGACTAATTGTCTAATCCCCTTACAATCTCTATTCAGTGAAATCTAACCAAAATTGTTGCTGCTATGGTGTCTCCTCCAAGGTCCACAGTTGATGTCACACCTACTGTGCTTCTGGCCAGCCTACCCCAGTGTCACAGATCTCTTTTGATTTCCCAAGTTGCCTTGGGCTGGAAAAATGTCTCATCCTAATTTTTTGTCAGCTGTGCTGCTCCAAAAATCAATTTTACACATCATTTTAAAGCTGTTTCCAGAGGATTGTTAGGGAATTTAGCTTGAATGCTCCCTCTACTCCTCTATCTTCGCGCTGGCTCTTGATAGCAAATCTCTTGTTTGAGGATCAAATGAAATAATATGTGTAGAGAACATTACCATGTTCAAAGCCTACATAAATATATGCTGTGATTTCATTGAGTTATGTTTTGATTTGTTAAGAATAGCTAACTTACATGATTCTTTTTACTGCTTTTATTGAAGAAACCCAAATAAACCAACAAAAAATTCATTTTCTTTTAGCAAAAAATAAGAAAATCAGTTTTAAAAAACCATGTACTCAGAGTAAATCATGTATTCCAACTACATATAAATTCTCAAGAAATGCTGCCTCTTCATAAGAAACTGCACATACCTTGCTCTAGGTTTCTCATTGTAAGCTCCTTTCATCTGAGCTCTTTATGAACTCTATACACAAGTGAGGCTAGTGGGATGGAAAAAAAAAGTCCATACCTGAAACATACACAGACAATCTATAATTAACTATCATTCCCATTTCCTTTCAGTCAAAAACTTTTCCCTAGAGACTTATATCTTTTCTTTTAGCATGGTCAGAGCCAGTCTGAAAGTGACATAAATATTGGGGGGGGGGGGGGAGAGAAGGATTTTAAAATGTATTCAGAATAGGTGCATTGAAGCATTTAGTGTATCTACAGGTGATATTTGTTAGGTACTACTAACAGTCTTCCACTTCAATGGAATTTAAGACATAGGACAGGCAAGAAAATTTATAAATTTTAGAAAGGAATTTTGCAATTAGAAAATGATGAACATTTTCAAGCAGTTTTTAGTTCATTTTGTAGGAGTGTCCTCCATATTAAAACATATTTGATTTCATTGTACATTTATAGAAACTGATCATATGCTATGACATGAAGAAATCATAAGCAAACATTTAAAGTAATAAATTATTTACAGACCATAATTTAATAACAAGAAAAATTTTGAGCAAAAGATATAGACCTAAATAGAGACTTGGAAATGACATCCTGAATTTTGATTACACCAAAAAACAATATCAATATTAAGGCAATCAGTCAATTAGCACTTATTAAGCACTAATTTTGTGGAGAAATAGTACTAATTGCTGCTCTAATCATAGAAATAATAATCATATTAAAGATATTGATAATTGTGAGACAACATATTAAAATTCTTAGAATGAAGTTAAATTAGTAGCTCTTGAAAAAACTTTAAATCTATGTAAACTTATAATTAAGCAATAAATATTTGTAATTTACCTACTAAGCATCAGTCTCTCTAGGGATGTAAACATTAAAAAAGTGAAACAATACCAGTTTTCAAATTATTTAACAAAACAGAACAAAAGATGATCAATGAATTGAATCTGTGATTAAAAAGACTAGAAAATAAATTAGCAAGGCTGCAAATACAAAGTTATTTTAGAGAATTAGAGAAACTGAAAAAAGACTATAAAACTCATCAACAGAACTAAGTTAGTTCATTGGAAAGATTAATTAAATTGATAAATCATTAGCAAACCTGATCAAGAAAAAAGAGAAAATAATTAAATTACTGACATAAAGGATGAATAGGTTAAATTAGGAACAAATAAAAAGGAAATAAAGAAAATTATCAGAAATTCCAGATGATTATACACCAAAAAAAAACAAAACAAAAATTAAAAGGAAATTGATGAAGAGTTACAAAAATATGAAATATCCAATAATAACAATTAGAAATCTTAAACAATCTGATCATAAAAAAAAGAAATTAAGCCATAAATTATAGCAAACCATAAATGAACTACCAAAGGAAAAAAGCCTTGGCCTAGAAGAGTCTACCAATGACTTTTTATGAAACATTTAAAGAGCAATTAACACCTATGCAACAAAAATATTATTCTCAAAAATAGTTAAAAGACAGTCTATCAAACTCCTCTTAGGCGGCAAATTTATTTTTAAATGTAATTAATTAATTTAGAATATTTTTCCATGGTTACATGATTTATATTCTTTTATTCTCCTTGCCTTTCTGCCCTCCTATAGCCAACAAGCAGTCCAACTGGGTTTTACATGTGTCATTAATTAAGAACTATTTCCATATTATTAATATTTGCAATAGACTGATCATTTAGAGTCTACATCTCCAATCATATCCCCATTGAAACATGTGATCAAACAGATGTTTTTCTTCTGTGTTTCTACTCCCACACTTCTTTCTCTGGATGTGGATAGTGTTCTTTCTCATAAGTCCTTCACAATTGTCCTAGATCATTGCATTGCTGCTAGTAGAGAAGTCCATTACATTCAATTGTGCCATGGTGTATCTGTCTCTGTGTATAATGTTCTCCCGGTTCTGCTCCTTTCATTCTGCATCAATTCCTGGAGGTTGTTCCAGTTTACATGGAATTCCTCTAGTTCATTTTTCCTTTTAGCACAATAGTATTCCATCACCCACAGTTACCACGATTTGTTCAACCATTCCCCAATCGAAGTGTATCGCCTCATTTTCCAATTTTTTGCCACCACAAAGAGCATGGCTATAAATATTTTTGTACAAGTATTTTTCCCTATTATCTCTTTGGGGTATAATCCCAGCATTGTTATACAGTCTTTTAAAGACCTTTAGGCATAATAGGGTGATTTTAAATAGAATTCCTCTTTCTAACTTTTGCTGCTGAGTTGTGTTGGAAATATATAGAAATGCTGATGATTTATGTGGGTTTATTTTGTATCCTGCAATTTTGCTAAAGTTATTGATTGTTTCTACTAGTTTTTAGTTGATTTTCTTGGATTCTCTAGGCATACCATTATGTCATCTACAAAGAGTGATAGTTTAGTTTCTTGATTGCCTATTTTAATCCCTTCAATTTCTTTTTCTTCTCTATTTGCTATTGCCAGCATTTCTAATCTACAATATTAAGTAGTAGTGGTGATAATGGACATCCCTGCTTCACTCCTGATCTTATAGGGAAGACTTCTAATATCTCCCCATTGCAGATGATACTTGCTGATGTTTTTTTTTTTTTTTTTTAATACCCTTAACTTCTGTGTATTGACTTATAGGTGGAAGAGTGGTAAGGGTAGGCAATGGGGGTCAAGTGACTTGCCCAGGGTCACACAGCTGGGAAGTGTCTGAGGCCGGATTTTGCTGATGGTTTTTAATAAGTACTGCTTATTATTTTGAGGAAAGGCCCTTTTATTCCTATGCTCTAAGTGTTTTCAATAGGAATGGGTGATGTATTTTGTCAAAGGTTTTTTCTGCATCTATTGAAATAATCATGTGTTTTCTATTAGTGTGGTTGTTGATATGGTCAACTATGTTTCATTCCTGATATAAATCCCACCTTATCATAGTGAATAGTCCTTGTGATAACTTGTAACCTGTTAGCTAGTATTTTGTTTAATATTTCTGCATCTATGTTCATTAGGGATATTAGTCTATAGTTTTCCTTCTCTGTTTTTGGTCCTCCTGGATAAGGAAATCAGTACCATATTTGTATTGTGAAAAGAATTTAGTAAGACTCTTTGCTAATTTTGTCAAATAGTTTGTAGAGTATTGGGATTAATTGATCTTTAAGTGTTTGATAGAATTCACTTTCGAATCCATCTGGCCTTAGTGATTTTTCCTTACGGAGTTCTTTGATGGCTTGTTCACTTTCTTTTTCTGATACAGGATTATTTAAGCATTCTATATCCTCTTCTGTTAATCTAAGTAATTCATATTTTTGTAAATATTCAACCGTTTCACTTACATTGCCATATCTATTGCCATATAATTGGACAAAATAGTTCTTAATATTTACATTAATTTCTTCTTCATTAGAGGTGAGATCACCCTTTTCATTCATGATACTGTTAATTTGGTTCTCTTCTTTTTTTTCTTAATTAGATTAACAAATACTTTATCTATTTTTATTTGATTTTTCAAAATACCAGCTCCTAATCTTATTTATTAGTTCAATAGTTCTTTTACTTTCATTTTTATTTATTTCTCCTTTGGATTTCAGGATTTCCAATTTGGTCTTTATCTCAGGGTTTTTAATTAGTTCTTTTTCTAGTTTTTTTTAATTGCATGCCCAATTTGTTAATCTCCTCTTTCTTTTTTTGTTACTATGGACACTCGGGGATATAAATTTTCCCATGAGTACTGCTTTTGCTTTATCCCAAAAATTTGGAAAGATTGTTTCCTCATTGTCATTCTTTTCCATGAAATTGTTAATTGTTTCTATGATTTGTTCTTTAACCAACCAGTTTTGGAGAATCAGATTATCTAATTTCCAATTAATTTTTGATTTGCTTCTCCATATACCCTTACTAATTATTATTTTTATTGCATTATGACCTGAAAAAATTTCATTCATTATTTCTGCTTTTCGGTATTTGTTTACAATGTTTTATGGCCTAGTACATGGTCAATTTTTGTGAATATATTATGTGCTGCTGAAAAGAAAGTATATTCCTTTTTAGCCTAGTTACTTATTGCCATATATCTATTAAGTCTAATTTTTCTAAGATTTTATTCACATCTCTTACTTCTTTCTTATTTATTTTTTGGTTTGATTAATATAGATCTGATAGGGGAAGGTCGAGGTCTCCCACTAGTATAGTTTTATCATCTATTTCCTCCTTAAGCTCCAATAGAGTCTCTTAAAAATCCATATTCTATGCCATTTGGTACATACATGTTGATTACTGCTATTTCTTCATTGTCTAATATGCCTTTTATCAGGATGTAATTACCTTCTTTATCCCTTTTAAAGATCTATTTTTCTCTGACTTTGTCAGATATCATGATTGGGACTCCTGGTTTCTTTTTCTCAGTTAATGCTCAATAAATTCTGCTTCAGCCTCTTACCTTTACTCTGTGTGTCTACCTGTCTCATATGTGTTTCTTGTGGACAACATATGATAGGATTTTGTTTTTAATCCACTCTACTATCCACTTCCATTTTTTGGGTGAGCTCATCACATTCACATTCAGAATTATGATTACCACCTGTGTATTCTACGTCATTTTGATTTCTTCTTTTAGTCCTGCCCTTTCTTCTTTCATTATTTCTTTCTACACCAATGTTTTGCTTTTAATCAGTCCCTCTTTTCCCCATCCTTATTTTACTTTACTTCCTACCCCTTCCCTTCTTATTTTCCTTATTTCTCTTTAAGGTCTTTTAACCCCCCACGTTTCCCTCCCTTTTAATACTCCCTACCCCACTCGCCCACTTTCATTATTCCCTTTCAATTTCCCTGTAGAGTAAGATAGAATTCTATACTCCAATAGATCCAGCTGTTCTTCCCTCTCAAAACTTATTCCAATGAGAGTAAGGTTTAATTATTACCTATTACCACTCTTTTCCTCCCCTTCTTATAATAGTATTCCTCTCATCCTGTGGAAAATATATGTAAGGTAATGGGGTCACCAGGGATATTATAAATAAACTAAGTGGTTTGTGGGAACACACTCTGGGATTTATGAGAGACTGGACCAGGGTGGAGAGAGCAGAGTTTACTGGATTTCCACAGGAATGGCAGTTGATCTTAACTGTCACTCAGCTTCCACTAGGCCAGAGTCTAGAAACAGGCTAACAAGGTAAAAGAGACTCAACAGCTTTAATTATGTTTGACTAAAAGGTGGGAAAAGGATTTCTATACTTAAAATCTAAAGGATAAAACCACAGGGCAATGGGAGGACTTATTCTACTCTTATCTAAGTGATCTAAACTAACAGGGCCCAAAGAGCTATAAATGGAGTCTTTGCCTCAGACCTGGGACCTGCCAGGCTTGAGTACAGCTAGGGGCTTTTGTGGCTTTGGGATTCTCACTGCAATCCACTGATGATCTCTGGATGCCAGAAGCTAAAGTTGTCTCAGGAACCAAGTTGAGAAGGTGTTTGCTCAAGTCTCTGTCCACCAGATAGATCCCAAACTCCTCCTCTTCCTTGGCACTGTAGATCTTGTCCCTTTTGCTAGATGCCACCACTCAGGATTCCAGGGGAAAAACACGAAGCAGGGTGTCCTTTGCTCTGAGGTCTCCCAGGCTGGCAACAGTTTTTGCCCACCATTCATGGAGTCCTCACTCAGGGCACAGACCCACTTCCTCCTCCCTCATTCCATCCTGGAATTCCCAGCTCCAGCTCCTTCCTGCTATGTACTTAATTCCTAATCAATAGCTAATCTAGTCTTCCTCACAACAACACCCCCCACCACCATGTGCCTCTTTCTGTGGTATAATTTATCCTATTCTTCTTTCTTTGAGTTTCTCTTAGTACCTTTTTTTTACCCCCCCCCTACTTTTCTTTTTACATATCATCTTAAAACAACTTAATACCACAACCTCTGCCTATGAATATTTCTTCTACCCACTATGATAATGCATACAATTCATAAGAGTTATAGATATCATCTAAATTTGTGCATTTCACATTTCTTTTGTAATACTGTAATTCTGCTTTGCTCATAGAGCATAGCTCCTTCTATGATGTGGGCATGCTATGCTGGACAGTTCTGTACCAGTATTTCCCATGAATCAAAATCAATACTAGAGTTCTTCAGAGAGACATTTAGAATGTCCTTGTATCTATAAATCCCTAATCTTTAAAGAAATAAAAATGTAAATAACCCTTGTACATCTAATATGCTGCAAATTGGCAAAGATGAAAAAATATGGGAATAACCAATGATGAAATGGTTGGGATGAATGTGGGAATCTTTAAGCATACCAATATTCTTATTTGTGGAACTGTGAATCACTATAATCCCAAAGCAATTTGGGATTATGAAAATAAAATGATGAAAATGTCCATACTCTTTGACCCAGAGATTTAATGATTAGGCTTTAAACTTACAGAATTCATTGCTAAGAAAAAACGTCCCTGTATAGAAAAAAAATAGCAGCATTTTTTAATAGCAAAAACTAGAAACAAACCAGATGTTCATCAATCCAGAAATGGATAAACAAATTGTACTACATGAATGCAATATTACTGTGTAGTAAAAACAAGTGATAAATGTTGACTATAGAGAAGCATGGAAAGATTTCTATGAATTACTTTAGAATGAAGTAAGCAGAGCCAGGAAAACACCACACATAAAGAATTTGACAATTTAAATGAAAAGAGCAACCACAAAGCCATCAAAAGTGAATGTTGTGGCTTCCGGGTTAAGATGGTGGCAGAGTAAAAAGCAGCGCTTAACCTCTCCTAACTGAAACATACAGGACTCCTCAAGGGGACATAAAAACAAATCAAGACAAACGGAGGGACCCCACAACAGGGTGCAGCATGGAAGGTATGTGGAATTGGGGCATTTCCATGCTATAAAGGGGTGAAACAGCTCTCACTAAATCACGGGCAGAGCAACCCCCCCCACAACCCCCCACCACACACACAACCTACAATGCCAAAGCCAGCGCAAAAGAAGTAGAGCAAGTTTGGGGCACCCATTGACCCATTGGCAGCTCCAGGGCCTGCTCCTGAGAGCAGCAAGACTTAAGAACCCAAAAGGCTAAAGACTGTGAGTGGACTTTGAGCCCTGACACTGAGCGCAGGCGCAGGTGGAGGCAGATGCAAGCTCGAGCAAAGGCTCTGAAACCTTGAGTGGGGAACCAGTGCAGACGGGTATACGACTGTGGAAGCAGCACCCTGAGACTTGTAAAGGAGCCTCAGGCAGAGGATCAAGCAAGGGGGACCAGCAGGAGGATTGACCTTGAGAATAACCAGACCTGAGACCTCAGGAGCCTAAAGAGTGCAAACAGACCCTGAGTGTGCGGATGAAGCTGAGAAGGGGCTGGGCTTAAAATGGCAACTCAGAATCAGGAAGCCCAGAAGAAAAAGATTAACAAAAAGAAGAAAAAGTCTTTAATACTCGACAACTTTTACACAGAGAAAATCCAGACAACAGAGCAAACAGAAGAGAAGAATAAACAAGCAATCACATCCGGACCCTCCCAAAATAATGAAAACTGGTCACAAGCTCTTGAAGAGTTCAAATCTGAGATGATGAGAAAGTTGAAAAAGATTTGGCTAGAGAAATGGGAAATAGCTCAAAAGGAAATCAAGCAAGAAAATAACAGTTTAAAAGGCAGAATTTTGCAATTGGAAAGTGAGGCTCAGAAATCAAATGAACTGATAAGCAAATTGAACACCAGAAATGACCAGATTGAAAAGGAAAACCAAAAGATTATAGCCGAAAACCAGTCCCTAAAGGCTAGAATTGAGCAATTAGAAGCCAATGATCTCTCAAGAGTGTAAGAACAAATAAAACAAAGTCAAAAGACTGATAAAAGAGAAGGAAACATGAAATATCTCAATGAGAAAGTGACAGACCAAGAAAACTAGTCTAGAAGAGACAAATTGAGAATCATTGGTCTTCCTGAAAAAGTAGAAATTAATAGAAATTTGGACTCCAAAGTAAAAGAAACTATTTAGCAAAATTGCCCTGAAGTTCTACAACAAGAGGGCAATATAGACATTGAAAGGATCCATAGATCACCCTCTACACTAGACCCAGAAAAGACAACCCCCAGGAATATAATAGCCAAATTCAAGAGCTTCCAAGTAAAAGAAAAAATTTTACAAGAAGCCAGAAAGTAACAATTCAGATATCAAGGAACACAAATCAGGATCACACAGGATCTGGCAGCCTCCATGCTAAAAGACCTCAAGGCTTGGAATATGATATTCAGAAAGGCAAGAGAACTTGGTCTTCAACCACAGATCAACTACCCATCAAAACTGACTATATACTTCCAGGGAAAAGTATGGGCTTTCAACAAGATAGAAGATTTCCAAGTAGTTGCACAGAAAAGACCAGGACTAAATGGAAAGTTTGATATCCAACCATAAAAAAATCAAGAAAAATATGAAAAGGTAAATAAGAAACAAAGGGAAAAGAAAGAAAACTCAGATTTTTTAAATTTGCCTCTTTAAGGGCTTCAATAAGATCTAATTATCTATAGTCCTATGTGGAGAAATGCTATGTATAATTCTCTGTAGTGAACTCTATTCACTATTATAGTATTCACTATTATGGTAATCAGAAGAATAATTCATAGGGAAAGGGTGGAATACTAAATGGTCTAAGATGATATGGGGGGGTGGGAAAGAGGGGGGTGAATAGTAGGGGACACCAAGAGAAACTTGATTGAATAAGAAAAATAGGATATTCTATTTCACACAAAGAGGGCATGGGAAGGGGAGGGGACAAATGCTATTATAAGAAGGAGAGGAAGAGAGCATTAAGAGGTAATATTTAAACCTTACTCTCAGTGTAATTCCCGGAGAGGGAAGAGTAGCTATATTATCCATTGGAATATAAAACTCCATCTAACCCTACTGAGAAAGTCAGAAGGGATAAACCAAGGGGATCAGGGAAGTGGGGAGGTCTGAAGGGGGAGGGGATTCATTAGGCCTTTAAAAATAAAAAAAGGGGAATAATAAGGGAGGGGGTAGAAAGGAAAGTTAATCAAAGGACGGTATAAGGGTTACCAGCTTAAAGCAAACTACTGGTTTAATAGGAAATAGTGTTAGAAGAAGGGGTAGAACTAGGGGAGGATACAAAAATGTCAGCAAATGCACAACTGATAATTATAACTCTGAATGTGAATGGGATGAACTCACTCATAAAATGGAAGCAAATAGCAGAGTGGATTAGAAACCAAAATCCTACCATACATTGTCTACAAGAAACACATATGAGGCGGGTGGACATACACAGATTTAAGGTAAAGGGCTTGAGCAAAATCTTTTGGGCGTCAAATGAGAAAAAGAAGGCAGGAGTGGCTATTATGATTTCTGACAAAGCCAAAGTAAAAATATATATGATTAAAAAAGACAGGGAAGTTCATTACATCCTGATTAAAGGCAGTATAGACAATTAGGAAATAACATTGCTCAATATATATGCACCAAGTGGCATAGCATCCAAATTCATAAAGAAGAAACTGGCAGAGCTCAAGAAGGAAATAGATAGTAAAACCATACTAGTGGGAGATCTAAATATTCCTCTTTCAGATCTAGATAAATCAAACCAAAAAATAAATAAGGAAGAGGTAGGAGAGGTGAATGAAGTCCTAGAAAAATTAGATTTAATTGATATGTGGAGAAAAACAAATAGGGACAAAAAGGAATATACTTACTTTTTCAGCTGCACATGGTACATTCACAAAGACTGACAAGGTAATAGGGCATAGAAACATTGTAAACAAATGCAAAAGAGCAGAAATAATAAATGTAACCTTCTCAGAACATAATGCAATAAAAATAATAATTAGTAAGGGCAGCTGGACAGGCAAAATCAAAAACCAATTGGAAATTAAATAATATGATTCTCCAAAACCAGTTAGTAAAAGAAGAAATCATAGAAACAATCAACAATTTCATTGAAGAGAATGACAATGATGAGACATCCTACCAAACTCTGTGGGATGCAGCCAAGGCAGTACTCAGGGGGAAATTTATATCCTTGAGTGCATATATTAACAAATTAAGGAGGGCAGAGATTAGTGAATTGGGCATGCAACTTAAAAAACTAGAAAGCGAGCAAATTAAAAATCCCCAGATGAAAACTAAATTAGAAATACTAAAAATCAAGGGAGAAATTAACAAAATTGAAAGTAAAAGAACTATTGAATTAATAAATAAGACTAGAAGCTGGTATTTTGAAAAAAACAGATAAAATAGACAAAGTACTGGTCAATCTAATAAAAAAAAGTTAAGAAGAAAACCAAATTGACATTATCAAAGATGAAAAGGGAGACCTCACCTCTAATAAAGGGGAAATTAAGGCAATCATGAAAAATTATTTTGCCTAATTATATGGCAATAAATATAACAATTTAAGAGATATGGATGAATACTTACAGAAATATAAATTGCCTAGATTAACAGCAGAAAAAATAGGATACCTAAATAATCCCATATCAGAAATAGAAATTGAACAAGCTATTAAAGAACTTCATAAGAAAAAATCGCCAGGGCCTGATGGATTCACAAGTGAATTCTATCAGACATTCAAAGAGCAACTAATCCCAATACTATACAAATTATTTGATATGATAAGCAAAGAAGGAGTCCTACCAAATTCCTT